>NW_005054392.1:903566-931294 GCF_000277835.1 Geospiza fortis | reverse complement strand
AGCAGGATTGGACTAGATGTTTCTCAAAAGTCCCTTCCCACCTGTGAATTTATGATTATTTTTGTCCAATAAATAAATCCACTGTGGAAAATGTGTGGAGATTGAACTTTGTTTTTTGTGAAATTTTCATTCTTATTTGTCTGGCTGCATAATAGAATAGTTGGTACTATTCATAGACTTGTATTCTCCAGTTGGAGGAAGCTTTGAAAATCAGATCCAACACCCTTGAAGCTCAGAGCAAGGCCAGCATCAAAGTCAGATCAGGTTACTCATGGCCCTGTCCAGGCCAGTCATGAGCGCCTTCAGGGATGGAGTTTTCCCTGCCTCTCTGGGCTGCTGTCCCTGTGCTTGATAAGTTTTATGATACACACATTTTCTTAATATTTCTTGGATTTCTCATGTTGTAGTCTGTGTCCATTGCCCTTCAGCCTTTCAGTGTGTGTATGACTCACAAATTTGTGGGTCCATCTTCTTTATTATTCCATTAGGCCATTTGAGATATCAAATTACTGCCAGCCAAGCCTTCCCTTTCCTAGTCTGAACAAACCCAGTGCTCAGCCTTTCCCTGTACGTCCTGTGTACCAGTGCCCTAACCATCACAGTCATCCTCTCAGTGATGTCCTCCAGCTGGCCTTGTTCGGAGGGCAGAAGATGCTCCATGTGCAGGCTATCCTCTGCTGAGGAGAGAAGTACATCCCTGAGCCCACTGGCTGTGTCCTTGCACATGCAGCTCGGTCTGTGGCTCAGCTTCACTAACACAAATATGTGCTTCCTTGGCATGGGACACGTGGAGGTTCTCCAGCTCTCCTGCTGGTCAGGCCATGTTTGGAGCTGGGTGACACTGCCACTGGTGACACAACTGGTCCTGAGGAGTTATGGCAACTGATGGTACCTAGGACCTGGCCCCCAGGCTGTTGCCTTTGACACTTGACTCTCCAGTGCTGACATCAGGATTTTTGCACTCAGCTACAATTCCAGTGTTATTCTCTCCGAGTGCTCATTCTCACCAGGCTCATGCATTTCACTGACTGTTGTGATAAAGTTGGCAGAGTGATGGGGCAGGAGTCCTGTGGGAGTGCTCCCTGCTTTATGGGACACACAAGCATGATGAGAAAGAGAGCAGCAGTACAAGGCATGGCTTTGTTTTCAAATGTTACCAGTTAAGGGTAGGCCCCTCAGGCAGGCTGGCAGGGCTCTTTGGGTGGGACTTTAAACATCCATGGATGCCAGTTTTGCCTTAGGAAGCAGAGCTGCATTACTGCCACATTGACCTCACTCCCTTCTGCATTTTCCTCTTTCTCTTCTGCCAGAGGAATACAGCTCTTCACTTGAATAGCATCTATCTGCCTGGTAAGAAAAGAGGACATGGGTTCTGCAGACAGAAAATTGTATAGTTCCTTGTAGAGAGGAACTGCAAGGATGACTTCACATTGCTCAGAGGGTTGGGTTACCTCCCACAAAGGCCTTCTATTATCTTTCCAAGTGACACTCAGTGCTTCCTTCATCACCAAAGAGTTCCTCTGTTCACATGCTGGGTCCACATGCAGTGCTTTGGCTGCCCCTGAGAACCCTTGGCGTTTGTCACATGTTGGCAATTGTTTCTGCTGCCTTTGAGGCAGAAATCCCAATTCTCACAAAAATATGGTACAGTGATCAGAGATTTGCATCTGGAACTGACCAGGGCAGACAATGCTTTGAGCAGCTTGCTTGTCTTTTCCTCCCCACCCCTTCCTCTGTTGTGTTTTTATCCCTTTCTTTTTCAGCTCTGTGCAATTCCCCACTAGGCAGGGCCCTGGCATCACTCCACCCCTGAGAGACTTGGACCGGAGGCGATGCAGGCCCAAGCTGTGTGAATTTTCTCTCTGTGGGGATCCTCCTCCTCCATCCTGTTCCCTCAAGGTCACTTAGACAAGAAAGCAGGGGTGGTGCAACACCCCTCAGAGCCTCTGAAGGGACATGGCATTCTCTCAGCTGGCGCCAAGAGCTCGAAAACCAGATGCAGATGTGGGGTTGCCAGTAACAGGGGCATGGGAGGAGAGCTGAGAGAGGAAAAGACGCATTTCTGTCCCATTAGCAGTACCCAAAGTCGTATTACACTCCCTGATATGCAGGGCAGCCACAAAGCTGTACAGTTGCTTCAGTTGAGAGGCAGTTTACCTCCCAAGGGAGTGTGCTGCTTCTTCTGTGCTGGCACAGCAGGGCCAGCGCACCACAGGGGACAGCAGGGAAGTAGGGAAGGAAAGGGGAGGCTTGTCCATTGTTCAGGACACTGACAGGGCCTTGGAGAGGGGATCTGGATTGGGACATGGCTTTCCTGACCCACAGCTTTTAGTCAGCTCTATAATCCCACCACCTCTTAGATGAGCAAAGAGCAAGATCAGCATCATCTCTTCAAGAAACTACCTAGTATCATAATAATATGTTTACCCTACACACGGGGCAAAGGATGCAAATATGTCAATCAGATCGCCTCGTACAGCACAGAGGACTTATCCTGACCTCAAAGCGAAGGCAGCAGATTTGCATCTGTATACACTTGTACTTCATGTGTTTCCCTGCTGTGCCCTACTCTGACTCTGCCCTGGCTGGTTTAGCCTCAGAGAAGATTTATATTGGAGAGGAAGAGTGCCAACCCCAGCACCACCCAGTTTCTCCTCAGCTGAGGCTGCAGAAAAAACCACAGTCTCAGATCTTCACCCCTAGTGACACCTCTGAACAGGACTGTCCCAAGCCTTCATTCCAGCAGGGAATGAAGGAACTGTGTCTCTTCAGATGAACAAAATAGAATTTACCTGTGTTCTCTGAAGGTATAATGCAGTTCTTCTGTAAAGCTGCTCTCTGGACAGCCATCCCAGCCTCTATTGCCACAAGGACCAACGTGTGAGACTTTTCACTTCCCTTTGCTGAACTTCAGGAGTTTCCGGACATCTCATTTCTCCAGCCCATAGAAGTCCCTCTTTTGAGCAGCTCTGTGCACATAAACCACTCTCCAGCTCCAGCTTATTATCAGTGGCAAGCTTGCTGATGGTGCACTCTATCCATGTACTCCACCCCTCTGTCCAGGTCAATAGACCATACTGGACCCAGGACTGGCCCCTGTGGGTGGTGCATGCAACCAGCCCTCATTTGGACTTTGCACTATTTTTGATCACAACCTTTTGAGCCTCACAGCATAGTTAACTTCACATCCACCCTGAAGACCAACTCTCCAAGCCATATTCCACCTGTTTTGCTACAAGCAGACAGTGGGAAACCATGCGAGTGTCTTACAGGGAATGTCCAAGTGCCAATGACATTCCCTTTTCTCCCCTGTGCACGGCAGCAGTAATTTCAACGAAGACAACGACCAGGCTGGTCAGGCATGATTTGCCCTTGGTAACTCCACACTAGCTGCTAACCATCTTCTAAAGAGAACAACACATTCACATGCTCCCAGTCCCTTAAAAAAGTTGACACTTAGTCCTGTCCCAAGGAGGACTTTTTGAAAGCTAACAATTTGTCACGTAGATTACTCGACACAGATGACCAGAACGGATGAAAGAGAAATTGAACCATGTATCTTAGGTTTATTAGGGAAAAAAGTTATACTTCAAGACCATATATTTGGCACTGTACTGAAGCAAAAATATGTGAGCACAAGTAAAATGCTAAAACCCAAATCACTATGAAAAAGAAAACGCTCTTTTAATCACTTTAATTCCCTTTTTAGCCCCCATACAATTTAAAATAACTACAGGAAGCAACTTAAGAGGTGTTAGACCTACACTACATGTAAGCTGGAACAAGAGTGAAAGATGGACCAGAGACTGGATCCGTCCCCCAGGTTACTGCTACTCTCCCAGGATGCCAGAACAGGTGAGTCTTACTAACATGAGCAAAGGGTCTTGAGATGTTACCATGAAACATTATTGCAAGCTTCCAAATGCCTTCCAAAAAATAATAATTACACCTTTCATTCATGTCACTTTCTGCTTTCTGCTCTGCTGGGAACAGATATTGGTAGTATTTAAAAAGAAGTGTGTCCCAATTTGTCCCTGTGGCCAAATGAGCTTCCAGCTAGTTGACTCCTGTAGAGGTGGCTTGGGCTTCTTTTTGGAGAGCAAATAAGTTAAAAGCAGTTCCTAATTTCCAAATTAATCATCCTATGCCTCTGCACAGTAACATGAAAGATACTGACAAGGAATAAATAACGTACAAAATAAGATGAGAATGGATTGAAGGAAAGTTGCACTAAAACTTTTAAATAGTAAAATATAGAAAGCCTAAATGATGCTGATGAACTGCTGTGTATGTGTTTTTACTGGACTGTACAGTGCCACTCTAACACAGATAGAGGAGTAGAAACCCATTGAATATCCAGTCCAAAGGCTGCCAAGGAAGTGGGACACAGGTCTTGATCAATAATTCAAATGTGACATTAACAGCACTCACAAGAAGAATACAGCTCTTTCCTCAGTTAATATATTGTGCATAGCGATATTTCAAAGAATTAACAGCACCTCTTACATAAAATTTCCAAACATATTTATCTAGTGAACAAGAAGATCTCAGCATCTCTAAGAAATATTTCTGCAGATGTACAGTACTGTATTTATATAGATATAGATACAGATATATCTCAAAGTGAATTTACACTGTGACCTGGTGATTAGTCCAGCAGTGGATGAACCCACAGGGTAAGTCTTCAGGAGAATATACTGCCTTTGGTGGGTGACCAGTTACATGGAATGATTGCATAGGGGAGCCCCATCGGGCAGCAAAAGACAGTTTAGCATCCCATTAAGCAAGCACAGCATGCTTAGGTCGTTCCTGTAAGATAGAATAAACTTCCAAATTTTCATGGCTAATACAGTTCTAATTTTCACAGGTTGCACACATTGCAACCTTCTCTTTGTGCCTTAAAGACACAGAGGAGGAAGGAAAGAAGGAAACTTATATCCTATCCCTGCTTCCAAGCAGAAATCAAGTAGCACCACAGATTTAGGCTGGTAAAGGGTGTCCATGTTTGTCTTCACAATGGTTTCTTGAGCAGCTGGTCTTCACTGGTTTGCCCCATTTATCTTTTTATTTTTCCTTTTCCAAATCAGTTGCTCACAGTCCTCTGGTAGAAATCATTTGAAAAGCATGGTCTACCTAAGACAGGCAAGCAGACTGCTACCATTTGCCTGGGATGGGCACACCACACTCATACCAGCCCACGTAGTAGTAGGGTGTTGTGTATCCAATGCGTCCAAAGGACACAGGCTCCTGGCGGTACTGCCGGTAATACCCTGTCGGGAGAAAAACACCCATTTGTATTTCAGGACACAGGCACAGCAATTCAACAAAAGTAGCAGATGCAGTGAGAGTCAATCCTACAGCACAAATGAAAATTTATAAATTGTCTGGCAGGGAGTTGTATCAAAAGGGTATTGGCTAGCCCTGGTATTAGGCCAAGATCTTTCTTGAATGATCTAACTCTGGTCCTTCATATTTCTTGTAGCTTTGATTGGTTTTACTGCTCAAAATCTCTTTAACTATGGTGTAATGCTATGGTCGGCCAAACAGCTTCTGCATTTCAGTCCAAAAGGTGGGCATATTTCAGCTGTGCTTATGAAGTTTCTAAGTCAGTTTAAATACATGAAGGACTCTGAGGCAAAAAATACCATCAAATCACATTATCTCACAGGGCTTAAGAGACTATCAGCAAAAGTCAGCCTTTCACAAAACAAAAAGGTATCATTTCATGCAGTAAATACTGAGTTAAGCCCTCCCTTCCCCTTTTAATTCATCTGCAGAAAGAATGTGACTGCTTAAAGCATTAGAAGAGGTGCAGCATTCTTGTCTGCATAGCTCGTGCATTGGAACATCTGAAACACCCATGGCTTGTGCCAATAATAAAACTTCCGTGTGCTCTCTATCTCTTAGACTTAGTATATACACATCTGGATTAATCATCTGTCTTCTGAGCTAAGAAGTGCAGTACTTCACTGTGATATATAAATATCAATGACTATTTCCGTTTCTTCCTGGTAACAGCACCATGCAAAGAATATCAACACATAATTTAACATGGAAACCACTAAAGCTAACTGAATAATTTAAACCAACAGACTTACTGAAAAGATTGGCTGACTTCTACGATTGGTTTCATTTTGGGAAGCAACCTGTCTTCTACCTGTTCATGTGAGGTGAGCAATTTGCTCAGAGGAACTCCTTCAAGGTAAGAATTTTCCCTTTGAGACAGGAGTCTACCAGGCCAGAATAAAAGTACTGACCCGAAGTCATTAGACATATTCCTTTGTGTTTTGCATTGAATGAACTAATAGAAATCATTCACAAAGGCTGTATTTGCAAAGATGTAGCTGGTCCCTTTAGGCACGTGGAAGAGGTTTTGCATCTTGATTCAGTGAAGCAGGTCTTATCAACAAGAGAAAGGTTTCACAGACCTATACAATTATTTTTTGTTTTGTTTTTGTATTTTATCGCTGCATAGTATTTGCATCATGTGCTCCTTTCTGTCTCTGTCTCTCTCTCTCTGCACCCACATGTCCTCTGGGACTTGCATAATCTGTCCTCAGCTGGACTCCTTAGAGAGCTGCCAGCAGCTGCGGACAGAGCTCCACTCCCTGCTCTGCTCCTTACCCCCTAATCCTACAGATGGGCTAACAGGCTCCTGGCCAGCATCCCGCCCCCCAGTGCTGTACCTCGGATTGTGGGCAGGGCTTCAATGTACGACTGAGGTCCCGTTCTTCCATCCAGGTGTGAATCCACAAACTGGCAGTGGTCCTCACCCCTTCCCCAGCTATCCCCAATGCTGTAGAAGGTATCTGAAGAGAAATACAGGCAGATTACTTAACTCAGCAATACTTATGTCTGGGATACTCTTTACCATCAGGAAAGCAGGCGTGGAAGAAAGCAGTAAGAATGTTGCAGTGACACAGTATTACCAACGAACAGTGACCGGAAAGAGGGAGAATGCTACCTCCACAGTATGGAAGCAGAAACTGTGGAAAATAAATGGGTTACAGCTCAGTAAGGAGTAGTCCCCATTTTGCAAGTCCATGGGCAAATCTACAGGTAACAGGCGGAGAGAATTTCAACTAGATAAGTTGAAATATATATCATGTGAAAGTAAAAAACTCTCAGTATGTCAATACCATTAGTTTGACTTCCGTCTCAAATGAAAATTCAGAACTGCGGAGCTCTCTTTCTCAAACAGACAGGGCCCTTTATCTCTTATTATTCAAACACTGTATTGAAACTATGCCAAGGCACTACAATAGTCATTAGCATAGTCTGAAAGACCACTGAGATGATCCCATTATCCCAGCTCAATAATATGGAAAGTTTTTTCATTATCTCTCAGGCAATGCACCTGTATAAGAGCTAATGCTAATTCTTCTTGAGAGAAGGACTCTCACATAGTGGTCACACAATTCTGACACATACGAAATAAAGAAAACCAGAAGATGAAGATTCAAGTAATTGTGTAGCAGGAAATTAATCTTGGTGCCTACCTTTCAGGTCATCACTGAGGTAAATTTTGTACCTTAAGGAGTTGCAAAGAACCACTCCTACAAACTTGCGGTACCAAGTTCGTTTCACGTACTGCTTGCCAGTGCAGTCTGAGTAGGTGGGGTCATATTTAAAAGTGAATGGGATCCAGATAGGCTCACCACCTCAGAGAATAAAAGAAATTCCACATTAGGGACAGACTTTAACACTTCAGTCCAAGTTTTGCAGAGTTTAACATCTAATAATATGTTTCAGAAGATGTGCTGCAACAGATTAATGCGTGACTTTTTTATATTTAGAAATAGTACTTCAAGAAAAAATATTATTAAAAATAGAGACTTTATTAAATCCCTTCTAGTCAGCAGACAAAAATAACTGTTAAAATTATTAAAATATGATTTCATGTACTGAACCACAGCTTTAAGTAAACAGTCTTAGTTGTTTCAGTAAGACTTCTTCTCTACCTAGTATTACACAGTTTCTCTTCTTAACACAGCCTGATCTTAGGTCTGACAGTGACTTGCCTTTTAAGATTATTAAACATAACCCTTTTACAGAAGAACAGATGTTAAGAACTCTGTGGTGAGGAATAGCTTGTGAAGTCTCTTCTTGTTATTTGGTTTAAAAGATCATATAAAAATGTACTTTTCTGTTTTGTTTTCCCAGATTTCATCAAAACAGGTTAGTTTCCAATAACAGACAAGTGAGACCTTTCCTGTGGAACTCTGTTCAGAGCATTGCTGCAGATAAGACTGCTTAATTGTATTGCAAAAGAATAAATATTCCTACTGGCTTACCTAAATATTTGCTTTGTACTGCCAAGACAATATAATTTGTTTTGAAATTGCTGTTGTATTCATGTATACAGAATGATACAAAAAGCTTCCAATGTGATAATTGGTATTTTTCTCTCTAGCTACAGCCCAAAGCTCTGTTTTCACTCTGCTATTTCTAGATGGTTTACAAATGAGATTGGATGTTTCTTCTGTTAGTCATTCTTCCTCTCACTGGGCACATGGACCAAATCCTGCAAACCTTTGCATGTGAGGAGCAATCACTCATCAGCAATCCTCAGAGACTTCTGAGGACACAAAGAAACCAGAGGAGCAAGCACAATAAAACAGAGAAGAAAGGGATACACTGGACTCTGTTTTCATGAAAAGTGTGGCAAAAAATCCAGAACCAACCATTTTAACTCCTTAGGAAAGCTGACAGAGCATAGTAACCATGAGGTCTTTTTTCCTGCATCTCTTCTAAGGGCACGTACTGGCTGGGGTTACACTGCCAATGTTCATGTCAGCAAGGTTAGCCCCAGCACCAGGAAATCAGATCTTCTGATTATGGGCTGAACTAGCTTATTGCAAATTTGGAAATACAAAGCATTCTAAACTGCTTTGTGGCTTATTATTCAGGTCAGTAACAAATCTTTGAATTTTTTAGCATTTATAAGGGCATCATGATTTGTACAGATGAGCACCAGAAGTAGAGAGAGAGAAACCTGATCCTGCTACTCAAGCTGTGCTTAGGCAAATGAAGGACACAGATACTGAAGTAACATAGTTTGCTGCTTTTTAACAAGCAATTAAAGCTGTTGTACCAGGGAAAAAGATGGGCCAAAGTGCTTATTTGAACACATCTTTACAAGGTTTCTCTTCAGAAAATAGAATAAGGGATCCTAAGACAAAAAATACGTTATGAATTAGTCTCATTTGTTACTACCTGTTCCCACTTAAAACTGTACCTAAAACTGCATGTTGAAATGTTTCTAATTCCTATTAGTAACATTTCTAATTCCTTAGAAATTAGAAAACATGTTTCTAAACCCTTAGAACTGTTTTGCACAGGCTTTACGCACTTTATGGATGAAACAACAGAGCAGACTTACCAGGTGGCCTAACAATGAGGAGAGGATTGTCTAGAAGAAAAAACACATAGCAAATTCAGTATTTTGTTCCAAACCTTGTTTTATAACATGAAACATACGGAGTCACTGATTGAACATTTTCAATAAGGTGTTTCATCCTATGATGGCATTCTTTATTGAATATTCCCATTAGAAGAGCACTCCTCTGAATGAGCAATTTCTTTCTCTTATGACCTATTCCATCACTGTAACTACACCATGTGGCCTTGCATTTAGCAACTGGTTTTTGTACTTGTGCCAGCTGCAAAGCCACCTTTGGCCATGATAAATGAACTATCAGTGCTGCAAACAAAACTTTAAATTTGTTGTATGTAATGTGTTAAATAAAGCTCACAAGGGAGCTGATTTTGGATGGGAAAACTAGGCATTCAAACCCATATGCTGGCAGCAGAAAAATGATCTGCAAGATACAGCACAGAATCATGAAATTGTTCAGGTTGGAAAAAGATCAGTGAGTCCACTGCCAGCCCAGAACTGCCAAGTCCTCCACTAAACCATGTCTCTCAGTGCCACATCTACACATTTTTTAAAATACCTTCAGGGATGGTGACTCCACCACTTCCCTGGGCAGCCTGTTCCAAAGTCTGGCAGTCTCTCTATGGATGTGTTCCAGCACCTCAAAGTCTCCCTTGTAGTGAGGGGCCCAAAACTGAACACAGGACATGAGGTGGGACCACACCAATGCCAAGTACAGGGCACAATCACTGTCCTGGTCCTGCTGGCCACACTATTGCTGATACAGGCCAAGATGCCATTGACCTTCCTGGCCATCTGGGGCAATGTCAAATATTTTCCTTGGATTAATACTTCAGCCTCTTATTCATTTAATGAAAATCTGAATATGTTATCCAGGATCATTGACTTATCTCACATTTCTGTCTCCCTTCTGTGATGATTTACTTCCACAGTTCTTAGTGGAGCTTGTGAAGTGAGCACTACAGAGGGAAGTCAAATGAGCAAGGGCAGAGACTGTGTAAACCCTGTGCCACTGAAAGGGCAAAATTTGCAAGAAACAACAAGACCTTTCACTCAAGTAAAGACTGAAAAATTTGTTCTTTATTATTCAGTGGAGTCACTGGCCTCTGTCTCAACAGAATTAGAAGAAGAAACAGGCAAAAACTAGCTCATTTAACCTACTATTTTTAGAAGGGGGTGTTGCTCTTGAATGTACTATTAACCCTGTGAAATAGCAGCATTCCTTGTCAAAAAAAAAAAAAAAAAGAAGAGAGAACTTTGCCTGTCTGATGGAACTATTGCTTTCTGTATTTCTTCCAGAGACAACTGCTTCCAACTGTTTAGCTGTTCACAATTAGGAAACTAATGTACTAAATGTTTGGACAATCTATCAAAGACCTTAAACTTCCCATTGTTTCTGTATTGCTGAACATTAGTAGCCCTTTGTATTTGAAATTCAACTTCCTGTTCCCCTGGAGCTGACTTTAACATCACTTACATTTTCATAGTGGCATTAGGAGTGCGTATTATTTTCCCAGCTTAACTGAAAGAAAATAATTAAAGTTTTAAAACCCCCAAAATAATATGAAAACAGCAAGTCCAGAATAATCACTGTTATTGGCATGTTGGTTTCAGTCATTGTCCTGCCACATCTGTTCTTATGAGTTTTGAGACGAAAATAAAAAGCAAACCATACCAGATTCTGTGATAAATGAGACTGAAGAGCTAACAGGTCCATAACCAAAGGGATTCTTTGCTTGGACTCTAAAATAATACCTGAAACAAAAAGAGAGAGGAAATAATATTGAAACAGATTCCATTGCAATTGCTAAATTATAAATAATACTAAAACAGGGTAAGAATCAAAGCAGAAGAATTCAACTGAGTATTTCACTTTGCATTAAATGGAGTTGGATACTGAGCCAGAGTATGAGCTGGCTGTTACAGACAAATGTCTCCTTATTGCAATTGCTCCCATGCATATTTTTGGAACACTTATTTATGTATCATCTCCCTTCCAAAAACCACATACAACGACATCCACTTTCTACGAAACAACTAACAGCAAAAGACCAAAAGAAAAAGTTGCAAGGAAATAAAATTCTGATCTCAGGAACAGTTTCATACCAGATTAACTCCTAGGGAAGCAGTGGTGTAAATACCACTTTAAACAGAAACTGCATCAGACTTACATGAGATCAGAAGCTAAGCTTTTGACCTTTCTGTAAAAACTCCAGTAGCATTAAGATCACAATGTTTGAGCAAAAGAAGAGAGCATCACATGATGTATTATTGATTCCTCCAAAGTATTTAAATCACATGCTTAACTCAAAGCACATGAATCACTTGTAGAACTCCATCCTTTGCTCAATAGAAGCAAATTTATCCTCAGCCTTAGAGAAGAATACATGTAAGTACATTGTTATACAGTGACTTTTAGTTGATGCCTACCCTGACATTTTTCCCCAGATTAATGCTTTCTTCTTTTTGTTTTATATTTGTATCAGTTCAACAGAAACCAACTAGAATGGAAAATTACTTAAAAGATTTCCAGCACAGCATTTTTTAAATTCCTGAGTTTAGGTTTTTCTTTCTTGCCTGCTTGCTCAATTTCATTCTTGTAAAGAAATTAATAAAAAACTTAAAAACTACTGTGCCTCTGTAATATCCACATAGCATCTGGATCTTGATTTAGCCTCTCGTCCAAAAGCAGACGTGTCCAAAAGCTCTACACACATAACAGGGCAAGTAATTACTTTCATGGATGGTTGCCACCAAGCACTGGATTACCTCACATGACAGTGTCCCACGTGAATGGCAGGCCTGATGTATCACAGCTGGTGAAAAGGAGTCTGCTCCATCAAAAACATCAGGATGCTCTTCCTGGTGAAGCTCTCAGACTTAACCACATAGCAGGGCCTGAAGGACCCTCCTGAAAGGCCCCTCTCTGGCCCAAGCACAGCTCAGCACATTTGAAACCATTCACAGTGACAAATCAGAGGGGACACAGATGAAGCAGCCCTTTGGCAAAATGGATTTATTTTTTCATTAAAAGGAATGTCTTTTGTCAAGTAAGGTGAACTGCTTTGCCTTAAAATCAAACTGATCTTTATGAAAAGCTAGGAGAGATGTGCATATCCTTCTTCTTTGGCCAAAGGGTGGTAATCACATGAACACTGGCTTTTGCCAAGAAGCAAGGTGGTTATCCCCAGGGTATGGGCCAGGGCATCTCGTTTATTCCTTAAAAGTTGCAGGTATGTTGTCTAGGTGAAATCAATGTGGAAGCTACCAGAATTGAAATATTCTGGACTTCATCCATGGCAACAGCTTTACCTTGTATCTTTGTTGGACCTGGAGCACATGCATGGTCAGATCCTCTGTGGGACACGTTCCCACATCTGCATGAGGGACATGTCCCCTGTCCCTGCCATGTCCTGCAGCTGATACCAGAAAACTACTCCTCTATTGCTTCCTGCAGCCAGTTCTGCCTTCAATTAATGAGTATATGATGCTCACAAGCAACTCATGGTTTTTTTTTTTAAAGACACATATGCTATGGCAAGAAGAAAACCTGATAAATAGCAAAATTCAGCAAGGCTATGCTTTTTGCTCATGCCCAGTGCAATCCTTTTGCTAGCAGAAAAATTTGCCCCTGTTTTTAACTACTGATCTAGATTTTTTGTATAAAAGCATGTTTAGCATGTCTGGGTAAAGAGCAGAGGGAAGGCAAAAAGCCTCCCATGTGCTTCTCCACCTCTGGCCACCCAAACAGAGCATGGCAGCCTGAGCACTGCTTTAATCCCAAGTTGCCAATGCTCTCACGGGGCACCTGCATTCATCCACATCTTCACTAGCACTTTTGTCACCTGGATCAGGACAGGGGTGAGCAGCACAAGCCTGTCCATAGGGATGGGACACAAGGCAGCAATTCCTCACTATGGTTCTCAAAAGAGCTGCAACACAGCACCAAGCTTTCCTGACCTAGCTCAGTGTTTGCTGTAACTGCTGCAGAAGAGCAGGATAAAAATGTCTTCCAGCCCACACCTTTCCCATAACATTTCAAAGCACAGTGGAAAGTATGGATGCCTGACTTCCCAGTGCTTCCAAAGTATGATCAGACACCACCTTTCAACACAGTAGCACTGTCTGGGTAACTTTAAATACACTTAATACACATGTATTAATGATAGCCTCAAAGCATTCCCATCAGATATATGAGTGACATAATCCCCCTCAAAACAGAGAGAGAGCAGCCCAAGAACCTTGTGCACCTCTTTAAGTGGGGAAAAACACACAGATTTGTAGCCAATGCATAATGCAGGAACTGATTACCTATGCAATCAGGACAACTGTGCGTTCAGCTGTCCTGTTACACACATCGAAGCCCACCTAGGGCATCTGATGGTTCATGTTGCCTGCCTGATTGTCTTAAAAAAAAAAAAAAGAAATAATAAAAAAAAAAAAAAGAGATATGATAAAAAAAAAAGAGTGATGAAGTCACTAAATTGCAAAATTTATTCCTAAGCTTTTATACACAGAAGAAAGCTCTAGTTGTACCAGAAAGAGAGCCAGATCTCATGATTTGCTGACCTGTGATTTAAACATAGACAATGCTATGACTGCTGTATTAAGAAGGTCAATAAAATAATGCAGTTGGGATATATTTCTTTCTCAGACATGACAAACAAAAAAAGAAATTGCCAAAGCCATTCTATGTCCAGGAATCTGACATTTTCATTAGTCAGAATCCTTCAGCTGATGAATTTGCCGGGAAATCTCAAATCAGTATAACTTGACTGGTTTTCATCACATAGAAACATGAACAAAATTTGCAATATATAATTTGATTTACACTTTGCTTAGCCAGAACTGTATAAATTGCTACCATTAGGCACAGAAGAATCACAACAGATGCAGTACCATTTGTTGTTCATTTTCAATACAGGCAACAAAAAGGCTTTTCCTCCTACGAATAAACTTCCTTTGAGATTTTATATACCAATTCTAGTGATACGTCAAGAAAGGACACAGTGGACTGTAAGAGGGCATTGAATATATAGCATGTTTTTCATTCAGGCTACATGAATAATCATTCAACATACCTGTCATTTAGAGCAAAATTACTCTTTGACTTAATTCAAGGTGTTGTAATTAAATAGCTGGCACTCACAGCACAAAGTGAGATAATCACTCAGCACGATAATTAGGGAAGCAGCTTCTTAAAAAAAAATTAGTTAGGTGCAAATTCCTTTTTCCAGCCTGCCAAAGGCATGCCTGCATGGATCCTCAGCCCTGCACTCTGCTCAGTGGCAGGCTGAGATGGCAGGATGCACCCCCACAGCAAGGGCTAAAATCCTCTGCCTACAACTACACCATTCCTCCTTAAGAAAAATGTGTCAATCAATGCCTGCAGGTTCACAGGCTAATGCAAAGTGTCTCCCTCCATCTGAAATGGCCCACTACTACATCCCTCATCAATATTTACAACTAATTTTATAATAAGGCGTTAGAGCCGAGCTGGCAGTGGAGCTTCCTGCAGAGCTGGTATGAGGTAGGTATGTGCCACATAGGTCTACCACTTGCACAGGGAAATGGTTTCATGGACTTCTTAGCTCTTTTGCGTGGCCCTGGTGGCACAAAGCAGCCACCTGTGGTTGATGCTGCTTGTTGGACATACCATGGCTTTGTTTCAATGGAGTTATAGAAAGGAAAGAGAAATTTTTGGTTCATCTGGCCCCCTGAAACAGAAGAACCGGGCTCTGTTTGAAGTTGTAAGCCCTGAGTAAATGTTTAAGAACCTCCTATGAAGTACTCTGTACAACACTGGATTGGTAGCAGCCATTGTGGGATCAAAATAGCCCCAGATGGAGCAAAACCCAAGAGAACAGAAAGAAAGATTTCAGAAGACATGCAGATATGGGGGTGAAGTACAGTGTTTTAAATCATGAGACTATCTAGCTACTCCCATCAGGCACTGTCACAGCGTTCCTGAAAAGGCAGGAAACAGTCTAACCATGCTCAGGATGGGGACTGAAATGTTTATGGCAAGGATTATAATGTTTCTGACTGCATAAGACTGATTTAGTGGTTGAGCAGATGCTGTCTAGCCCTTTCCATCATCTTCTGTGACAGCTGAGAATTAAAGTTAGGGAAGGGACCTTGTCAAAACTACTGGTTTAAAGATTTAATAAAGTTTAAAGTCATCTTAGTGTTTACAACCACAAATCACAAGAAAGCAGCTCCTGTACCCACTGAAGCTGACCAGAGTTTCACTAATGGAAAAACTTCCACTTCTCAAATGGAGGTCAGACCAGGCCTCAGGAGAAAATTTATGACATGGATTAAACATAGATTTCTGTTTTGTTTGTAAAACCTAAATAACAGGCAGATGTTTTCCAGGATATGTTGACAGCTTGAAATCTTTTCTGGTGCTGACTTCAGTCAGGATGCCAACCTGCTTCTCATACTCTGTGCATGCTGCAAAATTGCACCACTCATAGCCCCTTGTGGGACACCCAGTAGCCAACAGCATCTGCTTACAGTAAATTACTTAATCAGACACTTCTCACAAAATTCATTACCAATGCAGACACAAAATCTTTCGATTATCTTTAACTTTTATCCCATATTTTCTTAGGCATGGTATCTTTTCCTAGTGGTTAGGGAGTTTTTTTTAAGACAAAAAGTATGCAATCAATTCAGTCTGTGGGTTTGGAGAATGTAAATGAGAACAGCTGATACATAAAATTTCTGTTATAAAGATCCTTCGTTCTCCACCACAGACCCCACATGAAGCCTTTATTGCCTTCACAGAGGATACAATGGGGGCCAATGGATATATCATCTTCAGGAAGATGCTGGAGAAACAATCTGCTAAAATAAATAGCACCTGCTTGAACCTCCCTATCGTGAAACCTTAATTCAACAAGACAGTCACTAGGCTCATGGAGATGCATGAATCCATAACCTTGCTGTTCCTATAGAACTCCATTCATATACAGAGAAACTGTGACCTGAAGCCTGGAGTTGTACATCAGACATGCTGGCAGCTCACCTCCCACCAATTCCCCTGCACTGAGCGTAGCATGGACAGCAGCTGCAGAAAAGTCCTGTGAGCTTTCACTGCAACCACTCCTTCTGGTGTTCTGGAGCCCTTTAGGTGCTGGATATGAGAAGCAGAGAGTTATCCCTGGCCTTCAACCCTGTCCTTTGGGCATCAGGAGAGGGAGGCATGACTGAAAGACTGAAGAGGTGAGGAGCTTCAGCTGGAAGGTAGAAATGGCACAGAAGCAAGAAATGCAGGGCTGCAGCCAGGAGAAGCAGGGCTGTAAAGGCAGTGCCTCCCTGGCCTGCATGGGAGACAAAGTAAGAGTGGAGGAATGAATACTGGTGAAGGGGAAAAGGGCTGGACATACAGAGGAATCTGGGATGTGGAGGCAGGAACAGGTTCTAGCAGCAAGAGGAGAGTTGTTTAGGGAAAGGGAGTCCTCAAGTCATAAGGATGTAGATGTACAAAGACAGAATGGTCTGCATTCCATAATGCTTCCATCATTATCTAGGAACTGGAGATCTCAAACCTCTTTCATCTTGCTGTAACAGGTGAAACCCCCAGAGAGCTGTGCCACATACCACCCTGTGTACATTTGTAACAACAATGTTTTGTAAGGAGAGCACTAGCAGATGCAGAGTACACTACTAAAGCTCTCCACTGTGAAGTAACTTTGCTTTAACACACCATGAACCGGCCTCAAAGATTGTCACTAAGGTCTAGATTACCAATCATCTGAATAAGTGGCCTTTTTTTAGCTCTTGGTTATGTAAGAAAATGCCTCATGAAGCATTTAATTGACAGTACTGTAGGCAGAACAGGAGAGGATAAGATGGACCATATTTTCCTGTAACATCTTATCTCTGTACTTTTAGCTCTGTAGGTGCTCTGAATGTGCTTATCCTGCTTCTCCATAATTAGAATTCCCCTGCTAATTTTCCAGGTCTTTGACACTGCAAGTGTCCTCTGCTGAACATGGCCCTTGTGCAGCTGCATAAGGAGCTGCTGCAGAAGTTGCTCAGGTTCTGGCCCTCCCAAGGAGATGTCATGTCCTCAGAACTCTTTGGCTGGAGGGAAGTCTCTGTGGAGAAGACTTCTTTAAACATACTGTGATTTCTTGGTGCTTGGATGTTTCCCAGACAGCAAGAGCAGCTGCAGGGGCAAACCTGTGTGAGTCTATGCTGGAGTCTGGAGAAGTGTCATGACGTGGTCAGAAAAATATGCCTCATCGTATGCCTCCCAGTTGGCTACACTGCACTGTCCTTCCATAATTTATTTATCTTATTTTATCATTTGGTCTGTTAAGGTTTTAGATGAAGGCCATTCTCAAACAATTCTGTTTTCTAGGTTGAGGTTCTCAATCAACTACTTTTAATGCTCAGAACCTTCCCTTTGCCTATGAATTGTCTTGGAAAGAAAAGATACTTTGGCTGACATAGTTTCTTTCTTCTGTGCTGTCCTAGCACAAACCCTATGTGCCTGTCCAAGCAGTCAATGCTCAGATCTGCAGCTCACCACCAAGTAAAGCATGCTAATTCCAGCCCACAGTCCCAGTGCATCTCTCCACTGTGTGAGCAACACCTTCCACCAGTGCCTGAGAGACTGCAGACAGCAGCATGTGAAGGGCTGAGCCCAAGGGAGCATCAAAGGAATTTCAGGCTCAGAATTTGAGAGACAAGTATGCGAGACACTGAGCATCTCTCTGAAGGAGTAATTCGAATGCAGTCCCTCTGTAGCTGTTTACTTTGCCCCCAGTCACCACAAATTATTCCAGTTTCATGTGAAGCATGCATTCTTGTTCCACCATTTGAGCCAGATCTTTTGTAGGACAAAGACCTAAAGCTCCTGCTAAACTGACTTCTGAGCAATTGCCACAGCCTCACCTTATACCACCAAGCCTTCTCTTTCAGCACATTTATGTGAACAGAAAGCAAAAACAGACGAGTGGGCAGCACTTCCCCAGCAGCCTTTAGGCGTCAAATCTTGGCCACACATATGTTGGAATGGCCCACATCACATCAAGTCAAACCATGGGTCTATTTTAGCATATTTTAGTATATTTTAGTCTACTTCCCCCAACATTTGATTATCTAAAAGATTAGAAAATGCATTTTAAAACAATATTTTCTTTGTTACTGATATGTGTTTTCATACACACAAACATATGTACACACTGCTATCTGCTCCAGGGTTAATACTGTAAAGATATCAGGCTGTTGTGCAGTTTATAGAACAATTTGCTGTCCAACAGAATAAGTAAAATCTAAACCAGATGCAAACATTTATACTAAGACCAAGAAAAACAACTGACAGTTCTCAAAATTTGTTTTATTTCCTTAAGAGAACTGAAAAGGAGTGGATCAAATCCTTACCGTGTGTTGGGCTTCAGGTTCTCAATGGGCAAGTGAGTAGACCCTGCAGCCCTGGTTGACCACTTATTCTTTAAAAAGTCATCATAGGATGCACTGTAAACCAGATATCCTGTAAACAGGAACGAGAAATAGTTGTGAGGATTCTAATTAAATTTTAAATAAATGATATCCCTAGGTGTCACGGTAAATTTTAAGGATTTAAAGGATTTGAAACATCTTTGAATATGAAAGTGATTCCATGCCTAACTGTCCCAGAAAATCCTGGCTTGTAAGAATTTCTTATCATCAGCTAATATTAATGGAGCATTACATCAGAGGACAGCACCCAGTTGTGAATTCTGATTTAAAAAACAGTGAAGGCAAAAAGAAGAGAGGTAACGCATTCACTGTTTTAAGTGACACATTGACTGTGCAGACACCAGTACAAAATGTCATTTAGGAAAACCTTCCCCTTCTGCTCTCTCCCATCGGGAGAGAAACCCTCAGGAGAATACCTGTTACCATGTCTCCTTGAGCAGGTTTGGCCCAGTCCACAATGACAAAGGAGTGACAGCCTTCGACTGCCACAACTGTGATGTTGTGAGGGGCTTTCAGGGGACGCTGATCTTTCTCTCTGAAGTCATTGGGAATGATTTCATCAAGGCTCTCCACTTGGAAATGTTCCAGGGCCTCTGTCAAGGAGCAGGGGACTGCTGGATCCTTATTGAGATAGGTCACATAAGGAGCTAGAAAAGACAGGGAAGGGCCGCATTTGGTTAGCAGTTTGAAGTATCCCACAGTAGCACACAGGCTGGCAATTTTCTAAAGAGAGTCAAGTTTTGCTGTGCATTTTAAAATTCTTCACCTTGCATCCCAGAGACCGCTGCCAACAAAGCATGGCTTACAGCCAAATTGATTGATGAGCAGGGGGAATGGGATTCAGGTTTACCTACCCCACACCCACAACTGTAACAAATTATGCAAAGATGGAAGGACTGTCTTTGCTACAAGAGGCAGAAGAGAGCAGTCTGACTGCAGCACCCTCTGCACGCTACCTCCAGCTGCTCTGGAAGGTGGGATGAAAATGTCACCCAAATTCTGCCTTTCCAACATGGGAACAGATCCCTGCCAGGGCCTTCAATCATCTAAGACTTTACAGGTCTAAGTGGTTGGTTCTTACCCAAACATCCTGAAGCTGGAGCAAAACAACAAAAGAAATGTGAAGAGTAATTCCAAGGTGAAGTCCAACCAGTTTAAAGGATTGTTGTGGTCCCCTGGGTACTAAGGCACCAGGAGCCATGAGCCCCTACCTTCCAGGCATGTGCTCCCAACCTGTAACTTCTATTTTTAAAAGCTTTATACTGACTGGAATTGCACTTTAGTTCAGGAAAAGATTAAACCATCTTTTTATTGCCTTAAAAGTCACCATAACATTGAAAGGAAGGACTATAAAACTTGCTTTGGAAATGTTTATTCAGTTGCAATAATACAATTCATTGAAATGGTAATATTATTTCCCTAGTGCCTTGAAATGTTCATAAACCAACGTTTCTTGGTTTATCTTATTGGATTTCATGCCCTGAAGGAATTTTTTCCAGATCTTGCAATGAAGTTAATTTTAGCCTCTCCGGCTAAATGAATCAAGAAGCACTGTCAGTGAGAGAACTGAATAGAAACATCATGAAATTGTTTGGACAGAGAAACTGAAGATGCACAGGAAAAAGTTTTGGCATATATAAAAACAAATCTTTTACTCCAGCAGCAGAGTTTCACTCTAAGCCACATGAAACTCGTGGATATTGGAAGGGAAGCCAAGACATGTCAAAGATGATTCTCCATCCCCTGAACTCTTTTCTGAAATGCCAGGTGAGTCAGCAGCTGATCTGAGCTCAGTTCAAGTGCCAGAAATATATAAAGGGCTGCAGGGGGTGTCACCAGCCTGGGGTGGAGGCTGGAATGTTCCCTACAATCTCCAAATCCCTCTCCTCTGGCCCCCAGCTGACATAGAAGCAGAGCAGCTCTGAAGTCAGTGCTGCAACACCGACCTACACACTTGAATGGCTTGTGTACACAGGAGACATGGCTCATGCAATGGGGGCTCCTTCACCAAATGCCTTCTACTGAGAAAACGTTCAAATACCAAAATCATATTTATCTCTACTGGATTTATTTTTTTGAAAGTTCATATTCAAAGTACCATTCATTCCTTGCCTTTGAAGCACACATGCTTGTGCAAGGTGGGGTTGAACAGATCAGTGGAAAAGAATCAGGTCCCCTAGAGGAAGACTCACACCTATGTGGTGACTTGCCCTGCAGGAACTGCTGGTGCAAAGTTAGCTGCAGTTAAGCTGAACTGGTGTAGACACTCCTGCTCTCTCACTAACTTCAGCTAGACCAAACACAGTGCAGAACACAGAACAGAGCACTTACACTGAAAGAGTACAAAGAGGTTTTTACTGGTTCAACAAAATCATTGTGGACCAATGCACAGACATGTAAGCATTGAAGCAAGGAAAAAACTACTGCTGTTTGGGTTTCCAAGGTGGCAATCCTTAAAAAGACCACACACACATCTACTGTATGTGTTTGTGCAATGGTCTCAGCTGAAGGGCTGGCCTTGCTGGAACAAGAATTCTTTGCAGCACAAGTAGTAAGCTAGATAAGCCAAAGGGCATCCTTACCAGTGAAGCGTTTCTTCCCAGCAATGTCATATTCTGACACAGGGCCAGTGCCACCAACACCGGTCTCCGGATAGACAACCTCCAATTCTGTCGTCGTAGAAGCAGTGGTAGTGGTGGCAGTGGTGGTGGTTGGTGGCAAAGTGCTCTCAAAAAACTCGTAGTCTTCAGAGCAAACACAAGATGAAAGTGTTAGCATGTTTCATCTAATTTTGGCTTAACTATGAGAAGGAAAACAATTCTGTCACCAGCCATAGTCCCAAAAAAGTGCTACACACCCTGCCCGGTGGGGCCACTGCACACTCCGTACAGAACTCTATGATGAGATTGGTCAAACTTCAGCCTTGCAATGGTTTCTACCAAAGTCATGGACAGGGAGAACAGTCTTTGCTCCAGAATACTCATGTCACTGCTGATTTAGACCTCACACACACAGTTAAACAGGACAAAAATTAACAAATGTATTTGTAAAGCGATATCCTGAATGTGTATCTGCCACCTCCTCTCACAAACCCCAAGAGAAGATGGCACAGTAATTGAATCCCTGGCCTAAGCCCTCAGGTGCCAAAGGAAGTAGAGAAGGGAGAGAAAAAAATTACTTTCTAAGAAAACTCTGTGTTGCAATTCTAAACCTAGAGGTGGTTCAATACCACTCTCAAACCCTCCTGTGACAGGAGGTGCAGAGTCCGGAGCTTTCCATTTGTGATCCCTGCAGGGCTGTGAAGGAAGGCAAACTGTCCCATGTGAGCCTCATTATGCTCAGTCCTATTAATCTCGGTGGTCTTTGAAAAACTGCTGTGCTACCTGACTGGCACACAAAATGAAGGGAAAGTAGCATTTGGCATCTCTGCCATGACCTCGTGCAGGCTGGGGAACTCAGCTCATGTCTTTGAGTGTTTTGTGCTTAAACTGCTAAAGCATGTGTTTTCTGCAGGTGACCTGTACCTAAGGGGAGGCCTGGGAAAAGACCCATGCACTGAGGATATTCTGCATCCATGGAGATGTAAGGGAAATGGGATGTATGTCTTGTGCATTTTCTCATTCATTCCCTCCTCCCCACATTCTAAATGTCAGTTTCAGTATCAAGTGATCGGAATTAAAAGTACAAATGTCTATAATATCTTCCACTCAGCTGCTGCACTCTCTTTTTAAATGTTTTTCTGTTGTTGATTAGACTTAAGATCCAGCACTACAACCACAAATAAAAAAAATTTCATTGTTCTAGAACCATAAATTCTACTAAAACACTTTTTGTTTAACTGAGGTCTGTACTAATCCACTTCCATATGTGGGGCAGGAGCAGGAATTTGAAGACTAAAAGGGATAGAACATCTGATGTCAATGATGGCAGAAAGTGAATTTCAGTTCCAGTAACTGAGAATTTCCATTCCTGGTGCAAACTTACAATTAAATGCTGTGACTTGATGCTTCCTCTTTAGCTAAGTTTTGTTATGTTCTTGATTATAATATCAAGACGGCATGAATATAACTCTAAAAAAAATATTTCCCTCTTTTTCTTTCATCTGATTTCAAATCTCTTTGATATAAATTCCACATGAATTAAGCAGATTAGTTACTTTATATGTAGGTGATCTTATTCAGTATGAGCATGCTTAATTGTCCAAATGCAGACTACACATTAAAGAAACAGCTCACTAAGGTATTTTGATTGTTCAGGGCTTGAATGTTATTTGGATTTTGTATTTTAGAGGAGGTAATTGACTTTGACAGGGCTGGAGTTAGAAGTTGTACCAGAGAAAGTAAATCTAGGATTGAAGCAGTGTCTGTATGACACAGCTCTGAAAAGTAATTTATTTCCTCAACAGGTTCCTGTTAGATTGCAGGACTGATAGAAAGGGACTTTTATGTCCAGAAACAGATGGTTTTAGATCCTTTCTCTTCACATGTAATGCAGAACCATTTTCCAGCTCACTGTCACTTGCTTAAGCTCCCATTTACCAATCTGTCTCCTTGAACCCAGTTCCAAAGAAAGAAGACAGAGAAAAAGGCAACATGTGACTTGCAATAGACTCCTACAGTTAACCCATACCATCATCGTATATCACATAAGCTTCTGGAGTTGCTGTCACATCTGAATCCAGTCCTGAGAATGTATCTATTGACAGAGAAAGAAAAAAATGCTGTAAAAATTCAATAAAATAATTCTGAAATAAAGTTTAATATAAAAATATTTAGCCAGTGGAATTGTAAAGAAAAAGGTTTCCAAATAATGCAGTGACAGTCTGCCCTGCACATTGAGAATAACAGATGAGAAGTTAAGTGCAGTAGTCAGGAGTTTTGCTGGGGGAAAATGGGTTCAGGGCTACTATATAAAATAAAGAGTAATCACCTTCCAGAAGCTCTGCCCCAGGCCCCAGCTGCTCTGGAGCAAAGGTAGGCTGCCAGCAACTATATAATGATCACATCTGGATTTGACAATATTTTATAGTCTCAGAAGCAGCAAATGTGAAAACATTATATGCCAAAAAAACCAGCCAAGGAATTAAATATTTCTACCCAAATATTTTTGTGGAGGTATAAAAACAAACAGCCTGCAGAGCCATGACATTTATAGACCATGTCAATGGTCTTGAAGGAATGCAGCCCAAAAGGAAAGGATTTGTAGAATGAAGTAATTAGTGCTGGATCTTCTGGGGTTTTACTCTGCACTAGCTCTACTCTGATCCTATGGAATGGCTGCCCATTACAGGTTGGGCCACATAGCTGTAATCCTGAAGCATTGCTCTGCATTAATTTCATCCAGCATGAATTCAGTTCAGGAAATCAGAGTGAGATTGCTCCAGGATGCAAATGAAAGCATAGCCATGACAGATGATTATGAGATGCACATCAAAAACTCCCTACTGATGCACCCCAAAACCCAATGCAGATGCACCAACAGACTTTCCAGCTGACTATTCCTTGATATTATCTCATTATCTCTGCAGGACATTACTCCAGGTCCAGATACAGCAACCACCAAGTACCCCATCTGCTGCATCCCAAAGGCTTTCCTGCACACTCTGAGGAAAGCATTTCTCCACATTATTCAGGGAAGCCAAAGAGTACAAAGCTCAGCACAGTCATAAAAAACCATGCAAACAAAACAAAAGCACTGTGCTGTAACCCACTGCAGATACCATCAAAAGTCTCCAATGTAATGCTGGGGCTGGGGAGTGGCCAGCATGTGAACAAAGACAAGAGAAAGACAGCTTTGACCTCCAGACACTTCACATACATTGGTCACGCTCCTTTAACACTCAATATGGAAGCAATAGTGTTATTTTCACTAAACCAGAACTGCAAACAGTGTAAAGTTTCAACTGCCTATGCTAAATAGGTCACAAATATAATCCGAATGATACATTTTAATTTTGCTGTTTTTTAGAACCAACAATTACTGTAAAACTGCTTGTTTTCTCCTAAAAATTATTTAAAATACACTGCACGATTTTAATGCCAAAATAAGCTTTAAAACACAGGAAATGGGTTTGTTCTTGTCAGACTTTCATATATTAGAATCTGACATTTCCTCATGGTAGACTTCTGCAGCACTCTTCAGGAGATGATGCCCTTGGAAGTCATTTGACTTCTCTGAAGGTAGTCAGTCCCAAAGTAGATTATTTGCTGAGTTCTGCACATCTACCCACAACTGGCCAACATCAACCAACATCTATAATGTATGCACTTACCTTTGACTGCCTACATCCAAGGAATCAAGAGGATCAGATATGCAGAAATTTGAAACCTTCCATGAGCAGATTTCAACTCATCCATGCTTATTAGTTAGTAAGTCTTTGGCCTATGTACAGTCCAGCAAAGCCAAATTTCATTTTCTATTTTTGCACTCAGTTTCAGTGGCTGTGCTTGTTTAGCATCAGCTGTGTCATGGTGACAATAAGAGTACTTCCCAACAGACCTCTCATTTTATTATTTTCTGTACATAATCCAGCTCCAGTTCTTCACCTTGCACCATCACCCTTTCCTGAACCTCTTGAGTAAACCCTGCCAAAAAATTTGGTAACAAATGGGACCAAATCTTCCTATGACCACTTGCCACAGACTTTTGGCATCTGTAAGGACAGTCTTGCTGTTTTACTTGTCTTACAAATTCCATCACTTGATTTTATCACACGTAACACGTGGTTAAGTCTCCACCTGTTTTTTCCTTTGAGAGTTCACGAATAAAGTTTAGTTGATTTCACTGACAAATCACACTTGTGTGGCCAAACTCCTCCTTGAAAGTTAAAGACTGATGAATCTAGTTAAAAGCTGGTCATAAATTCTGTTGGATCAAGAAAAAATCCTGCCAGAGATAAAAGAATTTGCCAAAGCTTAAGTAGAATGTTTGGACCTGGGTTTTGGCACTTGCAGACCCTGTCTGTTTGTGAGTAAAGCACTTAGCAACAAATATCAAGCTTTGGCAGAAAAAGTATTTCACTAAACAATGTGGAGTAATTTCTAGACTCAGATTAAAGGGAAAGACAAGATAAAAATATAATTTAAAATAATTTGGAAATGGTCAAGTGAAAATTACATTGTTTTGATAACTGAAGTAGTAGTTTACCCCTCTTGAAATATACACTTCCCTTGTAAAAAAATAACAGCCATCATTAAATAAATACCACAAAAATCTTTACTTTTCTAGCAAGTTTCTTTGTGAAACAGGCAGACTGTTTTCCTGTGTTTATCTAATCCTGAAGCAGGTCACTAAGATTTAAAAAAACTGAAGAAGTCTCTTCAAAGAAGCTTTCAAAATTCCCAGGCAGGGACTAATATGGCAAAAGCTATAAGGTAATTAGCCTTAAGAACCAGGTAAGAAGCAGAAATCCAGCACCATCCTTTCAGTCTTTCACTGTGAGGCATTTGCAGACATACTGTCAAAATGCCAGGCAGTTTATGAGTTACTTCAAGGCCATTCTCATTGAACACACCAGCCTGAATAAAAACTTAATTTTAATTCGTGCTTCTATCAAGTTCAAAGATTCAGCAAGCCCATCTGGTAGAAGGCAAAAAGCCCAAGCAGAATTTTTTATGTGTTCAGAAAATCACATGAATATTCCCCAGCCCACAACTCTGCTAAATGTAACACTGCAAAGGATTTTGTTACTCATCTTCAGGAACCTACCTTCAGTTTAACCCCAGATATATGTCATGAACTTCTACTGTTCTTACAATGTGTATTCTCAGAAGAGGTCCTCCAGGTACCAAACAGCACAGGCCAAAAAAGAGTAAATGTTACAGGATGTAATCAACATCTAAGATAAGCAAAAGGAGCTGGGGGGTGTGGGAGGGATTCTAACTACCAAAAATCAGAGCTCCCTTTAGGCAACTTTGAAAGTATGAGAGTGACCATATATAGCAATATTTGTAACACTTTTGTAAGTACAGCTAAGAACTATGAACTTTCCATAGGGAAAAGCAAAACTCTTCATATTAATATTTAATGATTATATGATTTTTACTTGCATGTGTGTGTGTGTGTGTATGTGTGTACACACCTGTGCATATCTACACAGTGCAAGCACACTTCTGTAACTGCACAGTGTCAGACATGGCTAATTGATAATAAATACTAACACTATAACTCATTGTAATTTCACCTGCACAAGGAGCTGACATCTCTCACTCATTAACTGTCATGGGCCGCTGGTAAGGGAATTTTATTTTCTGCTTCTGAGATCTTCTCCCAAGATGCCATCCTCAGACTCACTGTGAGTTGCTGGAGCCACACCTTTCTGTATCACTGCCCTTTTCAAAGTGATAGTTCAGCTTCCTAGGCCATGGTTTCGTGTCCTACTTGTAAATCTACTTTGACTTAAGAGGTACAGGTGTAAAGGAGAAAGGCGGCTTCACTACCCATTAAAACTGACTGCTGCAGTTATCAGACGTCTGACTGCCAACATGCTGGTAAAGTTATGGCTGTGCTGCTATTGCCCATTGGTAGAATGAGTTGAGGATTGCCCACAAATGGGAAGGGTAAGAGGCTACCTTGGTGCTCCCTGATCTGGTTTGGCAAAATAAGTAGCTAACTCACTTGCAATCCAGGTGCTGAAAGCATAAAACACAATAGGGAACAGGCTCAACACCAAAAGACTCTGGTGCATTTATATGTGTTTACTTTGGATTTCAGTTTGGCATCACAACCTAAGCTTGTATAACAGCAACAGGGAAAAATGACATGCACTGACACTGGTTCATATCTTCAGATATTAAAGACATTAGTTTACAACTCTCTGCGTTATCTGTGCAGAGCCTGGGTTGCCTTTCACCAG
>NW_005054392.1:865740-903539 GCF_000277835.1 Geospiza fortis | reverse complement strand
ATCTCCAAGGGCTGGTAAGAGAACAAGAATCTCACTTTGCAAATGCTGTTTCCACCATGGCTCAAAAGAGAGGTTTTTCAGAATTCATTGTGATAAGTGAACACAAAATAGAAAGAATGCATAGCTCCTCCAGCTCCTACCCTGGCCTGAAATGGAATGAGAAAAACTTATATGTAACTGCTTTGACCACAAAACTACTGCTTAGACTTGTACCCCTATGAGTGAACATATAAAAGTGGATCCAACACAATGTAAGAAATTTGCTGAAAACAACACAATTTCATAAGAAACCTCAGCTTTGGGGAAAGTTGGCATTTGCCAGTGAAAGTCCATTTAACACCCAAAACCTTCAGAGGCAGATTCTCCACCATTCCACATCTGGGTAACTGTGCTGTACAAACAGCACAGCCACAGAAATTCAGACAGCGCAAAAGGAGATTACCTTCTGCATTGCACTCGGGCAGGCCGTCCAACCCCAGGAGCAAGTTGCCTTCATCATCATACTCCCCATAGGTGCCTGGAGGACAGGTTGGTGCAGGTTTCTCCGTGGGTGGCTCAGTGGTGGTCGGTTCTGGAGTGGTGGTGGTGGTGGTTGTAGCAACAGTTGTTGTAGTGGTTGTGGTGGTTGTCGTGGTGGTTGTTGTAGGTATTGTTGTAGTAGTAGTTGAGGGAGTGGTTGTTTTCTTAACCATCTCAAGACCAATCAGAGGCTTTCCTCCAAGGCTTATTATTGGTTTATCTTGTGCACTTGCTACAGGTTTACTAAATCTGCTATGTCCAAACAAAGGCAATCCATCAGGACTCACCATTGGAGCACCCTTTTCATCTAAGAGAGAAGAACAAAACCAAATAATCTCACCATTATTCCACTTCAGGTTTATAGCATTAAGCATTACTGTGTTTTATCACAGTAGATGCCACAAAAGCACAGAATAGAGTGAATAGAGCCTTCTGTAAGTAAACTGACAGAGAAGGAGAGTGTTACTTAGGAAAGAGCCATGGCTAAGGAAGCTGGAAAATGGTTCAGAAAAACCTCAAAAAAACCACAGTTGTGTTCACATTTTTCAGCTGTTTGATAAACACTCCAGGGAGGTTTCATTTCAGAATCACAATGTGCAGGCAATGATGGCATTTCATCTAAGTCACTCTTATCAACTAACTGTTGATGAAATGTACTGTTGATGAATCCATATTATGCTCCTTAATGTCAAACACATGCAAGGAAAATCTGGGATGAGCTGGAAAGATGCTGTCACTGCAAATAAGCTTGTGTGCCAAGTTCTGGGTACTGTAAATATTCATGGTAGCCAGGTTAACAATAGGCACTGAATTTGTATTCAAGAGATCTGTACAGATGGATTGACATGCAAACAGCAGTCTTCAGAGAACACAAACAGGGTTTCTTACTATTTGTGGTCAGCTTTAGAAGAAAAAAATGAAATAAATGCATCCATATGGCTGGTACAGTGCTAGCAGTGGGGAATAATTATTCCTATGTATACAAAGATATAAACAATCATCAACCCTTATTCTACTCATCAGTCCTTACTCTGGCTCAGTTCTGCAGTCCTTTTTAATACTGATACAATTGAGATGGACTTGAGTAATTCTTGCTGCCTTGTACTCTGGAGTCTCACAGGATGACTCAAAGCCTCGCCAGGCCCTGCAATGTGCTGACTTGAGGTACAAGCAACTTGAAATGGCTTGCATGGGACCTGGGGATGCCTGAAGCATTCAACAGCTCAAAGATTTGTACCATGTGTACAACTACTATAGAGCTTTTTTCTGTAAGAAGGAAGTTGTAACTTACCAACAATTGTACGTCCATCTCCTCCTAATTTCACTCGGAGAGGGTTGCCTTGGGAGTCTTGGAGGTATTTTCCTTCAGCATTTAACACTAGCCCTCGGTCGAGATCTACAATCTAAAAGCAATAGATAGACTCAAGTTTAGCTAACCCAAGAGGAGGTGAAATGAAGTTTCACAGCAACAGAAATACTGGGGAAATTCAGACATTAAGTATGATGTTCAGGAATAGCTACAACACACTCGAATTTTTAAACCAAGCGTATAGTAATCACTGATATATCATTGCTGAAGAAAGCAGATTCCCAGGAACTGGGGTCCAGAGCTGCACAGCCATATTCATATCACCTACTGCAGCTCTCAAATGAGCAAATCCCTTGATTTTCTTGGGCTGCATGACTCCTAAGGTGAATTCCTGTAAATTCTGTATGACACTGAGCCATTTGAAGATGGGATTTAGAATTATATCCAACTAAAAAAAATTAAATATTAGACTAGTTACTTTATTTTGAAATGGAAGTGAAAACAAAGTAGCTAAGATTTTAATTGGGGTAGGAGACTGAAGAAAAGCCTCTGTCTTGTAAAGCAAATATGTCTGAGAGCTTGGACTGAATTCCAGAGCTAACTGCAGTTAAAATTCAGTCCTTTTTGCTATTTCAACCCAAAATAGCTGAACTTTATGCTGTTTTAACCTGAGGTAACAGACACTCAGCCACAGAAAACAAAAATGCAAAAGGTGTTAAGTACTGTGAGGAAACTGGGAAGGAGACAGAAACAGCAATTCCACATTGGCAAGACAGACTTACATCTGGCGCTGAGAAAAAGACTGCAACAGGAAGGACAGCAGATGATGAGATCAGTCTCTGAAGCCCTCCAGGCACCAGATTTAGCATAGATCCTCTTGCTTTGCAAGGTGTTCATCCTGCTAGCAGCAATGCCTTCCCCTCAAGAGGCAGAGAAATGCCCCATGGCATTCCAACCACCTTCCTAGCCCACTTTCTGGAATCCATTTGAAGGACTTTGGGCATGCTTCTCAAAATGCCTCCCTTGAACACGACACACCTGATGCACTTTTTAACATTCCTCTAATGAAAATGAAGCTGCATGCCATGTGCAAGCAGCTCTGCTGATGCCAGGGAGGCTGATCACAGAATCCTACTGCTCAGCACTTGGGAAAACATGCAGGAAGCACCAGTTCCTTCCCTTGCTTTCCTTGGTTAAAAACTCATTGTAAAGGATGTTAAAAGACAAGGTGTGGGCATGTATGCAGCTTGTGGGACTTTCCTATCAATGGCATCTGAGCTCTTCTGCATATACTTCTGGAAACATGAGGAAACAAAAACCTACATAAGTGCATTTAAAGCATCATGACAGTTATGGAGGAGGTAATTTTTATCTCAGAAGTCTTGCTCAGGAGTTTCTACCTGGAGTGAGAGTCTGGGAGAAGCATTGCTGAACACAGCTGTTTATTGCTGAGCACATCTTTCACAGCAGCTATTCCAGGCAATCTCCACTCACAGTGCACAGCAGACAAGAGCACACTGTGTTGAGAGTCCCTGAGTCAAAGGGGAGCATCAATCTCATTGACTTTGATGAAAAAATGTTTCTCTAAATTTAATAGGAGTAATGTTATAGCTTAAAATTCAACCCATCAGGCTGTAAATTTAAAATATTAAAATAACAAAACCCAGAATTTGTCTTTAGATTTCAGTGGAACAGTAGAAACCAAACCACTAAGCATAGCTTCACTTTAAAGCTGCATTGACTAAGGACAATGCTTGCCTGTCTTTTCTTAATGAAAATACAAATACAATAAAAGGTCAAAACATCTTGAATTTAGACAGAAGGTCACCCTACCCACTTTGCTCCTTGAGGACCATTGATTACTTTCTGTCCGCTTGGTTTTCCATTATTACCAGGAATTACTTTACCATTTCCATTTCCATTTTTCATTGTAAGATTTGGTCTGCCATTATAACCTGAAACAGGGAAGAAAACACATTATTCTGAAGAAAGCTGTGCAACCTACAAGCCATATTTTAAATTGCAAGTAAATGCATTTTCTGGCTGATATGAGTATAAACAAGAACAGAAAGAGGCCTCCCCACACTTCACAAACCAGGCACTCCACTTTTTCTTGAAGTAACTGTTGTGACACTGTCAGATTTTTGCAACTGACACAAGAATCTGAAATTGTTTTTCTGAAGAGGTTAAACACTCATTCATCTCTATCTTGTTTACTTGGTCTGTCTATTTAAGAAAGCAGGGCAACATTTCTTCATGGCACTACAGTCATTAAAATGTTTGTGATCTTTGTAAGTGATCTTTCAGAAGTGGGATGAAGGAAGAAACCATTATTAAACACAACCACTTGTTCAATCCTATCCTTATACAAAGCTGTAGAGACAAAATGAAAGGAGAGGGCATAGGAATTATCACTACTCCTATATTTTTAACCTGGAAAATGAAGGAATCTCCTTCTCTAGCTGAAAAACCACTGCTAAACAGAAGTACAGTCATGTTAGAAGTGCAGAAGCAGTAGCACTGAGCTGTAGGCCCCCCAGCTCTGAAAGGGCAGCAACTTTCACATCTTACCTCAGAGAATTGCCTCCAGAAAAATATAATGGGAAAAATATAGACTGGGGAAAAAAATCAACTGAACACTTGTTGGTTATAACTTCACAATTGCATTGCTAGTAGTAACCCTAAATAACTTCTATAGAGAAATCTGTTATTTTTTTCATGCCATACATCTCACCCCCCATGGTGTTATTCAAGGTCTACTCCCATCTTAAAGCTCTTTAAGCTGGTGAACCTCTACACAACACTGAGTCTGACTGAAGCATATCAAATGTAACAGCCCAGCTGCACAGTCCTCATTGCATAACAGGGAGGCCACTTCAAACCAAACATTACTACCTACAGATAACACAGAAAGTATTTACTAAAACAAGTCACTAAATACTATTTTGGATGTCCATGCATTGGAGGGAGAAAAGGTATTTCTACCTAGCAAGGTCACTGAGGCTGTCAGGGATTTTCCATAGGTGACATGAGGAATAAATACCTTGATCTCTAGTGGACCCTCTATTCTACTACCCAGGTCCACAGATATTTTGTCAGAAAGCAAGTCTCTAACTCTTGGGGTAAATCACAGCCATAAAGGTATTAGATGGTCTGGCTGTGATGGGTATGGGCAACAGGTATGGGCAACCCTGAGCTGTTACTTAGAAAAAGGAGGAAAGTGGCTTAAAAATTCATCAAAGAAAACATGGAATGCCAGGGAATCATGAGGAGACACCTCACTGTCTAGGCATGGGCAATGTGGCACTATGGAACCTACAAAGGTCTTTTAGCAATCTATGATGAAGAGCTATGTACCTGAGAGTCTGGCAAGTTCTGAGTACAAATGAGCTTTCAATGAGCATTTGGTGAAGTCAGTGCTCAATAAGGAACTTTTCCAATTTAGCATCTAACTCTGTCACCCTCTTTGTGGATCACAGGATCCTGCGCAGATCAGACCACAGGAGAAAGGGTCTGGCAATGTCCAAAAAGGCAATGTCCTCAAGAACTGGGCTTCCCAGCAACCACCAAAATAAAAAGCAACATATTATACTAAATAACTGAGCCTGTATCCTGCTGGAGGACTTTTCATCTAACCGCTGATCCTAGGAAAAACGCAATTAGTGACATTAATACAACAAAGGCAGCATACCTGGTCTATAAGGAGGTCTGACAAATTGGCGCTGAGAAGGGCTCCCTTGCCTGGAGTTCAGTAGTCGCTGACGAGGAGACAAAGTGGAAGAAACTGCTGGAGAAATGGTGTGTGTGGTAGTAGATGCAGAAGAACGTGGCCAGACAAAGCTTGGTTTAGATGGGGTATGTTTGTTAGAGGACTGAGTAATCTGTGATGCTATGGCAGAGCTTCTTGGTGATTCAGGATGAGACATTTTTAATATTGAAGGTTTTTCCATCTCTTCTTCTTCAGAACTTACTTTGTGAGGTAGAAGAGTATCCATAGATTTTCTTTTATTGCTAGCAGTGTCTTCATATACGTTTTTGTTACCTCTAGAAACAGAAGGGGACCGTTTTGCAGACAAAGATGTGGGTTTCTCTTCCATTTCTTTCTGATCATATTCACTGTAATAATCATCCTCTTCATTAGAAACTGACTGATGAGATTTAGATGAAGAGGGGGAAGGAACTTTTTGAGGAAGTTCAGTGTTAGACATTTTTGAGGGCAACAGGCCCTTTTTTTTCTCTGTTTGGGATGCTGTTCTTGTAGCAACTCCTGAGCGAGTAGGCAACGAAGGACGAGTTTGTCTCGAAGTGTGTGACAGCCTTTGATTATACTGGTTGTCTTTTGCTGTATCACTGGCAGAATTGGAGTCTGGCTGAGTGTGTTTTGGTTTGTAGGAAGGTACCTGAGAACCTGTCTGCTGCTGCTTTGATTGAGACGAACTTGAGCTGCCCTGAGAGAAAGAAGCAGATAATCCCCTAGAAGAAGACACCTCTTTAAGAAAGACAGAGTGCCTGCTTGCTCTGTCACTGCCCTCTGTTTCATCCTCATCATCCTCTTCCTGCAACTCTTCATTACTTTGGGATGAGATGGCGCGGTGGGATGGGAGGCGCCGGCCCCTTGAATGCAGTATGGAAGGACTGGTTTGTGCTCTCTGTGGAGGCTCTGAGTGGGAGGCCTTCTCCACTGGCAGACGAGAAGAAAGTGTCTTTCTAGGCAAAGACTCGCTTGGTTTTGATCGAGAAAGCTTTTCTTTTACCTCTCGATTGCCCTGCTCTTCAGGTTTGGATTTGGAAAGAGAAGACTGCAAAAGAGAGTGCCTTTCTGGAGCAGCTGTTTGACTTTGTTGTTCTTCTGAGTCAGAGGGGGGTGATTTTTCACCATGTGTCTCTCTGGAGCGAGAATCAGGACCAGGATTTCTTCTCTTGGAATAGATTGCTGAAGAAGACTGCCTGGAAGAGGGCAAAGAAGGAAATAAGGGGTTTTCATCTTGTGAGTCCTCCTTATAATTCTTATCAACATCCTTTCCCTTGGATTTGGCACTGGTGGAGGAGCGAGAGTGAGGTGAAGTGTAACCAGGAGCAGCAGACCTTGATGAGACTGCTGCTGCAGCCGATTTCGAATCCTTCCATTTGCGGGAACTGGAGCCTGAGGACAGCCTTGTTTGCTGTGACCTAGAACTTAGCTGTTCTGCTCTGTCCTCTGCTTCTTCACTGTCAAACTCATTATGGCTGTTATGAGCGTGGGAATCTGCTGATTTGGAAGCAGGTTGGTGTGAACGACCTAGAGAGCCAGACCTACTGCGATGGCCTGAGACACCCTCGTGAGAGACAGAAGACTGCCGACTCGATGGCGAGGCCTGGCGATCAGACTCTGAGGCTTTAGAAGACATTTTCACCAGCACGGGGTCAGGCGTCCCTTCCCCATTACTCACAAGACCATTACTTTTGGCAGGCAGAGGATGGGAAGAGGTCTTAGAAGGCACATTGTTGCTGCTTTGCCTCAACTGCTTGGTTTCATTATCTGTGTATCTGGGAACAGATGAGGCAGAAGAGTGTTGTGCTGATGACGGTAACAGTGCTGGTGGCTCACGTTCCTCTGTGCTCATCTGGCTTGACACCTCAGATATGTGAGTTGGAAGAGACATCCTCCCTGAGGCAAGGACAGGGTGGATTGGTCGACTAGGGGACAAGGGTTTAACATTCCTCCTCTGGTCCTGGGCTTTTGGCGGTGACGTTGTAGCTTCCTGGGAGGAGGAATCACGATCGTCTGTCACCTCAGTGGATTGGAGGTCAGGTTCCAGCTCTCCTGTCTTTCTAGAAGGTAACTGAGATTTACTTAGGACCCCTCGAGTCAAGATTTTGTTCTTATATTCAGAAAGAAGACTTTTTTTATCACTAACACTAGGTGAATGAACAGACAGCTGCTTAGAAGAAGGTGACAGCTGTGCTTTTGAAGAAACAGAAGAACTTTGAGAAGGAGATGAGCCAGCATTCCCAGTCTTTTTAGCCTCTGATTTATCTTGAATATTTGTCTTTTGCTGAGCAACTGAATCCTCATGAGCAGCTACAGGCAAAAAGAAAAGTGTTTATTCGCAACAATAGAAGATTCATAAAAACTGACCAAAAGCAGAAAACACCCAAGTAGCAAGAACAAAACTTATGAGAATATAAGACAATAATTACTTCTGTATTAACCAGGCTGTGGAGTCCAGCCAAGATAAGTTTTGGGTTGTAGGAAGGTACCTATGTGGAATTACTGTAGCTTGGGTAAAACTTAGACCAATTAAAATCAAACATCTAAAATCAGGGACTGCAACACACTTTCAGGGAAATCAAATCTTCAGCAGAACTTAGTCATGTTGATGGCATGGTGCTGCATTATCCCATGTAAGGCTGTGGCCCACCTTTTTAGCTAGCTTAGAAAATATTCTGTCCCTACAACAGTAACTTTTTAGCAAGAGCCAAACACAAGGAATAGTATCTAAGACACTAAGTGACTTTTAAGAGTGGGAGCTGTCAGGAACAGAGCAGCCAAAACCCCAGAGCATTGCATTCTTTGGCCTTTGGATAACAAGAACACATAGTGTTGTCATAGATTATGGCATGCATTTATTTAAGAGGCTAAAGTGTCCATAAAAATGACCTTTTGCATGCTGCAGAGTGACAAAAGACTTATTTGGGCAATATCAAGATGAAAAGAGCAAGCAAAAACAATACCAAGGAACTCAAATCGCACAGGTCAGACAGAGTGCAGAGGAGCTGAGTCAGTAAGAATTAACACAGCTGGGACCAAAGCAAGAGTGGGTGAACTACAGCATTGTTCATGGCTTGGTGCTCACCTGCTGGGATGGCGACACTGAAGGCTTTTGACTGAGGACCCGGTCCCCTCCTGTTTGCTGCACGAATTTTGAAAATATAGCGCTCCCCAGCCTGCAGACCATCTATTATGGCTGATGTTGTAGCTCCAGAGTAGGTGATGGACTTTGCTCCAAATGGCTTGAGAGCCGGGGCGTATGAAAGAATGTATTCTGAAATGATTTGGCAGACGGTTGGAAGGAGGAAACTGAAAACAGTCCTGTTTCCAGCGGACAGACTGTATGGGTAGGATGAATTAGAACGTGCATTACTAAAATTAATACACTGGCAATGCACGCCGAGTCAACAGCTGGAGTACAAAGACATGAGAGAGAGATACATGTATATATGTAGGTTAAGTAGAATATTTGTTCTTATTCAGAAGACATACTTCTACCAGAAAATATCAGCACTGCAGATTTGCCAAATGGTAGCAACATCACGTCTGTCCAACAAATTCTAAATATGACACACTGTGCTTAGCCAGCGCTAGGGTCAAACACCATGGCAGAGAGAGCAAAGCAAGCTCTGGTTGCCATTTTGAAATTCATCCTGCTCTCACCTTCAAGTGTTGAATTACTGTGATACCTGTGCTCTGTCTTAGCTTTCTGTATTGAGAGAAATTTCACCCCTACAGGAACAATTCTGGCCATAAAGAGGAATCTTCCCATTATAATCCCAAGAAGCGCAGGTGAGATATCAGATATGTGCAAGTTCTGTTTTGTTTTCAAATCCTCTGTAAGAGGAACAGGTATCAGACAAAACCAGGGTTTTGATAATAAATTTCACGTGCTGCCAGCTTTCTCTGTCTACACAAAAACCCACAATAATACCTGAGGAGCCACAGTGCCACAATGAGAAAAATATAGAATATAATGGCATGGGGTTTTTTTTTTCTGAAAGTGACCCCATATTTATTGTGTTAAGAAATAAGGCATGCACAGTTCATCAAAATCAAGGAAAAAAATCATTGATATTTTATATACCAATAAATTTAATGCTCCACTGAAAAACGAATCAAGATATCAGAAGGTATGAATCCTTTTTCTTTGAATCTTTTTTCTTTTCCTTCTTTTTACACAGGCATTGCTTCCATGGCAGAGACACTGCTGTAGCTTCTGATAACTCTTAAATGACTACTGGAGAACACTTTTTCCCATTATTTTAATATGTGGTATAAATACAAAAAAGGACAGGATTGAAAAACAAAAGGATCAAAAGACAAAAATTCCTTACACCAAATTCATTACCACATGGTATAAAAATGACCATGGAATGCTAATTCAGTGATTTTATTTAGCCTGTAAAAATATCTTGTCATTTATTTAGTTTAAAAATAAGACTCAAACAACGATATATTAGATGTCTATAAGCATTCAGCTCTTAAATATTAGATATCTTTAAAATTATTGCCTTGGATGAATGATCTAATAACAATGCAGACAAAACTGCACAAAGGGCTACAGATTGGTCAAAATTAGGAGCAGATTTGAAATATCAGATAATGTCCCTGCATGACCCTTCTTGCAGAAATAATGATTTTTGGACACAGCTGCAGCTCCATTGAAGTAATTGGCAAGATTTCTACTGACTTCAAAAAAAGGAAGGAATTCCACCACTGTCCTGAAGAACACATAAAGCAGGTCTTGCAGACACGGTATACTTCCCTCCAGGCCAATGATTTTTCAAATCCTGAGATGCTGTAGGCTGATAAGGGACCTCCAAAAACTTGAGTAATTTGAGAACACAATCTTGTTAACTACTGAAGAACAGGAGGCTAAAAAATCAGCCTCATTTTCAGAGGGAAACAGGGAAAAATCCCAGAAAGAGCTTTTTCTTTTTCTTTAATTCTATGCAAATCTTAGCCAACTGGCAAGCTATCTTTATGACTATGTCCAATAACACTGTAGTACACAAGATTTATGCATGAGATCTTCTGAAATCAGATTTGTGTTTGCTTCTTAAGCTGAGGATTTCCTTCCATGACAAACTAGAAATAAAACCCAACATAAACCCATTCACTTTCTTGGCAACTACCCAACTTTTTCCTCTACAACTAATTCTTTAAAATCTTTCTGGAAACTTCCTTCTTGAACCTCATTTTGACCTGCCTATTAATGGAAGAAGAGATAAAATGTGCATGCATTTTATCCCCAGGAACCTCTGTGACATCCCAGGCAGACAGTGACAGTGGCTTCTCAGTGGCACTGTGGAGACACTGGGGTGGAAACATGAAAATCTTGCTTGGGTTTAATCAAGTGAAAGAATCGTGGCACAGCCAAGGTTCCAGCTTACTGCAGGGCAGCAGTCTGCCTTTGAGAACAACAGCTTCTTGAGGGAGTTAGAAACCAACAGTGAAGACTCACCTTTGACTTTTCCTTCACTCTCTGGAAGAGCATCCCAGGATGCTGCTACAGAGGTTGGCTTCCCCTTTAATGGCCAAACATCCAAATTTTCAGGTGCACTGGCAGGAGCTGGGAAACAGCCATACACAGAAGAGGCAAGTAAGAATCAACACAGCATACACCTTTTGCTCCATAGCAGAGATTCCTATACAGCTACTTCAAAGATAAACGTGAAGAGTACACATGGCTCAGGTCCAGGCTTGTCTCTGTCACATCTCTCTCTCAGACTGCCATAGTGAAATTTTATTCCATAATTTTAAGAACAGGAAGTCTGCACAAGACTGCTATTGTGGCTTAGCCAGAATGACACGGTAATTTGTTTGTTATGGAGCATTTCCCTGTACCAAAGGGGCCCGACATCTTCTCCATGGTGGAAGGAGAATTTAAATTTGCTGTTCACAAAGAGGAATGGAAGCCAGGTTGCTCTTCTTAAAAGGAAAGGGCACATCTAGCTGCAGGGGCCCAAGGTGCTGAACCCTCCCACAAAAATACCTAAGCCACTTCCCCTTGTTCTCCTTGCACCACAAGAGCAGGTGGGTGTGCTCCCCTGGTGTGCTTCACTACCACAGGGATGCAGGCAGCAGCACTGAGACCCTTCTCAACCCTCTGCTGCCCCAAGCAATCACATGGCTCGTTCTGGCTTTCCCTAAAGTCAGCCCCGTTCCACAGGTCAAACCCTATGCCTTGTGTTAGCCCAAGGACCCTCTGAATGCATACCTGCCTCTGGGGTCCGCTGATAAACAGACACGCTCCATTTGCCTTCCTTTTCTCCCTCCAAGATCTGGATGGCAAACTCGTACATAGTGTCTGGCAGCAGGTTCTCCACCAGTGCCCGCCGGTTGGGCACCTGCTTGTAATCCCACCTTGCCGATTCCCCCTTTTCCCGATAGCGAACATTGTACTGCCTGGCACCAGAAGCACAGGAAAAGGAAAGTGAGCATGTGGTTCTGCCCAGCATTAGCAGAACCAGAGTGGGACAGGGATGCTTTGCCCTCAAGGAGCCTGCTGGGGCTTAGGGAGGAACCTACCAAAGTGCAAACAACAAAGTACCAACAACAAAAGCCTGAGTGTTTTTCCTTTCTCTAATGGAGTGGGATTGCTTTTACCCCAAAGGATGGACTCTCCAAGATGGCTCTTTGAAGACTCTTACTCAAAACACCCTTTTCCCTGGGGAAAAGCTGCAGGATTTCCTGAACTGAGGCAGGCATGCTGGGTGGTTCCACACCACTATCTCACTGCCCCATGGCCATGAGCATGGCTGGACTGCTGGCAGACCCTTGCTCCCAGAGCAGCACCGGTGGCTCAGTTCCCGCCTGTCTGCCTTGATAACTGCTTCCACAAAGAAATAGAGATCTAAATTTTAGAAATCTAAAATTACTAGTTTTCCTGCTATGACTCTCAGGGCATTTCAGCACCAGTTTGCACAGCTCTTCAGTGTTCCCAGGCTGAGCAACACAATCCAGTGCTTTCAGATCTTTGGCAGTTTCCAGTCCATTTCCTTGTTTGTTTTGGTCTCCACCTGCTGCAGCATGCTGCCACAAGCCAAGCTCTCACTCACAGGAGCCCCAGCCTGCTCAGCCTCAGCTGCATGGGGATTCTGGAGGGTCAGAGGATGCAGGGTGCAACGATGGGTGGTCTTTCCCACTGCAGTGATGTGTCTTTCCCACTCCACCCAGAGCAAGGTCTTCTCGAAGCTGTAGTCCGTTTTGACAACTCAACACCTCACCTCTGTGGGCTGTGCCTTGTCCCCCACTCCTTCTTTGCCCATACAAATCTTTGGGGATTTGCTGGCTGTGGTTATATACAAACACTGGAACAGCTAAATAAATACCAGAGCTGGTGCTAGCAACATTTCAGAAGAGATGTAAACTCCTGTAAGTACAACCCTCACACATGTCTCTAAATGCTAACGAGCAGGGCACTAGGAGGCAAGCTAAATTATTCTCATAACCAACAGCAATTAAACGAATGCAAAAGCATTCAGTAGAGCATTGGCAGCAGTTCCCCTTCAGTAGCCATTTAAAAACCCAGGGCTAAGTACCTATTTGCTGCAACCTTCCTCTTTTCATACAGTGGGTCTGTCCAAGTAACAAGCACAGACTGAGAGGACATAACTCGAACAGTTATGTCTTGTGCCACCTCCACCTCTTCCTCCTCTGAAAAGGCAAAACAGAACAGCATATCATTAACAACACTGGAGTTCTCTTAAAAAACAGCAAATGTCTTCAACTGACGCCATAATATTCACTCAGCACCGTTGATTTAGAGATACAGGTGGGAGTAGAAAACTAATTACATTGATTACTGATGGAATTTCATGGAAAGATAATTTCTTTTGTTAGCAGTGTGCCTGCAAGGCCACAGTACTAATACATTTGACAGTCCTTCAATATTCTACTCGTCTCCAAACTGTTACTCACAGCAAATGTTTTATAACATACTGATATTCACCATCTCTGGCAAATGCACTGCTAGAGGTACCCAGAGAGCCGAAATTTTGTCTTAAAAAAAATTCTGAGATTTTAAAATCAGGTTTCATTTTGAAGGGCAATAAAACCTTCCTCAAAAATTTTTTCACAAGGGAGAATTAGTGTATATTTTATGGTTTTGAGTGCTTCAAACAGATTGTTTGAATTCAGCTTTAATTTTTTTATGGTATACAAGAAAAAAAAGAAAAAATCATTGAAGTGGGCTGTTTTGACATATCAGACTACCTTTCGCAAATAATTTACAAAATTTTAAAATTAAGTGAAACTAATTTGATATTTTGAGGTTTTTAATTTTAATGAGGTTGCCTTTTCTATCAGTCCATCAGAGTAGTTTTAGTCTAGTCTATCTACTGGCTAATGAGAGATTTATTATTTTTCCTTACTAGTGTAATGGCAACTATTTCCAAGTCTCCCAAAGGCACAGAATGTACAAGGCACGACCTTCCAGACAGAGTTTTATAGACAAGTAACATTGGAAAAAAGATTGATGTCTCAGGAAAGGAAAGGAGCCAGTAAACTCTGGAGGATGATCTCAGTCTCTAGGGATCTTACTCATATATGACTGAAATTCAGGGAGAGATTGCCCTTCTCTTCAGCAAGAGAAGGGCATTAGCCCAAAACCCAGCACTGCCTGCACAAATGGCAGGCAGCAGGGAGGCACATTTCCCCTCTTCCATACAGGTTTTTAACAGAGAGGGTCTTCAGACATTTCCAGGTTTTCCATGGCAAACAGCTACCATACAAAAATGGCCAAGAGGACCCATCTACTACCCACAAGTAGCTTAGGCAGCCTATTGACAAAGTTTTGCAATGGGAGCACCTGAAGACAGAAAGTGAGCATGAGAAAGGAAAAGGTGTATTGAAAGATGGGATTTCAATACAGTTCAACCACAATTCTCAGTTCTGGCATGGGTGTTTATCACCATCAGAATCTCCTAAACACTTTGCCATTCCCATGCCATTCACATCACAGTGTGAGGGGATGAAAAAGCACACTGGCATGGAGATGATTCAGAATCTCAGTCATCCTTTTTAACCATGGCAGTGGCATGCAATGACTTCTTTCCAATGAAAGTGAAAACTTTTGCCAGGTTGATGCTTCTGCTAATCAGCCCTTCAAAAAAGGAGTTATAGATCTGAGAGAAAGAAGGCATATCATTTTGGGGGGCCTGGCTTTGATTTAATTAAGTCTTCTCATGCAGCTACTGCAATGCATAACATTTGTCAGTAGATAGAGAGAAGATTAAAGAAAAAAAAAACCAAACAGGACCTCAGAAACTCAACCAACCATGTCACAAAGTTGTATTATTTTATTAATCCTGCTTTGAATTAGAGAATTAGAGATATCAATCAAGCTCTTTACCAAACAGAGAAAAACCTAGTAGCTCTAGCACCAAAAGACTTCCTGTGTAAAAATCACAAAGCTATCTCTTTGCATACAATTGTCTCTGCTCATTGACAGCAGATGTGAAAGAAACATACCTGTGACTTTTCTTTTAGTTAAAGATGACCTATAGACAGGTTGGCTCCGTCCTTGTGAGCTCCTTGATGGCAGTGAAACCACATGAACTGATTCAGAGGCTGTGCATGCAGGGAAAAAACAGAAGGTTTTTCTGTTCTTCTCATTTATAAGAAAGAATGAATTTCAGAGTGGTCCCACCACATGCGAGCAGAACCTGAGCTATGGCTCTTCTCTCCACCCTTTCCCTCTGCTGTTAAAACTTGCACATGGTGTCTCTTTAACATAGCATCAAGTTCTACTACAATTTGTACCCTATTCTCTATGTAATACCCTCACTCTGCTAAGACATGGGACACAATTATAACAAGTGTTTTCATTTATAGGAAGAAGGGTTTTTGATACCTAGGACAGCATGTGATGTGTGCTCACCTAGCAGCTGCAGGGGACTACAGAGGTGTGCTAGCTAAGCCAGGTGCTATCAGGGAAATTTCACTCACCCAGTTTTCTTGCTTCTTGGTTTTGTCGCTCTTGCGGCATCGGAGCATAGCTCATCCTTCGGTTGCTCTCTCCATATCCACGGGGATAGCCTTGGGATCTGCTCTGTGGACCCCTGAAGCCTGCTCCATAAGGGGGTCTCCACCGAAAAGGTAACTTGCTTTCAGGAGACTGGGCTCGCACTCTCAGAGGTCTGCTTGGCATCCCTCTCTCTTCACAAAATAAGCAAACACACACACAAACCCCATGATAATTACTATGGAGCACATGATATCAGCAGCCCACATATGTCTGTTGGAAGCACATCTATAAAGATCAGAACAAAGGGCATAATTTTACAGCTTTTTAATTGTTTCTGTGAAATCAAATTGGAGTAACAACAAGCTTTCCAACAGGGACGTACAATACTCAACAGAGCCTTTTCCCAGGCCCTTCAGACAGACTGGTGCAAGACCTTGAAAGTGAAAACATATCGTAATACAAGGACTCCTGCCAGAAACTTGGGATGTCTTGTAGCTTTCCTGTTTAAATCTTTTCCTTTTTCTTTTTTTAAACCCCCTTTCCCCACTTCAGGCACACCGGTACATTATTTTTTGGGGAAGAGCTAAAGTTCAGTGTAAAATGAAGCACAGAACAGTTTTACTATTAAAAGCAGGTTCTTTTCTCCTAATTCCATCTCTAATTGTTCTGTTCTCCAGCAGACGCATATCTAAAATGTCTGTTCTGCACATGCCTTCATTCCTGACTTCCCAAACTCCCATTATATGATCCCTTGAGCACTGTAAAAGGTACCTCATGCAAGTTGGGTATTTTTTAACATTTGCTGACAAGTTGGAAGCGTTCTTTTAAGAAGTCACACTGGTTCAAGGCTTAACAGCTCGTCTGGTGAAAAAAAAATTTCCTAGTATCCAATCTAAACCTCCTTTTGGGCAACTTGAGACCATTTCCTCTTGTTCTGTCACTTGCAGCTTGGGAGAAGAAATTGACTCCCATCATGTTACTACTTCCTTTCAAGCAGTTGTAGAGATTAACAAGGTCTCCCCTGAGACCTTTTCTCACCTATTCTTAACAACTCCAGCTCCCACAACGTTCCTTTGTAAGACCTATGCTCCAGATCTTTCCCATCCTTGCTGCCATTCTGTGGACTCCCCCCAGCACCTCAATGATTTTCTTGTAGTGAAGGGCCCAAAACTGGACACAGAACTCAAAATAGTTGAGTATCACCAAGGGCAGGGGTATGATCCCTTTCCTGGTCCTGCTGCCATGCTATTTCTCATACATTTTCCTCATGTCCAACCCAAACCTCCTGAACAGCTACCTGCAGCTGCTGCCCAGCATTACAGGGCTACATGTGCCTTGCTCCCACCAAGAGGTGACTTTTTGCAGCCTCCCGTCAAGGAGCAGCTGGCTGCTGAGAGATGTTTCCCTATCCTCCTGTTTGTCAGACTGAGCCAGCCCCATGCCCTTAGGCTCTCACTGGAGCCCATGTGCCATCGGTACCCACCACATCCCCAGATCCCAACACTTCTCCTGAGCATCCCAGCCCCCGGCTAAGGGGAATAACACCTCCCCTCAACCAGCCACGCTCTCCCAGGTGAGAAGTTTTTCCAGGCTGCAGTGGAAGCACACTGTGCTGGTTTTCTCTCAGCAGCCCTGTATGTTCTGGGAAGAACACTGCAGCCCAACAGCTCTGCTTCCCCAGTCAAAGCTGCAGCTTTCATCTGCAATTAAAATTGATGAAGGATACAAAAGGAACCAGCCCAGCCAGAAAACCATATGGAAAGTATTCAATCTGAAACAAATGTGGTTGTAGGCAAAGAGAATTGTATCGACCCTAAGGCTGAATGCAGGGGATCAGCTGAGATTTTAAAACCAGAGCTTTCCAAGGATTCAATTACTTTCCTCGTGGTAGCACCACACTCTACTACCATTGTTCCCATTTCACTAGTTAGTTCCAGTTTCTATTTATCATTCCTCATCACAGTTTGACCAGCAGAAGTCTGAAGGCACCCAAGATGGACTTATCAGCAATGGTTAAAACTGTCAATGCTGACAACTGCTGATCCATCAAAACCAGCGTTTTTGTGTGAAGGCTGTGCCAGGCTTTACAAGAAAGGGACTTGTCATTAAAAATGAAGGGCAGGAGCTTATCACAGCCTAGGACATCAGTCTGGTCTGGAATAAGGCAGAAGGCCCTGACCTCAGCCACACAGGGGAAGATGAAGCTGAGTTCACACCTCCCCACAGAAGTACCTACCAAGTTGCTGTCCCACAAGGTTTAGCCATGCCAAAGAGTTGGCACTTCCCAGTCAGAATGACATTTCACACTCATTAAGTCCCCAACAGAGTCACTGTCGTCTGCAGTCATAGCCCCTGAACCTCAGCATCCCCTTATCCTGGTCTCCTGATCTCATCTTAGCCCTGGGAAAAAAAAAGCTGAATTTCCATAAGAAGGATAACCCTGGGACTGTAGACAGTGAGCAACAAGAGAAACTCATTGTATCCTAAAGACCAGAGTTTTGTCCTCCTGGCCAGGCCTATTCATGTTCAAAAAAATCCCTCAGAACCACCACCAACAACAACAACAAAAATCACACCAAAAAATTAGAACTGTCCCGAACAAGCTACACTCACTAGAGAAGGGATGGGAGGAGGAAGTAATAAATCCAATGCTTAATTTAAGTCATTCATCTCCCAATGATGCCCCTTCCTGTGGGGATACTGAGCTCCCCAAGAACAATAGTCTTAAACAGTCTTAAAAGAATTAGCTACCAAGTAACCAAGTACTTGACTGAACTTAAGGTTGAGTCTTCTTCATCTGCCCATTATTTATCCCTGTAAACATTTTCTCTTTTGTTCCAAAACTGATTTAAGAGATTTCTGGACATCTATTCTGGTCAAACTTAATCAACAGGTGACCACCTTCAGAATTCATTGAAAGATCTACCTGCAATTACATTAAAATAAAATGCTTTCCTATAGTCTCAAAAATGAGAGTCACTCCCTTTCACTCTCTTTCAGTCTAGAAATCCAACATTACTTAGAACTGCAGGAATCTGTGTACAGTATCTTGGCCCCAAAAATTCAGGACTGATTAAAGCCTTGAGACTGACTTCTCACAGATGAAACGTCCACTACTATTGCCAAAATGTCTCTGTACTGTAGGAAAGCATTTTACAAATTATGTAAGCCCAAAGCACAAGGTCTAAGCTGAGGGTAAAACATCCTCTGAACAACCACACAAGGAGGCAGCTTGCACTTGCCAGATCATACAGATTCTTCAGAGGGTCTCATCAATTATCTAGCAAAGGAAAACACAAAATAGTTCCAGAAGAAAAGGGAAGTACTGACCCCTAGCAATCAAACTATAACTGCAGGGGAAAACATACCAAACAACTCAAACCTATTAAGATACAAGTACAAAAAGTCATTGACATTTGAGGTCACAAAAAGTCAGGCAATTTACCACCACAAGTATAGGTACAGATTTTTCCTTTTGCCTCCCATAGTCAACAAAACCTTTTCTACACTTTGAGCACCATAACTTCAGGACTGGAAAACTGGACCTATAAAATGTGTTCTGCTGCAGAGATGACACTTAACTTGGCACGGCCAGTAGACAACATCCATATAGCTTATAAGCAACTATCAATCTCTCTTTTCAATTCAGGCAGAAATCTGGGAGACTGAGTACAGTGACCTAGCCATGGCCAAAGTAACAGCTTGGAGGTAGAAACTGTAGCTGCTAGGAGATAACAAGTCATCAGAAAAGACCAAAAATGGTAGCTGGTAAATGAAATTCTGCAATGGACAACTTGACAAAAAATCATCAGAATCTGCATTGCAACAGCAAACTGGCAGGATTTTTGCAGCGTTTTTTGGGGGAAATGTGGTGTTTTGGTTTTTATTATTATTTTAAATTAAGTTCTAAGCATAAAATGAGACTTACTAATTCTGAACCCTGTACTTGAGAATACTGCTGCTTTACCAGAAAAAACAGTATGGAAGGTTAAAGAAAAAGTACTGCTCAGAAGAGCAGTTCAGAAGAAAAGAACTGCTCAGTTCATTTATCCTTCTCAAAAAGCAGATTCCTGTCTTAAGAAGTCTTCAGCTGCTCCCTAAGCTCAACTAATTGTCCTTTGAGGTAAAAACCTCGCACCACTGACAATCTGCAATCCAATTTCAGAGCTGAGCAACTCAGTTTACAGAAACCCTGTACTTTTCCACTCAAAACCACCGCCAGGACTAGACAAGTACCTCAGCCAGATGCAGTTCCTAGATTTCTGAGCCATTTCTGTGGGAAACAACACTCTATAATATGCATTTCCATAAGTGTCCAAGCCCTACCTCCATGAAGATGTCACCAGTATTTGTAGCGAAAAATGTTAGTTAATTAATGAACAAGAAAAAAAGAGACACTATATTTCAATTCCTTAGTGGGCAATTCTAAATTTAATTCCATTTGTGAGGTAAGACTCTTTGTAACACATTCATACTCATAAAACCTATTGTACTGGCCACTCCTAAATGCAACTGCTTGAGCCGTGACACTCAAGTTCAGGGCACACATGGCAAACACATCCGAAGGCAACTCTACAGGTGCCCTTTTTTGGCAGCTTGTGAAACCAAGACAGGATTCTGCCCAGGGGTGCAGAGAGGCTGAGGAATGCCAGCCCTGCAGAAAGCACCAGCAAAGTCAGAAATTAAAGCCCAACACTCATATAGCAGTGTTAATGTACTGGCTGTATCACATGGCCAGTACATGGACACTGCATGTATGTACATGGCCAAATCTTCACCAGGAAAAAGTCTATTGTTCTCAAAAATACTTTGCAACATGATCACCTTTTTTCTTCTTCATGCCCCCAACAGGTGCTGTTTTCCACATGGTGCTTTACCATCTTCCAGTAGGTAAATCACTTTGTGTATTGTCTTTAAGGGTTGAGGCAATTCAGATACACCATCTTGGTTTTTTCACTTGATTTGGAATAGATTATGAAACAGTGTATTTGACAAGATGAAAGCAAAGCTTTACCAGCAAAGCCAGGCATCTAAGCTTTGTAGTCCTTTGTGCAACTTAAGTCTTTCAACCTTTGTTGATTATTCATGAACAGGAAAAGAAAAATGCCATTTTACCATAACTAAAAAGCAAAGGGGAAAGAAAACATCTCACTTTTCTCATCCAGCAATCCACACAGGGGTGGCTGCTCTCCCTCACCTTCACATACTCTGGCTATTACCTGTCACCATACAGACACCCCCAAGACACATCAGCAGAAAAGAAAAGAAGAAAGAGGACAAACACAATACCATAGGAAGATAGTTGTTTTCCACCCAAATATTAATGTCCCATGTCACTTTGTCTAAGTGTTACTGGATTTTTTTTTAAGTTGATGGGGATTTTTTAAGTCGATGACCCAAGCTCAGTTAAGAAAATGTGAGCAATTCACCAGCTTCAATGAGGGCTGGACTGGGGCCATCCCAAGAAGAGTTCACTCTGCAAAAATATTTCCTGCAGTGGGTGAGCCAGCTCAAACAGTGCTGATGTGGCCCTCCGAACTGCGATGTGCTGACTGCTCTAAATGCACAAGACTCTGGGATCACTGATTTCCCTCAAACCTGCCCTGGCAGAGAGCAGAACACGAGCTCTAGTGAGGATCTTCACAGTACTGCAGCAGTTAACACATGTAAAAGCCTAAGAATATGACCTAAGAGAAAGTAGGACTGCAATGGAAAAACAAATCCACCCTGAGGCTTACCGGGTCTGTGGGTCTCCTAGCATTTTAAAATGCACTGTTAGATTTCTCCTGTGTGGGCTGAACAACTCTTGTAATGCCACTAATTTGTACACTCAACCTCAGATCTCCTCCTGGAAATAAGCTAATCAGTTAAAGCAGTAGAGGCGAGCGACATAAAAATGCTTTGTTTCTTGCCGGAAAAAAAAAAGAGAAAAAATCATTTAGCACATTTCCACACACTTCTGCTTGGCACAGAAAGCAGGGACTGGAATACTTTAGTTCCTGCAAAGCACAATGGAATCTGTGCCATAATTCACTGGGCTCCAGTCAGGAGTTTTGGGCAAAGGACCAGTATCCAGCAGTAATGTCTGATTTAAGGAAAGCGATTCATTATACATCTGTAGAGGAGTTACCTGGCATCTGGAGGACATTCTTTAAATTGACAGCGTCAACAGAAGTTTCCAGTGCTCCCTTTGAAGAGCCCTCTGAATGCTAAGCACAGTGGACCAGGGCACTTTCAAATGTAGGAATCTAATTCTACACGATTAACACGTGTATTACGACTTAGGAAAAACCAACAGTGAGTTATCAAAGGCTTCACATCCTCCCTCTGACACCAATGCACAGGCTTCCTTCTGCATCAGTGACCTTTGAAGGGAGCCCTCTGAGGCTGGGCTATGTCTGTCTCTCACACCCACTGGTTTTGGAAGCCTCACATCTGGGATTCTCCAGTGATCAAACCACTGTGCTAAGGCCCCCAGGAACCTCACAAAGGCTGTCAGAGCACACTGCAACTATGGCCCTGCTCTGCAGTGCCCACTCAGGGTGTTGTCCAACACCTGCCTGTTCACTGAGTGGAAGGAAAGGCAGCACTGGAATGACAACAGCTTAGGGGGTTCCTTGAGGGGATAGAGCAGGTGAAACCAGCTGGCAAAGGTACGGGGTTGCCCTCACCATTACTGGCTTCTCTCACAGGCTGAGCTGGGGATCTCTTTCCATTAACTTATTAGGCTATAATTGTCTGCTCTCCCTGAAGACTGCAGCCTTGGTATCTCGCCCTAATCATGAAGTTGCTCCCCTACATCTGCTAGCATATTTATTCAGCCAAAACCTTTAAACTGCGCAACATCATCAGTGACCGTGTTGCTCACCAGGCAGGTATGGGCACTACAAAGAACTCCAGCACCAGAACAGATGAAGTGCACAGTCACTGCAACCACATGTGAGGTATGGACAACAGGTATGTGGCTGTGCACATTCCTTGGCAAAACATCCTCCTCTTGCCAGTCACCATGAGGACAGAGCTGCCTTCTAACCCTGCTGCCTTGCAGGTGTGACTGGTTGGCTTGAACAGGCATCACAGGTGATGGAAAAGCATCATTAGTATCAGCGCAACCATCCACAGCATATAGCTGGGCAAAGGTTTGTCAGTTGAGGCTTCCAGAGAAAACCAACAATGTACCACATAAAGAAATGCAGGAATGGATTAAGGCCCACCTGTGGTTCCCTCTAAAATGACAACTACAAAGGCATGGATACTGTCTTCAGCCAGCATGACAAGGGGGTAAAATCATGGCACTTGGCAAGGGAGAACTGAGACTCAGTAAGCTGTGCTTTGCTGCATGCACTAACCAAACAACAAAATCTTATGGAAACAGTTCCTCCAATTGGGCCCAGAGCTGCAACAGTAAAAGTCATCCGTTCTGAGCCATACAGCTCCCAGAACCCCACTGTTATAATTTTAAAACTTGCATTTTCCATCTTTCTCTTTCCACATTTTTCTCAAGAGATGCTGTGGACAGCTATGCCTTAAAAACAGCCCCTTGCTTTATTTTACATAGCTGTGCCACTACAGCATACATTTTTCACTTGTAATCGTCGCCTAGAGACTGATATCAGTCCCATGAGCACTTAAAAATATCCCTCACCACATGCATTTGAGTTCCTCAATTCAAGACTGCATTCAAAACTCTTCACTGCTCTCACAGCTTAAACCTTCCTAGTTCCCAGCTGAAGCCTTGGTAGCACACTTTGTCTCCAACTTATTTTGAAATCTACCCCTGCTCCAGAGATAGAGGCACCAAGTCATTGCTCCTTTAGGTCCAATGAGAGGACAGAAACCTCTGACACTCCAGAAGAACTGAGCAGGTGGTTTTCAAGCTCTCCTGGCTGCACAGCTCTGGCCCTGGGGCTCCTTGTTGCCACCCACACTAATGTGCATGGCCTGGGCTCCAAAACACATGGTTTACATCAGGCCACTGTTTCAGCTCCTGCAGAAATACAGCCCACTGCTCAACTCAGCAGCCACTTCTGGGAGCGCAAAACATAAAACCTATTCCAGTAGCAGGCCTCCTGAAAGCTTCCAAACATCAGGCAGTGAGATGGATATGGATGGACATAGTACACTCTGTAAATCAGGAACAGTATGTAGGGGCGTGACCCTTCTAAAATAAAATCCTCAATCGCTAACAGAAAAGGGAGCAGCATTTATGAAGAATGTACTTTGTATATCATAAAACTATAATTATTCCCAATTCCCTAATAAGTAAAATATGGAAAAAGTTGAACATTTGGCAGACCCATTTTTGGAAGAGTTTTTAAAACCAGCTACTCCAAAACTAGCACTGAAAGGTGGCTTGTAAACCTATCACTCAAACTATCCCTTTGTCTAGATACATTTCCTCCACCTGGCTGTCTAATACTAACTTACATTGACATTAATCTATTTTTCTTTGGGACTCTAGTCAATGCATCTTTCAAGGTCCTGATAATATTAGCTTGCTTACATTTGAAGTCTTTGAAGTTCTTCATCTGATGAAAATAATTTTGTTTCTGGTGGGTTGTTCTCTTTTACATGGCTTAACCATATCAGCCATGGATACTGCTAACATGACTGACAACATAAGGACTTTTCTTCCTATGCAGGACAGAGTCATAATTCTGACTCCAGCTGTTCCTTGAGAGTCCAGAAAACAGTCTGAGGATTAGGTGGTACCATCAGCAGAATTAGACTTACGGCCTTTTAGTTTTTGATAACAAATAAAAATCAGATCGATACTATTTGACTAAGTTTCAAATGTTAATACAGGTATCCTTTCAATCTTTGTTTACTGACTTCAAGTCTAACCTTTTCTAAACTTAAAAATGGAAGACTGTAAGGAGGGACTGGATGCCTGTGGTACTCCAGTTTCACACGAAGCTCCCTGGCTTCAGAGGAAACCTCTACTTCATCAGACCTGTCACTGGAAATTTGATTTGCAGGGAGGAGGACTCACTGATTTTACAGAAAAATAAATTTATAGCAAAGTTCACCTATTTCTTTTAAATCAATAAAAAGGAAGAACTTGAGGTGTCAATGGATCTGATAAAGCCATTGACCCCAAATGATTCCATATGCACTCCTTCAACTCCTCATCTGCAGGATAAAGGGAATATTAGTGCTTCTCCTCTGAAATGCACCTGAGGTTTCCCAGTGCTGACACCACACTGCCTCACGAGACTCCTGGCTGTCTCCACTAGCAGTTCCAGTGGCACTCAGATTCTTCCTAGTGTGCAAGAAACTCACATTTCTTGGCTTTACTGGACGTTCAGTTGTAGAAATATCAACTTACAACATCTTAAGCCCTGTTTCTGAGATAAATCAGAGCCTGAGGCTGCTTCAAATGGTGCAGGCTGAATTTAATCTGACTGCAATCACAAACATGACAAAAGCACAGGATAAAGTTAGAACAGAGCTTGTTTTCCCCCAGATAATCCTTGTACAGGCTGTCCTCTAGCCCTAATCAGAAGTTCAGTGACAGGAAGGAAACCTGCCTGAGAAAATTAGAACATGAACCCACACCAAGCAACTCATGCCATGGCATGACATTGTCAGAATAAAACACCCCCCTTCAAAGTCTGTGTCTTTCCACACCATGTTCATGACTGTAGTCACCACATTGTTTTCACCTACACTTTGTTGTTGTTATCATATTCATGTTCTTCATTTACTGTAAACTGTAGTAACTTTGTTTCTAACAGTCTAAGATGAAGCACACAATGCATCAAAACCATGTCAGGAAAGTTAAGAGCAAACAAAACATTGCCACAAAGCTAACAGACCTACAATTTTGGTTAGTTTCCTCTTTAAAATTAGGGACACTTGACTCATACTATATTCTAATGTGTATTTTTGTTGTCAAATAAGGTATTGAAAACACACTGTTCATTGAAGAGGACAGCACAGAAGAGAAACCCACAACATAGAACTGAATACTTGGAAGCCACATCTTCCCTGGGACATCCCTGACTTCCACCTGCACACATGCACCATCCTCACACTCTCCTCACAGCCTCGACAAAGGCTGGGGTCATTAACAGCACTGGCCCTGGGAACAGCTTAATCAATGTTAAAGAAGCCCATTGGTATCACAAGTGACAACACCCTCCTTAGTGGGGAGAAGTGGGTTTTAAGCACAGTTCATATTGCTCTCTCTGACTGCAGGAGAAGGTAGGAGAAGAAATCCCTGAGACATTCCAAGGCAGCAGGATCCCCCTGAGCAGCTCCATGGCTCCTGAGGGCCGTGCAAGGGCACTCATGCATCCATCTGTTGCTGGTGCCTGGGGAAAACTCATGGGTTTCAACAGCCTCTTCCATGCAAGCTCCTGGAGTGCAGGGCTGCCCTTTGCTCTCCACTACCCCAGCCCACTGCTTGTCTCTCAAACATTTCAAAGGCTGTCAGAGGCATGGGGATACTTCAAGTGCCACTTGGAACCCAGGCAGGATTTTGGCTGCATCACCCATGATGAGCAGCAACACTCTTATTGATGAAAACCTGGAATAACACAGAATATTTGCTCAGACTGACTTAGTCTTAGTGGCTTTCTCACATTCTGTGAAGCTGCCACTGAGGAAATGTTTCATTTCCACATGAGGAAAAATATGCAGAGCTTTCTTTAAGTTGAAGGTGAAACTCCAACCACAACTGATAGCCACACAGGAATGGCTAGATGGGAAGGATGACAGGATTACAAGCCCAGAAATGCCCTTCTCTCCAGCACTGACACCAGCATGGAGTTTGCACAATGCTGCTCTGCTCAGACTGGACATGGGTCTTGGGTGTGTGAGTTACTGCACTGCAGCTTACCCAGGACATTTACTGTCAGCCCCACACAGGCTTGCAGATGAGACAACTTATTTCTCTCTAGCTGGACCTCAAAGAATGCTCACAGGTGAGGTAGTAAAAAAAGAGAGTATTGTTTCTAGGCTGTCAGGCATCCCCTCCACCACTGCTCCCTCCCCCTGTGCCCACAGCCTGAGGCAGGCAGCTTTGAAGTGCGTTGGCAGGGAACACAAGTCAGAGCCAGAGCATGCGCTTCTGTGAGCCAAGCTCTGTCCTGCTGCCCACAGCTATGGCCATAGATCTCTGGAAAGGAAAACACACCCATTAAAATTGCACTGCTCATTAGGAGGCTAACTAAACCGTGGCAGCATCTTTATGCTGTGCACCTGGATCATTTCTTATGAACCTAAATCTGCTCTCCTTTCACATCCATGCAGTCTCATTAAAACCAGTGGCATGTATAGAAGCACTCAAGTGAAGAATGAGGCCCTGCTCGCTCAAAGGCTGAAGAAAAACATTGTATGTAATTATCCTGATGGAGGATATGGACTAGGCTTAGGGGAAGTCACAGAAGGAAGCACAGCTCTCTTTCTGCACCAGCTTTCACTCCAACCTCATCAGGCAGTGGTTACCAACATCCATAAAGCACAAAGCTTCACATGCTTTGTTCTTATTATTCACTTTATCTGTGAATTTTATTTTCAATTAAATACTTCTATCCAAACCCTCAATTTCCTTCCAAATTTCTCCCAGCTATTGGTTGCTGGGATGTTTCATGGCCCATCCTCAAGCAGGAGACAAATGGTAGCCTACAGCCCACTCTGTATTGGTTTGTGACAGGCTGTGGGAGGAAAGTGACAACTTCCAGTCACTCTCACGTCCCCTGAAAAACCTGTTAATTTTGGCCACTTTAACACTCAGCAAATGGATTACATCAGTCATTTCTTGACACAGCAACAAGTGTTAACCAAGCCACAGCTAGTAAAAAACCTAATGGCTTCAACTGTTATTCAGAAATCTAGGATTTTGAAAATTTCAGAAAACTAATTTTCACTTATACAAAGAAAAAAAAAAGGGAAAAATATGATCAGTAGAATACTTCTGAAATGAAGATTGGGTTTGAATCCAAAGCATTGGCAGTCTGGATGCTGTGGCTCTGCTTTTAGTTCATTCCTTTACGCATACCACAGATGTCACCAAATCATCCTCAAGCATCCTACTTACATTTGGGACAGTTGATTTACACTTCTCTCCAAAACCACTTCAAATGTAGATAAATTTGTTCTCTTACCCAGTGAAATAGCACAGATTTTTTAATCTACTGGAGATTCATATGTTTATGTAAAGTCTTTCCATTCCATCTCTAGCTGAAGTGCATGTTCAACTTTCCATTCAAAACTGCCAAAAATGCCTCAGACTCACAAAGTCAGAGAGTAAGAATTCAAGCTTCATCATGCATTGAAGGAAAATAAAATTTAAAACTCTTCATTTTTATTTCACATTTCAAAGCCTTTTATAAATCAGAAAAGTTAGTTTCCCAAGGTGCAGGTTTGCTAAGAATAAAACTCAGGCTCAGCATTAGTCTCTGCTCTTTCATTAGCAGCAGTCAGAGATTAAGGTTCTTTACAGAGACTGGAAAACATAAATCTTAGAATAACATAGCCTTTGCTGCTTCCTCTTAATTGAAAATGTAGATAAAAACCACTAAATATTATTTATCTATCTCTAATATGAAATGGTTCACAGTTCACATCTTGAAGTATTAGCTCCTCTGATTCTTCTAACTTAATTTCACATTATTTATTGCAGAAGTTCTTTCAACAAGTACATATATAGCTTTCTACCCTAAAAGGGAAGCTGGTGGCACACCCTCCAAGGCTCCCAAAGTGCAAAACTCATAGATCCCAGATAAAGTGCATGCCAGGGAAATGCACAGAATACTATGATCGCTATTCTTCGGAGCTCTGTATTAGGTTGGGCTCAGATAGGCACAGATCTTCATTACTGATAAATTACTTCCTTATTTAATTTCTTTTCCAAAGAGCAACTTTCTGCAGTCATATTCGAAGCAATGTCTTCATGCAAAGCCCTGGGCTGTTTCACACATTATAAGCAGTTCTATCATAGCTGAGCCGACACAACTGAGATACACAGAAGCAGCCACTTGGATTTGCCCCATCATGATTTGTTAAGTACTGGGACAGCTGGCAAAGATTTTACCCAATTAATAACCTTGAAAAGCATCTGAACATATGAAAAAGATGCAGTGACACCTCTGCAGGTTTGTAAAAGAGAATCTATGTAATCTTCCTTGGGTTAGACCAAGGATATCTAGAACTGAAAATTCACATATCTACACTGGTTTGGTTTCCAATGTTGAGGTTCAAGACTTGCAGCTTCTCCCCACATGGCACAGAATATCTCTGACCAGTGGGATGTACAGCAAGAGGAGCCTCTGGGGAAGAAGAAAATCAATCCTTCCCGTTAACAAAGCCTCTGCAAAAATCAGGAGAGCGAGTCTCATGAAGGACTTCTAGAGTCTTTAACATGCCATAGCTAGCAGGCTGCTAGAGCTATGTACCAATGTACATGGACTCCTATTTTATGCTATTCATGTTTGGTGTTTGAACACCCAAAGTAGGAGATTTGGAAGGAAGGATGCAGTGAAGGGTGTATCGATCAGCCCACTGTGACTGCTGCAAGGTGACCTGTGACACCAAGCTGGCATTGGTGCAGTTCAGAGGAATGAAGCTTTCAAACACCAAAACACCCACCCAGCACTGCCCACTTTGCCTGTGAGCTCTGAGCCACCCATCACCAATGCTGGTGACCTATGATGATGTGGTGATGAACAATAATTCCCTCTCCCTTCAAACCTGAGCTTCTGATGAAAACCAACCCTTACTTCTGTGGCGGTGGCAATCTCCGCTGTCTCAGGGCTTAGACTAGATCTGCATGGCAAGGACAGGTTATCCAACAGGGTTATGGGCAGCCTGAATCTGGGTGTTCTTTGTGGCCAGTGCTGGGGAAGCAGCCCTGCAGCAACAGCAGAGACAAGGTCCAAGCTTGGAACCCTCAAACCAAGGCTGGCTGCTAAGACCAAGGCAAGGAAATTTGCACTATTTTACAAGTAGCTTAAGCGACTTGCTAACCTTTTGTGGGTTGGCCATCTGCTACCATTCAGTAGCACAAACATTTTGCTGAAGCTGCAAAGCTTCCTGAAACACAGTGATTTCCTTCCATACGAAGAGGCCCCAAATTACTCAAAAGCTCCTGCAGGCATTTTGAAGTTTTACTATTTGCCTTCTCAGTTTTTATGGGGACTACTTGCAAGCATAACAAAAGTTTGGGGGTTTTAAAAATATATTTATACAGCACAAGCAGAGAAAAAATATATTTGCAAAAGGTCCAACTGCTGAAAAAGCCAAATGGTTCATTTCATATTGCCAAAAATCTTGCAAACTCTATGTCTAATTTTATAAGGCTCTTATGTTTGAATTCATAGGGTCTGTTTCTGCCACCCTCACTACAATTACTAGCAGCTTGTTCTGTAAGTGTCCAGTCCTAAGAAAAATCTTGCTTCTCCCAAAGGAAAGCAACAGGTAGAACAGTAGGCATGTGCAAAAAATAACTCCCCCATCTTCAAACACACCACCTTCTTTCAGAAACATCCACACTAACTCATCAGATACTCTGATCCTTACACCCACCAGACCCTGAGGTCCATCAGTCATCTGAGCTCTCACTTCAGCTCTCTCCACTGGGCTGAATCCTTCCTCTCTCCCTGCTGGTGTTAGAAAACAAAAATTGTGTTTTTTCTTGTATTTCCTTCTCCCTTCCCTCTATTGACACACACATGGATGGTTCCTTCCCTCCACTCCCAGTGGGAGTGTGGACACCATCCTCTCCCAGACACGCTCCCACTGTGCCCACACCATGCTGCCTGTGACTACCCTGTGCTAGCATAACATGGGACAGCTGGCTTGCCACCACCACAAGGAAAGACCTCAGCCAGTTCGAAGCCATTTCTCTTTTAATTTCACTTAAGTAGCAGTTTAAAGTCAATTTCCATCCCTCCAACATTTCACACTCGTTCCCATTCCCACGTCACATCATCAGCTGCAGGTTTCCAGCCCCATGTGATCACAAACACAACCAGAATCCCACAATGTCTCATATCACTCATCAGCCCTCCCTGAGGGCAATTTAAGCAGGTGTTTTTGCAGAGGAAAGAAAGTGTGTTTGCAGAGGTGTCTGGCCCTCAGCAATCAGCGCTTCCAAGGGGCACGGCACATCCTGCATTGGGGGCTGACTTGCTGTGAGGGCAGATGAGGAGCACATATGGTCTGAGACATCTTGAAGCAATAAATTTGTGCTCAACAACTGAAACCCATCAGCTGTGACCTGACTGGGAAGGGCTTTTATGGAAACATGTACATGCTCACTGAGCATTCTGTCCCCTGACTGCCATTTAAGCATGTAGTCAGGCTCTTGGAGGACCAGCTTGACTTACAGTAGTCACTACGAGTGAAGAAAAGGAGCTCAGCACCCTGGCAGAGCAATCACCATTTTGCAAACAAAATAATACATCACTGTACACATCTAGCATGGAAATTTGGCTTGCTAATATTGCTGTTTAAGGTTTAGACTTTCTAGGTTTTCAATACTGTTGCTGTGCTGTCACAGAAGAGCTATTCTGCTTAATTTAATTTTCTTTTGACTTTGTTTCTTTGTAAAGAGCAATTTTGTTTCTGCATACATTCAGCTTTGGCCAACTGGGCAATTCACAAGACATCAGCCATTACTTCTTGTTTGGAAAATTTCAAGTAGAAGAGAGTAGAGTCTTAGCTTGGGCAGTTCTTCAGCACAGCACAGCATGGAAAAAGCATTCAACTCATTTTTAAAACAGGACCAGTGTAGCTCGGGAAAGGTGAGATGTCACTTTCAAAGTCTGTCTCAGATTTTGAATGAAACCAGGCCTTGTGATCCCAACCCACCTCCCCAGTAACACAACCTTAGACACTTATCAAATACATATATTAAAAATACATGCAACCTAAAATCAGCCTGGAGTCTCAGACCAGCAAAGCCAAATGGAGCATTTCCATCACTGCCATTTGGTTTTTAATTGTTTTTAGCACCTCTCCTTTGGGAGACCAGAAACATGAGACTGATGGCGCAGCTGGGACACGAAGCTCAGCTGATGCAGCCAGCAGGGCCGCAAACACATAACCCAGAGCAGCCACTCCTGCAAAGTGCAGCGAGCCCTTGGCCAAGTCACTGGATCACTGTCAGCCCCAGGCTGCTGCAGCCTCTTGGAGCCTGAGCTGAGGCCATCTGCAACACATCCCAGGCTAAAGACCACACAATTATGTCACCCAACTCGGCATGGCTTCAAAAGGTGACCAAAGGGAAAGACATGCAGACTGTGCGAAAGCACAGCTCAGCTCAGTTACTCATGCAGGGGCAGATTCTGATGCTGTTAGGTGCTTCCATGGGGCTGCCACATGAAGCAAGACACTACCCAGCAGGAGCTACAGCATCTAAATCCAGCTCTCCATCCATTTGGCTACAGCCTGTGTCCTGCAGTGCTCTCAGACCTGCCCCAAGATCTCAGCAGCAAAGGCAAAATTAAACGCTGTCTTTCCAAGGCTGAAAACATGAAGCCTGGCTACTTCTCAGGCTGCGGGATGGGTGCTGGGGTTGAGAACCAGGTGCTGCTCCCACACTCCCCTCCCTCAGCAGCAGGAGCATCCAGGGGCTCTGAGAAAGCTGGCCAGGCAGGTGGCAGGGCTTGGGCTGTTCTCTGGTATCACAAAACATGCATGGCAGCATGTTTTGCCAGTTACATTTGCTGCTTTCCATTGTGGGATTTTTAAGGCACACTCAGCAGTTTTCCCCCTATATCAGCCTTCTGTACACCCTTCCAAAGACACCACTCTGAAAGAAGAGATTAAGCACTTCATAACAGAATACCAAAACAAATTACGTTGACTATTCCTATTAAATTTCTCTTATTTCTGTCTTTTTTTTAGAGATGAGGAAACACTAACATTCCAGCTCCAGCAGTCCTGCACTTTTTCCCAAAAAAAAGTTTCAGCCAAAATATTCCAGTCAACTCTACAGTAAACATGACAAACAACCATTTGAAGAGTGGCCTCTTATTTTACAGCAAATGTATATATTAAGAACAACCAACTCCTCCAATGGAAAAATAATCAGTTTAGTGCAAGAAGAATACAACAGTCGGAAAGATTTGCTGGAACCAAGATCATTGCAGGATGCCCAAGAGGACTTAATAACTATGTAGTAGTGGAATAGCTGCACTGGAACTGTGAAATATGAACACGCTCCACAGTCCTCAAAGAGTAATTTACTCTGTTTAATGAAGAGCTGATTTGATGACTGAGTTACTCACTGAAGAGGGTTGATTTAAAATGCACACTTCTCCAGACCACTTTTTAATGTGTACATAGTTAAAATTTGGACGTACATTTTATGTGTTCTTCCAGGATAAGGAGAAGCTTGGACTGCCTTCCTTACCACTGGATTTCAGTATTACATTTGATGTAACTAACAATTTCTCTCTGTTTAGGATAAGGTCTCTGTTTAGAGCACACAATTTCTTGGGTCTTTCTTCCACTTTTCCTTGCTTCTCTACTCCTTAAGACTACTTGTTTTAAATACAGACCTGCCAAATGCAAGCACCTATACCAAAATGGAGACACATGCAGGCTGGTTTCAGAGGCACTGAAGAGTGCCCAGCTCTAACCACAGCACAGAGATGTGACAAAGCCAGGTTACACAGCCCAACCTGGCACGTAGGAAAAGCTGCTGTGTCCCACTGCACAGATGTCATTTATGAAGAGCTAACAGTGGGACAGAGATTGCAAATTCAATGAGATTGAGGTACAGTGACTGCTGCTTGAGAAAGATACAATTTAACCCAGAGTGTTTTTAACCATCCTGCAAGTGCTGTGAACAGTACAAAACATGCTGAAGTTTAAACACACATTTGCAGAAACACTGAGTAGGAGAAAAGACCTTATATGACATCCCAGACAGCAGCTCCAGGGAACTGGGGAGGAGCATTTGCCATTTCCAGAGCTATGTGACCCAGCAGCCATGTGCCTCAGGAGGGCAGGGCACAGGAAAAGCGGTCTGGAGAGAGGTGGGTACAGGTCCCATCCAGCAGAGAGGAGGCAGAGGGAGCTCAGCAGCCTGCACAGGTCTTGCTGGGGACCAGAAGCACATGAGCTGTCAGCACAGGCTCTCATGTCCCCAGGCAAATCACGAGCAGGCAGTGAAGGGGACGCTGTGTAAACACTGTTTGATGTTGCTCTTGTTAACTCTGCTACCGGTACAGCAGTTAAGCACTCAACCATGTGGTACACTGTGGAAAAAGTTATTTTTCATTACAAGCTTGTCTAAAGTTGAAAGAGGAACCAGGGAAAGCAGACACTTTCCAGGTGCTTGTACACCCCCAAAGGAAATGAATCCAACTACAGAGGCGCTGCAGGCAAAAGCTGCTGGTGCCTCAAGTAAGAATAAATGTGAGAGTTGGGGTCAGAGCGTGCATAGTCAGTCTAGCCAGGTACAAGGGCAGTGCAAAATCCTACTGGTCTAAATGCCTCTTCGGTAAGAGGCAAGCAGTGGAGACACAGGACTAAACCACACCACTCCTCTAAATCCCTAGGCATCCAGGGTGTGGAGGAAATTAAGAAACGTGTGTCCCAAGACTCAGAGAACAGACAGCAAAGCAGAAGATCTCAGCAGTTCTTGGTTTTCTTTAAATCTTGTGCAATTTAAGCCACTGTCTTGATCTTGGCAGTGCTTATTTTGGCACTTCAGTTTGTGAACATTCAACACAGACTGTAGGTTTTGCAGCCAACACTGCAGCAGAATAAGCAGCAGTATAGCAAACACATATAAGAAAATGCAAACACAATTTCAAAGGTTTTCTGTTGGGTCATGCAGAACAAAGGATCTTTCAGACAACCTCACATTTCTTCAAGACACCCATCACTCCTCTACTGACCTGGAAATATAAGTATACCACTCCTCAGGGACTATGAGGTTAGTGCAAACATACCCAAAACTCAAGTTCTCAACCCACATGGAAGAAAAACGCTTGGGTTTTTACAGAGGGAAAGCATATCTGCAGCTTCAGAATCTGCTGCTCTCCTCTGGATTCCACTGCCTCACAACCCAGCAGTTCATCCCTCCCTCTTGTGCTGGGCAGGGGCACTAGCTGCAGAGATGAAGTCATCTTTCTCATCTTGGGGAATAAGGAAAACACTCATAGTTGCAAGTGAATTGAATTTCATGTGCATTCAAAGGAATAAAAACAATCCCACAGTGCAGCACACCAGTGAAAGTGTTGCTGCTTTAGGGAGCTGTAAAAGAGAAAAGACACGTGGCAATTTCAGGGGTAGAAAAAGACAAGAGGGAGCACTGGCACCTGCCTGAAGGATCAGTACAGAGTTTGCAGGGTTGGGAGAACTCTCTCAAGGCTGCACAAAAGTGTGGTACACCTGCAGCTTGAGGGAGAAAATAGCAGCATGAGGCTTCCCAAGAGAAAGGCACATCAATGTCCACACCATCTCCTCTGGGGAAGTGACCACTTCTCCTGCTTAGTGCATTAGCAGTCTGTGTGAGACATGCCTATCATCCATGCTCTGCCCTCTTTCCCAGCAGAAAGCACAACAAAAGGTACATGTTCCCATGATATGCACATGCACCTAGCTATGGTTCACTTGGGCAGGTGAAGGGGGAGTAAAGGAATACTAATTTATGAAGACAGGTAACTCAAGTTAAACAAGATAAGCAGATCCTGACACTTCAAAACTAAGAGAGGGAAAAAAGTGTTGATTTGGCTACAGTTTTTTGCATATTTGGGATCACAACCAAGCTGCTAAACACAGGTTCAATCTAGAGGTCTTTGGTTAGGAAGAGGTTCCAGTCCTGATTATATTTGAGCTGCAACAGCATAAACTTAAGAGACCTAATGCCTGGCGCCAGCACATCCCAATGCCAACTTAGCCACATTCCTGAGCACTTCCTCAGTGACAGACAGAGATGTGTTACATAACTCCCAGCTAGAGAAACCATGGGTCCTAGACATGCACCAGAAGCTGCACCTGGTGGAAATACTGCTGTGCTTCCTTCATGTGAAGACAACAGTCCACCTGCAGACAGCTGCATACAATGTGAAGCAGATATAAAGTCCAACCTAAGTTATCTTGAGAACTTAGAAGTTACTTTTCAGTGTCCTGCATGGGAAATATGATCACTGAATGTGTCTGAGCTATATTTCTGGGCAATTGAATGCTCACTCAAGACACTGGATCACAGACACAAGATCCCATTCCCCCTGCTGGCGTGTCTTCGTCTTGCTGCATCATCGACTCAGCTCCCCCTTTAAATTATTTCTGTATAGATCAGCTTCTGCAAGCATCTTAACGACATGTGCAGCCAAAATCTGTCCATGTGCAGTCTGAAGAGCTGGAATCACAGACTTGGACAGCACAGGAGCTTTCATACACCTGACACACCCAGAGGCTGGTACAGAGCTATACAGTTAAGACCATGACAGCACTGTCCTAAATAACTGAGAAGATACATTCCTTAGAGCTAAATGAAGTGGAAAATTTCCTTGGAGACCCTTCTGCTTTCTCTGTTTATGTCAGGCAGTCTAGACAAGGGAGGAAAATGAAAGTTAGTGCTGCTGTCACAAAGGCTCTTGCTCTGAGCATAGACTCTTCTTTATGTTTCTCCCAAATTTCTCCCGCTGGCCGCAGGTGGTTCCTGAATACTGCTTGTCTAAGCTAATAAGGTGGGTGGGCGACTACTGTTTTCTGTAGTCAGTATCCATTCTTCCACAGATGGGATCTGGCAGCAAGCAACAAATCTCTTTTGGCAATACACAAATGGGATCTGCCCCCTGAACTGGCTCCAGCACAACACCCTTCTCTTATGCATTCTTGGCCCGAGGACTGCCACAACAATCCTGGGCACAGGCCCTATACTGATTTTCTATTTTGATAAACAGAACACAGTCAATGACAGCACCAGCCCAATGCCAGACCCTTACTGGGGAAAAATCCTTCTTTTCTTTCCACAGACAGAAATTGGAGAGCTTTTTCACTTCATTGGAGCCTGTCTGCTGAGCCAAGGCAGCCTCCCTGTCTCATAGACATGGTACTTGGACAAAGGCTCTAAAATGCAGAGTGAGTTTGGGACAGGTCCCATAGACAGAGCACATGCAGCAAAGGTGGTCAGCAGGACAATTTCAAACACAGTTAGAATGTGAGAAAGCAGGACCAAGGGCAGCAAAAATGCTCAGCAATGGCTTTTACCCCCAAGAAAGAACTCCAGAACCCACCAGCCCTCCTGCCTAAGACTGCACTTGCTCAGGACACAGCCTGTGTTTAGTAGCTTACAAGCTGTGTTCGTAGCTTATAAACTACTCTCCAGACTGGACAAGGAAAGTGGTGTCCACTCAGTGTGGCCAGCACACCAACAAGGACAGGGAGCACACATGCAGCCTACATCCAGTCCTCTCCAGCCACTCTGGGGTTAACAGCTCAGTGTTCCCACTCCGGCAGGTTTTGGTGTGCTCCAGAGTTCCATAGCTGGGAAGCACGCAGAGCTGTGTGCAGCACAATGCCAACACATTTGGGTTTGTTCAGAAATTGGCCTAATTTTTACAGCACATTGGTGTGGGACTGCAAACAAGGAAAGACTATACGGATATAACATGCAAAATTTTTAGTGAAGTATCAGAATCTCCAAGAATCACTTTAGACATTACACAGTCAGGGAAGTAAGAGCCTGCATGCACTCAACAGCTAACACTTTTCCTCAGAGGCTATGACATTTCTCACGATGTTTCCCGCACTAGCAGAACAAAAACTCCCCTGCTCCCTTCCCTCCTCCTCTCACTTTCCAGCAGGCAGCCCCAGCGATCCAGTTCCCCCTCCATTTACCACTGCCACAAGGGAGCACTATTATAAAACCGCTTCCAGGAGTGTGATCTCAAGCTTTACCCGGACGGGCACAGCAAGTTGCAGGGAGACTATAGTTCCAGGCTAAGCGGATCATTCCTTTCCGGTTGTTTAGCTGCACACTAAAACTCACCAGGAGCCACGGGCGACACGAAGCCCCAGGCTCTGCCGCACAGCCCAGAGCTGCAGGAGACTTGGGGAGGATGCTATCGTTCTTGGCTGGCTCCTCTGCGACTCCAGCACGGGGCTGGAGATGGGACAGCCACCACATCCGGAGCCTGGGGGCAAGTGTCCCTGTGCCACCTGGCTACTGTAACCCCGACAGATACATTCTGGCGCTGAAATGGCTCCGCATGTGTGTCTATACCCTGTCTTTAGCCGTGCTCTGATGCAGACCTTGTGGCCACAAGCTGAGGAGATTC
>NW_005054392.1:803507-864706 GCF_000277835.1 Geospiza fortis | reverse complement strand
GGCCAGCGCCCGCAGCATCCCCTGCCTTGGCGAGAGCGCACTTGGATCCTTCGGGAAGCATCTCCCCAAGGAGACCACGAGCTCCGAACCTGCCCCTCGGCACCCAGGGGAATTTCAGGTGGCCCACGCGTGTTACCCGCGCCCTCGTGCTGCCTTCTGTCTTCTCCCCTTGTGGCACTTTGCCCTCCCAGCTGGGGTGGGTATTCAGTCCTGCGTGGGCACAGGGTTCCCTATACAGAACTTTCTATATCGGATTGTCTTTCCTTCTCATCATCTTTTGTTCTTTCTTAACTTCCACCTCATATCTGGACGGGGTTTTTGCTTCAGTAGTCTTGCACGGGAGAGATTCACTGTTAAGTCTGCAAGGCACTTTGCAGTACGACTTGTCCATCTCTTCCTACAACTCTCCAGCCCACACCCCTCATCTACTTTTTGCTTCATTGCTGAAGGATATTTCTGTAACAATTAATAATGGGTCCCCTGCTGTGGAAACTAAGCAAAAATAAAACCAAAGCAAAACTAAATGAGCATAAAAGTTCTTGCCTGCTATGAAGGGAGAGGAAAGATACTAGGAAAAATAAACACCATATTTTATTTTTTTAAAAAACAAAGAAACAAACAGACCAAACAAACAAAAGTACAAATCAAAGAAAGGCAAATAACAGGGCAGGGTTTGCACAGGAATCTGGCTCCACACCTGCTTCTGCCCAGACACTGGCTTTGGCATGCTGCCACACAGCTCCATGGCTGAGCCCATGGAGGACTGGCACAGAGTGGCTCCAAAGTCTCAGGCTACATCTCTGCTGCTGGACATACCTTCTTCTGGGACTCTAGCCCTACTCACCACTCTGGCCCTCCTGGCCAAGCAGCTCAGGGTCCCACAGCCCACAGGGGCATACTGGCCACGTCCTCACTGGTATCAGCGAATTCACAGTATCCTTTGTGCCCTGCGCGTTACATATGTGCATTTTCATAGTTTGCAGCATCCAAAATGAGGTGCAGACTGTGGTAACTGATGAGCTGAATGTGTGTTCACAGCAGAACACTGTAGGCTACATTCCCTGTGATGTTACAGTGGGATGGTGTTGGAGAGCTCTGTAGGACACAGGGAGCCAAACCTGGCAGCTGCTTAACCATAGTGGGTACAGGGCAGCCTCCTGCAGAACCACACCTGGGTTTTGTTTCATTGCAAAGTGGTCACTGCTCTCTGTAAGGAAGCCTGGGAGCAAGCTGAGACTGGAGCAGCCACGCACAAGGTAGGGACTGTAGTCCAGAACTGAAGCAGGAAGCCACACTGGGACAAGCAAAGAGACTCCTGAGTTGTGTGCATCTCCATAAGGCTGTCTTTCACCACTCCTGGAATATTTCCTCCTAGAACTTAACTGCTATAGCTTGGGAGAGGCTTTCAAAAACCAAACACCATTGCAAACAGAAGGAGTCTCTAGATTACAGGGTTTCAGGAGGCTTGAGTTAAGGCACATCTGTAATACTACATTTTTAGTAGATTGCAGTCCATTGCAGCCTCCTGGCTTTGCATCACACCAGGCATCACTGGTCACTGTACCCCTCATTGCTCTGAACACTGTACCCCTCCTGCTTGAGCATCACAGCTTCATTATCCCCTTTCAGCTTTGCTTCTCTCCTTCCTAAGTGGCATTCTCAAGGATGTGGTTCCCAGTGCAATAGCATCAGTCATATCGTGAGGAATGGAATGCCAAAGTGCAGCTTTGAAAGGCCTTTTCTGGATTATGAATCAAGGACACCAGCTGCTTCTGAGAGAAAGTACACTTCACTAGCAAAGCATGACAGCTAGAGAAAATAACCAAAAACAACCACACTGAGAGGTCTGGATATTCAGGTCAAAAGTTTTAGGAAGTAGACCTGAGTAAAGAGTATCTATTAGAGTCAGGGATCTCAGCATGATGGAAATCCAAATCCTGCCTGTTATCTGCAGCAAGAGCTGTTCTGTGTGACTAAGGTATCACTGTACATAGGGGGCATTTGGGAATTGCAGTGGATGTAGTTAGTGGAACAAGGTAAGGTGACTGTGCCAGCACTTCCTGACAAGAATGTCTGAGCTTGCCCTAAGAGAAAATGGTACCTGGCGAGGCAGGAGGAATGGCCTCAGCATGCCCCTCCAGCACCCACACAGCCCCCCTCATCCCCCAGCTGGTCATGGGGGGCAGAGGGATCCCCCATGGAAGCTGACATTACTCAGTAGTCTCAAGCCCAATTGCTGCTTTTTAAATCACAGCTCTGAAAAGGGAAAAACCATGGCACTTACTAACTGGAGGCAAAAGAGCATATAGGTGTATTGGAAAGGGTGAATCTTTGCAGAGTACACAAATCTGGAAAGGGTTTTATTTTCCTCAGTTATTTCTTCATTGCTTGCTCTATGCAAGTGCATCCAGGAGAGACAGAGGTTTGAACATGCAAGGGTGCAGCCATTTGTCTGGATGAAACTATCCACCATGCTCACCTGTATAGGCTGTACAGTCTTGGAGGTTTTTCTTTTAATAGACAGAATTCCATTGAGAATGTGGATTACTCAGGAAACAACCAAGATACCATACTGCAATGAGTATGGACTTATTCCTATGGCAATGGGAAAATTGTTTCTTTGCAGGAAATTAATTTTCTGTAATTAGCCCAGCTGATATTAGTGCAACATTTAAGATTAAATTATGGTTTAAACCAAGACAAGGGATATTTGGGATTGCTGATTCTTTCTCTCTTGTTTATGCAAATGCTTCTCCTGCAGCCATATGAGACCAGACAAATAATCACTATATGATGGAAAATCCTGAGCAGAGAAGATGCAATGCTCCAGCAGTTTGTTTTCAGGATTTCTAGAAAACCCATTGAAACAGGTCTTCAGCTGGCACAGTCCAGCAGAGCTTCTTGCCTCACCTCCTTTCATTTTCTGTGGAGCTCTTTTATTTATGCCACCTAATGGAATAGCTTTTTGCCTTTGGTGAACAAACTTACTGACTCTTGACTTCAAGAATGTTTGTCATTGATGCAAAGGAAAGATAGTTGCAGGCTGTGAGATAAAAATGGTATTCCCAATGGTTTGTAGGGGCAGGTTTACAAATGGAGGACACAGGCAGGCAGAGACATAGAAAGGAAGAATTTTAGTGAGCCAAATTGTCAGAAACTTATGAGCAATTTCAAGGGCTCTGTACAGAGAGTTTCTCTCCTCTGTAATTCTCTCTAGCACTGGCTGCAGCTCACTTGAATACAAGCAAGCAGGATTCAGCCCCAGCTTCAGCCCAGGTGCGGCAGCATGGGCTGCAATACAGGCATGGCTCAGCACCCAGCAGCTAAAGCCACATCTGCTGTGGAGTGTCTTCTACTCCATCTGCAATCACAGTTTCAGATCCAAGGGAAAATATAGCAGCCTTTTACTAAGTTCCAGTGACATTTGCTTTATTTATGCATGAGAAAGGAGGAATGCCACATTAAACACTGCCAAGAAGTTTCTGACCACTTACTCTAATGGCAACCACCATTCCAAACAATTTTGTTTAAAGGATCTGAGACCCTTCTTTTGTAAATGTTTTGCACTGCTTTAACACTAAACCTGCACAAAATGCTAGGAATATTGAAATGCATAAGCCTAAGTGTCTATTTTACTCCAAAATTAACAGAAACAGTTTAAAGTATGTTAAAAATGTAATTATTTTGAAGTGTACAATTCTGTTGAAGGCCACTGATGGAGAGAAAAGAGACTGAAAGAGAGACAGGAAATACCTTCCAGCAATGTAAAACTACATGCACCTGGTAACCACTCCTTTTCCTTGCTGGCTGCCTATTTCAGTGTGAGCTATAGGTTGGTAGAAGCACAAATAGCTGCATCATGTAAAATAAATGCTCATTTTTAAAAAAGACAGCATAGAAGATATACTTGTTACGGGCAAATCACAAGTAGCCAATAGTTTATTTGCTAAATTAAGTCATAAGTAGCCAATAATTTATTTGCTGAATTTTGCCTTTTGTCCTGGTTTACTTGCCTGGAAACAGTTTCTTTAATGTAATTGTTAATTGTTTACATTTATATGTTTTGGTAACCCTCCCACTTAAACCAAAAGACAGATTTCTGGTTTTATAATAACAAAATGGTTTAGGCATGTGTTCTTGAAGATATGAGGGGTATTTACCCAATCCAACTTCTAGGTAGAGATTCAAAAAAAAACCTGCCAGAAGAAAATGAAAACCTGCTTAAGTTAAATGAAAATGCCAGATGAGCATCAGTGGAATCAGGATTCTTGTATGCCCATCTGGTAGACTCATTGAAACAAAAACTAAAGAAGAGGAGATTATGTCATTAAAGAATGCTGCAAACAAACAAGGAGTAACTAAAGCTTTTTAGGCAGCTGTAGAGCTGGCATGACTTGTTTCTTGTGTTATGCCTGAAAACATGTATTTTCCATGCCATTCTTCTACAGCAACGTCAGTGTTCAGTGTTAAGATCATCACCGGTTGAACTCAATGATTTTAAGAGTCTTTTTTGAACTAAATGATTCTCTGATTTTATGACTTTTATGGACAAAGTGCCCAGCACTACTTCTGTTAAGCTCCATTTTAGCAGATCCTCCTGGATGCCAGATGACCACTAGAGCCACTCTACCACTCCCCTCCTCAGCTGGATGGGAGAGAAAATATAGCAAAAGGCTCATGTGTTGAGGTGAGAGTAGGGAGAGATCACTCCACAGTTACAGTCATGGGCAAACAGGCTTGACTTGGGAAAATTAATTTATTACAAATCAAATCAGAGTAGGGTAATGAGAAATAAAACCAAAACACCTTCCCCCTACCCCTCTCTCCTTCACCAGCTTACCTTACTCAGATTTTCTCTACCTCCTCCCCCAGGGCAGCACAGGGACACAGGAAATGAGGCTGTGGTCAGTTCAGCCCATCATCTCTGCTGCTCCTTCCTCTTTAAGAGAAGGACTCCTCACACTCCTCCTCTGCTCCAATGTGGGGTCTCCCCTTGCCCCTTCCCCCCAGAGACACTTTTCCATTAACTTCCCCAGTGTGAGTTCTTCCCACAGGCTGCATGAATTGCTCCAAATATCAGTAGATATTGATATTGGGTCCCCTCCACAGGATACAGTCCTTGAGGAACAGACTACTCCAGTGTTCTGGGGCTGGATCACAAGTCCTGCCAGCAAACCTGCTCCACTGTGAGCTTCTCTCTCTCCCCATGGGTCCACAGTTTCTTCCAGGAGCCTGTGTCAGTGTGTGCTTCCTAAGGGGTCTTCACCAGGAGCTTCAAGGGAATCCCTCCTCTGGTACTTGGTACCTTCTCCTTCTGCTTCTTCACCAGCCTGGGTGCCTGCAGAGCTGTTTCTCTCATACATTCTCATCTCTCTGGCTGAAGTTGCTGTTGTGCAATTTTTTTGCCTTCTTAAACACGTCATCCCAGAGGTGCTGCCACTGTCACTCATGGGTTCAACCCTGACCACTGGCAGATCTGTTCTTGAGCTGGCTGGCATTGGCTCTATCAGATGTGGTAAAGCTTCTAGCAGCTTCTCACAGAAGCCACACCTGTAATTCTGCCACTCCTTGGCACATACCACAATAGAGAGTGGCAGTAATGCTGCACCTCTCTATCAAACTGCTTCAGCTTCTGGAGCAAATTAATACTTTCCTTTGAGTGTTTATGCATATGGAGAGAGCTGTATTAATCTACCATGCAGTTTTGTCAGAACAGTGAATGTAATAATGCCATGTCATGATCCCCTATTCCTCATCTCTTGGTGAGACTGAGTTGATATAACTCAGCCATTGCTGCCTTGCCAAACACCTTTCAACACTGCAACTAGCCAGCACTAAAATAGCAGAATATAAGTGCTACTTATGAAAATCTTTGCAAAATTTGTATTTAAAGCCTCACGAACAAGTTCCCCGTGTTCCTGCCTGGTGTCACAAAACCCAAGTCCAGCAGCATGTCAAACCTGAGTGCTGTTGACTGCCTGAAGCATGCAATCCCCAGTGGTACAGGATCTCTGCCAATGTGATGCCTGGACATCAGTGTTCACACCCTGGGAACTGTCAGGAGAGAGACAGATTGACACAGGCTTTGATGATGAGCGCCATCAGAGATGCAGCACTGTCTGTCCAGGTTCAAGGCTATTTCAGCTGCTAAAGCTCAGTCAGCACAATGAAGTGTTGAGTCCTGAAAGCTTCATCACGGCAAGCAGCGGTCTACTAAAAGGTGTGTCAGTTTGGCCTCTCTTACTATGGGTTCTTCCAAATAAAACATGACTGTGGCTGCTTCTAAAACAGGAAAAATGCCTCATCCCTCTGTACTGAGCCCTCCGCAGTGGAAGAGCACTGAACTGGAAAGGCACATGGAGGGATTCTAAGCTGCTATTCCCGCAAGGTGCTTGTACCCCCCACATTGCAGATGGTGGTATCTTTGAGACATAAGAAAAAAAAGCTTCCAGTAGAGACTTGATAAGTTTGAGGTTCTACACAAAACTCTGACTTTTGCCAATTTGCCAAAATAAGCAGAATTTTGTGACATCTCTGGGGGTAGAGGCCATCTGAGTTGCATGGACAGGCCCTGCAGCACAGCCTATCTACATGATGAAGAGTTTAGGACTTCCAGACCCCCATTTTCACCTTCCTCTCTTTACCTCCTACAGCAGTCAGCTACTCTGACAGAAACTAGGAGCTTGAAGGACACAGTCCAGGTGGGGTTATCCTTATTGCTCCTCTTTGTCTGATGAGACCATGGCCAGCAGCTCACAGCAGTGATTGCAGGGACACTCGTATGCTGCTGGCACAGGGAGAGTGACTGGAATGGGAACAGAGACATAGATGGGGAGCTCTGGTCCTGTGAGGAAAGAGCTCCCACCAAGGTCGGCAGTCACAGGATTCTGAGAGGATGTTCTTTGTGAATTTGAGAGCCTCAGAGGATTCATCTCCCAACCAATAAATGTCTGCTGGGCCCTTATTAACTCCACTGATTTACAAAGTTGTCCAAGCTTGTTTGCCCTAACACTCCCTTTGCCCCACCACTAGAAGCGAGTGACAGCCTATTCCTAATTGGCACCTCCATGAAACTCATGATCCTGGAAACTTAGGAGTGAGAAGATAACTGTAATTTTAGAGCAGTAGAGGATATTTGTTCTCAGAGATCCTTCTGTTAAAAGAGAAGACTATTGTTACTGCTCTATTTGGCAAGAAAAGAATTAGGATTGATCACAGCTTAGGCTCACTGTTTCCTTAATGACTACAACTGCTTTGCTCTCACAGTGTTTTTTTAGGGATATTGTTTACTCCAGCTTCAGCCCTACTCAGGATACTTGGAATTCAAATAAACTGCATTGCATTGCATTTTCTGGCAGGCACCCAGTGCAATGAATTTCAAACTAGTGTTTGATTTTGACAGCTACAAGGCAGAGAGTCATCTCACTAGTCAAGACTAATTCTTCCAGTTGCTACACAGCATGACCCTATGAATTTACTGTCAGTCACATTGCTGAGTTCACATTATCCCTCAGTAACTGTACTCTAACAACATGGTAAAGTGCAGACCGTGATCTGCAGAGTGAGGCGACTTTGCTTCTGTGGTATTTAAGACCTGAAATTAACTGTGGGTGTATCTACTAATATCTGGAAGAAAGATAAAGGATTTTCAACCTTTAGGGTGACTTGTGTAGATTCAAAATATTTGTGGTTGCAGATCTTAAAAAGATAATTGAAAAAGTGTGGAACAGACATGATTTTTCATTAATTAAATCGAAAAGAAGAATAAATTAACCTTCTGGGGTCAAGAAATCATCCCCAAAATATTATCCACCATCTCCCTCCCCGCCCCCTCGCAATGTTATATATATTTTCAAGTCAGGGTTTCTCAAAGAGCTTTACAAAATGCTCATAAAGAATCACACAGACCTATTAAATTCTCTGGCCCATGCACAGAGCAGGCTATTTAAGGCTACCTTTAAAGGGGCATCCTGGCCAAGGCATCCTCCCTCCTGCTCATTTTGCATACAGCAGTTAGCCAAAGCCTCACAGGTTCCTCACATGCTCCAAGCAAGTCTCCAGCAGCACTGAGATGTTTGTGCTTCCTCATCTTCAGAAAGGGCCCTCCTGCTGAGCAGCTCCATTGCCTAAATCTTCATGTCAGCCTGGTGACTGGAAACAATGCTGCCATTGCACAAGCAGATCCTCAAAACATGGAAGGGTTGTGCCTGATTTCTTCATGAATGGTCTTCCTGTCACCAGGGCCATGAGGAAGGCCAGACCCATGTGCAGCCCTGGCTGCCACCTTACAAGAGCTGGCCGCTCCTGAGCAGTTCAGCAGCAGGCACTGTTGATATTTGGCTCTTAGGACTTGTCACCTGAAGGTTTCCCTGGGATGGATGGCCCCAGAGTGGCCCAGTGTTGCCTGGCTGATATCACAGGGGCAGCTCGGAGGGCAGAATTGCCCCTGGGCACACCTGGGGCTGCCAAATGGTGTTGGAAGACATTACCAACACAGGGCAGCTGTGCCCATGCCCCAGGCACAGAGGATGCTCTGTTGAACGTGACACTACCATGCTGCGAGGGGTGCAGCTCTCTTGCTGTTGCCTCAGAAGAAAGTTTTTTCAATGCATGGTGGCTCTGCATACTTGAAACACCAGTTTGGAAACACAGCACAGGGCAAAACTCTTCTGGGGTATTTGTGTCTTTCAGGGTGTTCTATCATTAAGCTTTGCATTTATGAAGCTCTCTCTCTACTTCAGGGACAAGGTACCTTTATCTGAGACATGTGGCATGGGACTGTGGATTATGGACTGTTGGGATGCAGGTACCACAAAGGGAGAAGGAACTCAGCCTGTCACAGGAAAAACTAGTAGTGGTTTGAGCACAGTGCAGCAGCCAGAGTCACCTCTGAGTCAAAGGGACCTGCATTTTCCTCCCCTTCGGTGGGAGGACAGAATATAAGAAAATAAAGATAGTGTAGAAAGTAATCTTACCCCTACGGAGCTGCAGCTGGGACAATTATCAAAGATTAGGAACAGGCCTGACTTTAACAGGCCACAGCTGTAACCAGTGAGAAGAAGAGTGCTATAAAAGAGTGGGGTGGTGGAGAAGGGAACTGGAGTTGGTTGGCTGTTTTGTGAAAGAGTTAGTGCTTGGAGGAACTGCCCATGAGAAACACCAAGAAGGTATGAAACTTTTGTGATAGTAGACAACAGCATGGAACCTCTGCAGTGAAATGACAACACCCTTCTGTTCAGAATTGTAAGAACCCTGGAATCCAAGTAGCATTTTCAAAAGGTCTTTTCCAACTGCGTGTGCTACCCTGTCCTCTCCAGTGCTATTGCTTTGTTTTCCTTCAGTTTTCCTTTCCCTAATCATATTTCCTCCCTTTTTATCAACTTTTCTCTCCTTATCCTCAAATAGCATCTCACCATTTCTTCATTCTTGTGGTCACTGCATTCCTTCCTTTTCTTTCCCACATCTTTCTTAGCAATTAATTACTCCAGGGACAAAAAGTAGAAAGAGGTTGCTGGGCTTTTCTTCTCATTATCAATAACTCAAACACCTCCCTACTCTTTCTCACCCTCTCCCATCATCACCAATTCATCCAACTTCTCTACATATCGCATCCTGAAACTGCTGTGCCATAACTCTTGGATGACCTCTCTTGGAGGGCACAACTTGGAGATCGTTACCTTTTAACCACAGCCTCACTAACTCTCACCTCTCACACTGGTGCCCATCTGATTACCTGGCTTCTTTATTTCATTGATTTGCCCCGCAGCTGTGGTCTGTATTTCATACAGAAATTAATCCACTGGAATGGATCTCACCTTTGCCATGGATGATCCCCTCACTGGTCTGCTTTAGCACTGCCCTTTGTGTTTGACTGGTCAATACCAGATTCCTCTGAGTCCCTTCTACCCTTTTCCTGCATATCATCTTTCACTTATGCTGACCTCTGGATGACTGTTTCTATGTCTCTGCTTTCTTACCTTCCTCAGCCTCCCTAAAATCTGTCATTTCTTCTCACATCCCTTCACAGCCCTTCTCCTTTCCAGTCTTGTCCTCTCTTGCACCTACTCCCTTCAGAGCATTACCTCCAATAATTTTCTTAACTCTATTTTTGTCCTCTTGCTTCCTAGCACTCACTGGCTATACCTCATCAAAGGCTTCTCTTTTTACCTTTCAGACTTCCCTAGTTGACCATTCTCAGCCTCTGTCATCCTTCAGCCCTTGATGTTGCCTTGCTTTCTCCTGAGTAGATTTTCTGCAAGTGACAAATTGCTCTGAAGGGCTGATGTCTGCTCAAGCCTCATCTCTTTAACAAGGTACCCAATTCTCTCATTTCTGACCCTTAGAAAAATGGCTCCTCTTCCTTCCGTCCTTCCTTCTTCCAGCCCCAGCTTGGAAAAGAGAAGAGTATCATGATGTGTCTGCCATGGAAAACTCAAGAAAAATCCAGTGGAACTCAGGAAAATTGTGACGTGAAACTGCCTTAATGGCATCAACTTCATCTTCACTTTGAACAAGAACACCTGTGCAGACAGAGATGAAATTTAACAAATTCCCTTTGCATTTATACTTCCAGGTAATCTAGATAACCTCCACAGGCCTTTGAAAAACCCTTACCACATCACAGTCATTTCTCAGCAGTCTCTGGTGCTGTGCTCTTGTACGTCTTTCCTTTTTCTGCCTGTACTTCTCGGCAGGGGTAATCTCTTTTCTCTTGCTGCATGAAACCTGGAGGAACCAGACCACCCCTGTTGGACTCTGGCAGCACCAGAACAAACAAGGTCTACAGCAGGTCTACCTCAGAGTAAGGGCTGCAGCACTCCATCCAAGCTGCCCTGCAACGGGAACAGCCATCAATTTTCTGGGAGATGAGGCTGTCTGGAGTAAATCTGCTGCTGCAAGTCAGATGCAGAATTCAGTATTTCCTCATACTTGGAATACTTGGCACAGTGATTATGAAAACAAATGGCAATTAACTCTTTTTCTAAAGAAGTGGGTACAAAGATAATTTTGATGCAAATTCTTTTTAGAAACCAATATTCCCCATGAGAATGCTGGCATTTAAATGCATTTTAAGAGCTAAGAAAAACACTTAATTAATTCTTTGTTGCCAGACAGGAACACTCTGTTTCAGATTTGTCTCAAAAACTTCCTGAGCAAGTGAGTTGGCCTTGTTAACCTCACTCTTAGCTGTGGTTAGCTTCTGCTAGGTGCCAATAGTGTTTTGAGCCTATTGATTGCTTTTCAGGATAGGAAAGAGACTGATGTTTTGAATACACAGCAGAACTTATCTTCACTGTTCAAAAAGGACATGTAATTGAAACAGAGATAAGTCTATTGTTTTGAAATAAAATAGGCAGAAAATTATTTTTCATTTCTTTTTCATGAGGACACTGAACCACTCATTCCAGTTCAATAGGTCAAAATTTTTGCCACCCTTCATGGGTTTTACTATCCTGAGCATATGATTTTGCAGCATTCACTGGAATGGTGTAAAATTGAAGGAACTGAATCTTCACTAATCAGTGTTGTCAGCACCTAGATGGCTAACCAAGGGAATCTGTTACATTCAACACTGAAGGGATTTTCAATGGGTCCATTACAGCTTCTCAGTTGAGGTGGTGGGAAATTAGCCTTAGGATTAACAGGGTCTGGTAAAACTGCCCACTAGAATTGTTCCAAGTCCCTAAAAGGGCAATTGAACATAAATGCATCATCTCTAGTTCAATGAGTCCATCAGCTGGAAATCACCACTGATCAGAAAAGTACTGTAGGAAACAACTGCTATACATTTGCTCTATTCTTCTCCTCTTCCCTAGGCATCAGCCTTTAGCCATTCCCAAAGATAGAACACTGACAAAACAGGATCTAGGTGAAACTCTGGTTTCACCCAAAAAAGACATTTCTGGCACTGTGACATGTGTTGCCACTACAGAGAGCAGCTACTCAGGTCAAACAGTTTCAGAAGAAAGCTCGTGTAAGGGCAAGAGTCAAAATGTCATCCCATCCACATCATCAAGGAAAAGGATCTACATGAACTTCCACCAAATAACTGGACCCCAACTGCATCTTTCCAACCCAGAAAGAGCATGAACAAGGGCTGCTCTGAGGCAAGCACTCCCTGCATCATGCAGAGAAGGCAGTTATCCTTCCTCCCAAACTAGAGCTGAGCAAAGCTAAGGAAGATGCTATGTTTTTAATCAAGTACTGTTCAGTATGAAGTCTTAATCCTGAGTACATCCATAATGCAGCTAGACAAATCTATCCAGCTTCCAGTTATCTACTAAACATGACCTAGCATGATCCAGACTGGACTTAACTTGTGTATATAAGCAGAAAGCCATGAGAATGCTCTTTCCGTGCAGCCCATTGGTGTGCAGCATCCTGGTAACACATGTCACTGCAGACACCCTTATGTACCCCTGCTGCTCTGTCACAGCCTCACAGAGAATAGATTCAGGTTCAACATCTGAGACATTTGTCCCCAAGGCACTGTGGGGTTTGGGTCCCTGCTGTCCAAACGGCTTCCTGCTACTGCAGTGCAATGATTGCAGCTGACAAGTCAACTCCATGTCAAGGCAGCAGTGGTTTGGGTGCCAGGAGAGTCTTCCCCGGGAGCTTGCATGAGCCTAAGATTGCCAAGAGGTGTGTGGAGCCCAGCATGGCAAACCCCCACACAGGAATCAAGCTGAGCAGCTTCTGGCCCATGGGGACACCAGTCAAGTTCAGGTTGGACAGGGCTTTGAGCAGTCTGGTCTAGTGGAAGGTGTCCCTCCCTATGACACAGGAGCTGGACCTGGGTGATCTCTAAGCACCCTTCCAACCCAAACTGTTCTATCATTCAGTGCCTGCTGGGACTGGGGCAGAAACATGAGGCAAACACTCCTCTCTCTCCCAATCATTAGCTTCCCAGTAATCCAAAGAACATCACTAGCATCTGCCGGGCACAATGATCCTCATTTTTTGTACAATGATTCTGTTCTTTGATGCGTCTTAGGTGATGATATTTTGGCTTAATTACATTGTGCTGGTACCAGACAGTCTGGGACCACTAAGATTCCTGAGTGCGAGGTGCTGTGGCCTGAGGAGCTGTCATGCTGATCCAGGATTTCCTCTGCAAAACAGGGAGGAGATAATACACATTCCAAACTCTCCAATCCAAAGGATTTTGTGAAATTCCTTCAGTTCTAGCTCACTGACAATACCTTAAGCTCCACCATCTGGTGAATGGCTAAAGTGCAGGGAGAGACAACGCTCCGAATCAAGACAGGAATTTTCAAGACAATACTACTAAAATAGAAAAATGCCTGATTCTTCAGGAGAATCCACTGATCTTCAACAAACTGTCGAAAAAAATAGTTTTAAAAGGCATCAAGTAGTTTTATCATGTTGGATTCCATTTTCTTCACTTGATATAAACTGTTGTGCTATAAAATAGACTTTAAATTTTAAGAAGTTTTCTCTCTTCTCAGTAGTGGCAGTGAGCACACATAAATCAAAATCAGTCTGATCATAACCACAGGCTGAATCATGGGATGACTCTAGGATGTTGTGAGAGAGCAGGAAGAAACAGGGCAATGGCCCAAGAAGGTGCTTTTCAGTTGAAAATTGCCCTCTGAAGAGAGGTTTCTCACTAACTTGTGCTAACCAAGAGGACAAAGCATCCATTTCTGAAATCTCAAAGTTACTGAAGAACCTCAGGCAGAGATTTTTAAAACCTCATCTAGAGATACCACATCAAGCCAAAATCACATCAATATCTTTTTCCCATCTAAACTACAGCACCTACTGTTAGCCACAGTGAAGTGTCTCTGAAATGAGGCAAGCTACAGAAACACAATCTGTAATTTATGTATGGCTATAAATAAAGATGAAAGAGAGTTCCAGCTCCTTTTGGCACAATTTTTCAAAGTCTTTAATATCTTGCAGCTCAAACTTAACAAGACACTGTTCTAGTCCTGATGGAACTAGAGATGAGAAATGCTCCCAAATAACCTCAGTGAACGAGGTTGGAAGGAAGAGCCCGACAGAAAAACAGCAAGATCCTGTTCTCTTGTTGTAAAGTCCCCTAACTTTGTTGTTTTGGAAATTTTAAAGTCACTCACCAAAACCAAGAATAAGGATTATAAGAATATGGTAATACTTTCATCTACTAGTCTTATTGGAGAGAAAATGAAAATGCCTCTCTTTAAGGGAAATCCTGTAATGATCTCTAATAGTCAAGTCTACTTTCCATGTGGAATGAGGCATGAAGATCTGTCAGCACAAATGGAAACAGCTGGCCACCATATCTTGCTTAGGAAGACCAAATGCTTGGATCATTACATTTTACTTCTGTCCGTAATCTGACTTTCAATGTTCCACATCCACTGCTGTCAAGAGAAGGTGCTGTGAAACAGACCATAAAATGCATTGCACCCTGTGCTACCCTCACCCATCAAATGAAACACACTTCACACAGGATGACTGCCATCTCTCAGCCAAAGAACTGCTCCTCTTTCACTGGGAGAAGGCAGCAGATAGTGATGATCAGGTGAATGTCTATTTATGGGCAGTAAATTACTTTTCTCTTAGATATAGCCAAGCACAAAGTGCACTATTTAGAATATTTATAGCAGGAGAAGGGTTGTGAAAGGTGAGTGACCTGGTTTTGTTCTCACTATTGTGTGGAAACTAAACACAAATCCAGTGGATTCATCGTGGCAGAGGAAATCAAATTAAGGCTTGAAGGTCTACAAGACTTTACTGTTTAAAAAGAAGATACAATTAAATAACGATGTGGCACACATCCTCCTTCACTCCTATTTCCCCAGTCTGCCACCTCACCTCTACTCAGAAGAACTTAAGCTAGACCCAGCTATGCAAGGAAACCCCCGGGCTCACCTGCCCTGATGCAGAGGTCTGCTCAGGAGGATGAGCTGAATCCAAATCATTCCAGCATAGGCTCAAGTACTTTCTCAAAGTTCAGAGTTCTTGCTTATGAATTCCTCAAAGCAAAGTGTGTTCCTTGCACAACAAAATTTGTGGTGCCACGGGGGGGAGCTTGTAGCTTGCGCTGTGGCTAAAGCTCACCACTTCCAGATGAAAAGGACAGCTCAGCAGCATTAACTGCAGCCACTGCAAACGCTGCTCTGGAAAGGCTGGTTGAAAATCATGACACATGCACACACACTGCACAAACACTTTAATAAAGGTGTTCCTTTTCTATGTGATCTTAGGAGACACTCATTGACTTTGCCTTGAAAAAGCAGCCAAACCCATAACTTACAGCAGAACAGAAGTCTTACACAGTCTCTATCCACTACAGTTTGGGAGAAGACTGTGAATGCAAAAAAAGACCACATTTTCCACCAAATGCACCTGTTGATTTTCTTTGAACACTTGCAAGAGAGGGAAGCCATTCCATTACTTACACCTTTATGTTCCTCCCCACCAAAGGAAGCAAGATGTCCCAGGACAGTTCTAGGAAATACCTACTATTTTTACACATTATTTTCTAAATGGTGCTACATTTTACTGCATGTTTATTCATTTTTTGTGCTGGTACAAAGTGTGAGCAGGAAGGCATATGATTTTAATAACTTGCACAGCAGCTATTCAAATCCATTATAAAAACATACTCCTATGTAAAGACTTTTAATTAGGCAAGAAATGTGCTTCCTTTGGACAATGAGCTTGGTTCACAGCAATACCTGTGTAATTAATGCTTATTTATTAGAAAAGCATCCCTGAGTCACTAAATGGGGCTATTGACTCTGCTGCAAACCACTATGTCAGTCTGCTTTGCTACCTCTGAACATGTAAATCATCTACATCTAATAGGAAAACAAATGACCTGTCCTGATTCAAGGTGAAAAACAGTGCTCTAATGGAAAAAGCCCAATCCTGAGCAGCCATTGTGTTTGGTGCTGCAGGATGACAGTGTAGCAATCTTTTTTTTTTTTTCTTTAAACAATACTTTCTCATTACCTTAATAGGAATTCATGCTACTTGATTGTGAACCGAGCCCACTATTCACAGTATTACTATACATGACCAAAGGCCAATGTAATTAACAAAATGGATCAAACTCATTCTTTTGGAAGGGAAAAAAAAACAAAACGAGAGACTGATTTTGCTGGGGTTTTGGAGAGCTGGCTTGGTACAGAGTGTTACCTCTGTACGAATACATTTTAAACATAAAGAAATCACTGGCTAAAATACTGATGGCTAAGACAGCATTTTCAGTGGTAGTAACTTATACTGGTGGAAACTAAGTTACCAGTGATACAACATAAATCAAGGTAGTAGCGCATTAGTTTAAAGATATGTAAATATTTATTTGAATGCTGCAGCATAACAGCTATAATTTTTCACTGCTTTGATATCCAAGGATTTGTAGTACTACACAAATGTATTTTATCTGCTTCATTTTTTTGTTTTGGTACTTTGATTCAAAGAAAAGTAACTTCAATTTCTCTGTTCTGCACTGAGATAAAGGATCTTGTTTCAGTCCATAATGCTTTTCTTATTCTTTCTGGTCTGTCTCTGTCAGTGTTTGTTTTATGAGCACCAAACCCCAGACACTAGTACCTAGTGTCCAGCTCCCAGTACCCAAGCTCCCAGTCCTCTGCACATACACATCCCAAAGGTGCACCAGGCAACACTGACAGTGCACCTAGTGCCTCCATCCAGGACTCTGCAGAGCTTGAGCAGCACTGGCACTGCTACCACACCACTGGGACTTCTGCAACATGATCCCTTTTTCTAGCAGATTCCCATTGGGATTCTTGTTGGCATCTGGGAAAGCAGGCCCTACCCTGCATTTCCCATTTCTCAGGAGACTGCCAGAGTCATCGTGATTTTCTGTTGCTGGGACTGCTGTCACATTCTGCTAAGACCACAGGAGTCCTAAATAAGTAAACACAAATCTCCCTCTGACTTCCATCTAAAAAGCTTCTAACCAGGTGTACTGCTAAGTACTTTGCTCTATGGAGACTCATGCTCCCAGCAGTTTGGAAATGAGAACACTCAGGAGCAGACATTATTCAAATAAAAAGGTAAAGACTGACAGGAGGTGGGAGAAAGCTGAATTTCCCAACAAAAGCTCTGGCCTCAGTAGTGTGTGTTTCTGTAAGAGCTGTTTTCTGTTGCACCAAAAAGGCAGCTTTTGATTGCACGGGTCACAGTGAGGTGAGCAATACCTGGCTGCTCTGTGACTCTGAACACATTTCAGGTGCAGCAGGAGTGATGAGGTCAGAACAAGGAGAAACAATCAATTCCCATGCAGAGAGGCTCTACCTTAATTCCCAAACTACTTATGTCCTCAATTTTTTTCTAACAGCATCCAGAGCACCTCAGTTTCATACTTCATATGCTTTCTGCAAGACAATTATTCTACTTGATTATTATTATTATTATTTTGTGCTGATTGTCACAGAAAATTAAGTAATTAAGAAAAGTCTGCATTTAGGAACTCAATATTCTTTTCATTTATGCAGCTTCACAACAATCATATGAAGTCAAAAACAAAATATTAGTCCTGTTTATAGACAATGAGCTTTAATTGCTTATTGTGCTCTGTATCACAACAGTTAGTTTGCAAAATACAAAAATTTAAATTTAGCTGCTGACATCTATTTTCATGTCAAATCTCCTTTCCAAATATGCATCTTCTCTACATAGATATGTATATTCAGATGCATTCCATGAGAACACAAAGAAAAAAAAATTCTATCCCACTAGCTGAAAAGAAATCAGCTGCAGTGTCACAGTTACAGCGCAGGACACTGCCACTGGACTGATTCACAGAGAAGGAAAGGATTTTATCCTATTCCCTGCCTTTGATAGCATCCAAGAGGATTTGCATTCTGTGGAATGAGATGATGGTGATATAGATGGGCCCCCTCTCCATTCAGGATCATATGCACTAGAATACAATGAATAAATGCTTTTTGTGAGACGGTCTTATCCTAAACTGGTCACCTTTCAAGTAAAACAGATGATGCTTACTTACAATACTATAATGTTTTTAATAGGACACACCCTTTTCAGAGTTGATCTGCACCTCCAAGGCAGGACATACCTTTTATCAATTAAAGTAGGGCACCCCCTTTGAGTGTGTAATTATTGGCTTGTTGTACATCAGGTAATGAATCTGATTTTGTGGACAATGCTGTAAGTAGGCTGCCAGGGAGCCTGTCCTGAAGGGAATATGGAAAATGAAAGACACACACCCACACCACCCCAGGACCAACCTCCTATGGGGGAGTATACATTTTGATGTAGATCACAGCTTTTGAGTGTGGTGCACATGAGGGCCTGTGTGCTTATTTTACTCAGTCTACCACACAGATATTAATTAGAGGGTTTCAAAACGATTCACAGTCCCAATATTTACTGTGAGTACATGGTCACAACATGACCTGTAGTACTGTGAGCACCTCTGAAAGGACAGACAAGCAAACAGAATTTAATCCCTTCCTGTAGTGCACATGCACTACATGTAGCATACTACACGTACATGTAGCTACACGTACACATGGAGTGTATTCTTGGGCTTATGTGTCACAGCTGAACTCATCTAAGCAGGCTTGTTGCCTTCAAAAGAAGAGATCCTGCTCCCCAGCACAGAGAACTTCTGCTTCAGGCCACTGTCACCACTTCTTTCCAGATCATGCTCTGATACTCATCACATAATGAGTTTGTCCAAGTCACTAATCTGCTGCAGAACTATTTCTCCTTTTTTATCACTGGATTTGTTTTCTGCCAGATTAGTGACCTGAATTGACCCACTGTACAGTAAAATGGAACCAGCAAAGGGGAAAGGGGGAGCAGGAGCTGGGAGTGCAGAAGTGTGTGTAGGTTGCTAGGAGCAGGATGTCCTCTTTAAGTAGCAGTAAAAGTAACAGCAGATCTAATAGCACCTTTATAAACTGCCAAACAGGGAATTTACTTTTTGATGCTATACTGCTGCAGGATGGTCCTGGAGATACAGTGGGCTGGTCCTGGGGCCAAGATCTGCACTGCAGGGCACTGTGTTCTGCCTCCACATTGTGCTAATTCTCAAAGCTGTTTGGCAGTGTTGTATTGTTCTTGTGAGCTTATTCCCAGACTGTATGTGAATCCAGAATTGATTCAAGGCTGGTTTAAGCCATCCATGTGGCAGTTATTGACAGAAGAAAGCACTATAGCACACATTACATTTATTATTCTGAAACTTTAGGAGGGATGTAAATGGTACATCAGTCTCATGCAAGCCTGTCCTGCCTGAAATTTAACTATTTACTTGCTAGTCTAAGTACTCTTAGTTTGCACTTCAGTAAGAAAACATACTACTAACTAAGAGCAGGCTTTTCTCATTCTTTTTAGTCATAAAAGAAACTAAATCCTAATTTCCTTCTTCTTTACACTGGCTTCTGGCTACTTATTCTCCTAATAACCCATGCCTGCAATGAAAGTTCAAAGAAAAAATGGCTTTTCACAATTTCTTAGAAAGGTCAAAGACATCACTTCCAACTTAAATAAAAACCCAATGAAATATACCACTTCTGGCACACAGCAGCTCAAGCAGTAGTCATTCTCAATACCATATACTCAAAAATGTTACATATTCTAATAATAAATTCATAATAATTCATATTCTAATAAAATGGCAAGACATGTTCATTGGCAGACTGGAGGAGCCTAAGAGCCTCGCAGCTGAGCCCAAAGGGAAAGCCCTGCTATACTCCCAGCTTTTCCTAGCACTGAGTAGCTCCACCTTTACCAAGGACAGTTCACCTGTGAAACTGATCATAAGTTATTTAGTTATTGCAAGGAATTTTACCATTTACATTAAATAAAACTGTTACGACATCTGTTATGCTGTGAGACTCATGAAAACTTTAAAATTTAAAGAAAACAGAAATATTGAAAGAACTGTTAATCCATAATCTTTGAAGTTTTAATTAAGTTCCAGGAGAATTAAAAAAGGAGTAGGAGAGAGGATTGAAGAAAAGAGGGTGGAAAAGATGAAAAGAAAAAGGAAAGAATGATGGGAACAGAAACAGAAGGAAAGCACTACTTGATAGGTAGTTTACCAGGAAACTTGCAAGCAGAGATAGTCAAAAATGAAAAGGCATTCATCTGCTATTCTATTTCAGTGAGATGCTAAACTCCTCAAGGTCAGCTCAGAAAATAGCTTGAATTTTGCTGAATCTATAAACTCTGCAGATCAGGGATCTTTGCTACCCTCCGTTTTAATGTACCCTGATAACATTAACTATTATGCCTCTGGTACATTTTGTAAACATTCGAGGTACTGAATCTATTACTAAAAACACTGTACTATTCTCCTGCTGGAAGGCAACCCCCACTCTTGAGTTCTAGAGAATGCAACTCATAGTTAGGAATTTCGGTGATTTAAACTTCCACCCACCAGCACATGCAAATGACTGCAAGTACTGACAAGAGCAGAATCCGGACAGCCCTCGTATCCCTGAACATGCTCCCGCAGCTGTCAGGAGAGGCAGCAAAACGCCCTGCTGGGGAGCTCACTTACCTCATAGTTCTCTGCCTTATGAGGCTGCACAGCGAACAGATCCTTTACCTATTGCTTTCAGGTTAACAAACACAACAGATTAAAAAAAATATATTGAGGATGAGTATGCGAGAAATTAGGTAAACTAGGTGATAGCGAAGAGAGGTGTTGGAAATTAAAATGTCAGTTTTAATCCCTTCTTCTCTTACTGATATCTGTGGATATTACACAGGCAGTTAGTCAGCTCTGTTTTCTTTTTTTTTTGTGATCTCTAAAACAGTAGGAACTGCTGATGATAAATGTGCTTAGGGATTACATATTTGAGGAATATGTTTCACACACTTCGTGGAAGTGTGTGAAACATACTTCGCAATATACGAGTCTCTTAGGCCTCATTTTCCAATGCCTTGTTCCTTGTGCCAGATGTTTGTATCAGCATCTCACGAACGCAAACTGCATACGAAATAAGTTTCTGTGGGTTTTATGATTCATGTTCATTATCAACCAATAGGGAGTCACAGAGCAATATAAAATCAGGCTAAAGATTGCTTCAACAGGACAGCTAATTTATGGCAGTATTAAAACCTCCCTAGACAAGGTGTTAATATATTTGCCACGATTACCATTTTTTGCTAATAGGTAATGGCAATCCTTCTTGTTGCAAATAAAACACTTGTTATCTTCAAATCCACTAAGAACTTGGTGGTCCAGCTTTTCTTCGCCTTTGCCTGAGACTTCCATGGTTCTGACTGCCACTACTAAGTTTCCCTCTGCTACCTCTTCTTTAGGATGATGACCTCCAGCTCTTGAGAACTTTATCTTGTGCTTTCTTCCTTTCCGATGACTCTCTCTGCTCCTTCTGGAGTACTGTGCCTGTTTTTGCTTTCCAGAACCCTTTCCTGCGGCGTGCTGCTGAGGGCTCAGCCCGGTGTTGCTCCGGCCCCACGACCCTCCCCACGCAGAGCAGCTGACAACAGCAGGCACCTCACGGGAGCCTCACGACATTTCACAAACAGCCGCAATTCTTGACACTGTCTGTACGGGTACCTCCCTTAGTGCTTTCAAAGGCTGCATTCGCCTATTAAGAGTGACGGGCTCCTGCAGGCACAGCTCCGTACTCGAGCCTTATTCCGCAACGCCGAACTCGAGATCTCCCGGCAGCGGCGCTGCCCGGCCAGGGACAGCGACAGGGGCAGGGACAGTGACAGGGGCAGTGACAGGGGCAGGGCCGGGGCAGGGCCGGCCCCCTCCCGCCTTCTCCCCCGCTTCCTCCCGGCCCCGCCTGTTGATGTTTCACTAGCCCTGTCCTGCCACTGCCACTTTCCCTGTCCCTCTCCCTGCCACTGTCCCTGTCCCTGCCCCTCTCCCTGTTCTTGCTCCTGCCCCGGCCCGTGCCCCGCTCCCTCAGAGGGGTGAGCCGGACCCTGCCGCAGGCGGACAGGGTTCCCTTCTCCCTTTGCTGGTCCGTCCGTATAGGATTCGATGTGCCGTATCTGACAGGTCGGAGGGGGAAGATGGTTACTTCTATGCAATGTAGATATGTTTATGTTGTGTTTTCAGGCTTGTCTGCCTACATCTCCATGGTTCGGTGCCGTGGAAGTACGCGCTGCATTAGGTCCACACTTGAGCCTAGCCTACTCGTGATTCAAACCAAGAGAAGGAGTGTATATCTGTTTGATGTATTGGTGTATATCTGTAAACACACAGGGCATTGTGTTTGGTTTTTTATTCCAGTATCTATGCTGTATCTTGGTGACATCAGTTGTAAATTTGGTGGCTTTTTAAAAGAGTAGGAGGAATATTTTGGGTGCTACTTAGGAGAACTTTACAGTGGGAATAAAAAGATTTGCCACAGCACCAGGTGAGATCTGACCTCTAGAATTACGGAAGAGCTGGATACTTCTGCCTGAGCTTGAATCATAATCAGATACATCCTCTAAAATTGGTATAATTGTGAACCCAGGGTGTGAGATCACAGAGGGAAGAGTTGTGAGGGGTTTGTAGTCAACTTGTCTAGCCAATGTGAAGTTACTGATCAGTTACCTGACCAAATTTATTATGCCTTTTTTCCCTCCAGACTTACATATTTATTAGTGTAATTAAAGCAATACATTTCCAAGAAGCCTGGCAGAGGCCCTGAGCTGGCACATCCTGTGTTGCGAAGCAGGATTCATTCCTGGCCTTACTTCCTGGTTCCTGCTTCTCTTTATGAACTTCTGAAGAGAGACCTCCTTAGCTCTGATTTCAGAACGGGGATCTAGATCTTCAGACTCCTACAAAAGTGCCTGAATGCCTGGAGTGAGGTGTGCTAAAGAGAGCAGAGGGAGCTCGATATTTGGGTACTTTGCCTGTCCCTCTGAGAAAGGGAGTGCAGGCTTGAATTTGCCAGAAGGCTCATGAAGTGACAATGTAATGCAGGCTTGTGCTCTTGCTCACCTTCTACCCAGAAACTGTCACACTTCACACTGAAACTATAGCTTGGTAGCATTAAAGTTCTTTGTCACTGCTGGCTGTTTTAAAGGACACAGAGGCACATTCGTGTCTGCTGTCTTGGGATGTGAAAGTTTGAGCAGGGCACAGGGGTGCTAGGGCAGTGCCACATAAGGCATCTTGGGGTCAGAGATAGAACAGGTATGTTTTGGAGTGTGAGTAGGGCTTGACTTAGGAACTGTAGTGCCTTATAGGCTCAGCTATGCTGTTAGTGGGGTTTATTTGTCCATTTCTGCCATACTGCTCAGGTGGTCTTGTGAGCTCATGATTTGCTAGTTTGGAAGTGTCCGCACTCTTAGCTTTATATGGGTCTGGTGGCCTAAGTATATGCAGAAAATTTCTTCTAAGAGTCAAAAAGGGACACACAAATCTTTACTTTAGTGTTTTTTTCTTTTTAAATGTTTAACTTAGCAAAATAAAAACCTGTGTTTTCTCTGCTCTATTTAGTTTTGTACATACAGAAGCAGTTTTGATGCAAAAGGAACAGTGTGTCTTGAGAAAGTTTTGAGTAGAAGAGTCAATGTTTTTTGACACTGCGCTGTTTTTTGGTGGACTGTTAGGAACAGAAGTGCCTAGGCAGTGGGAATAGGCAGAGTGGGAATGCCATGCTGTCAAGTTGCCTTCAGAAGCTATGATCTCAGTGACAGTGGGTGATGGGGTCAGAATAAATGTGGTGTTTCCTCAGGATGGCTTGGGACTGCAGACTGGTTGGGAGCAGGCAGCATCAACATGGTCAGCTTTGCTTTGGCTGGACACCACAACTGTGCTTTACAACTCTGTGAGCCCACTGGCTGCACTCTACTAACAGCTTCACATTTTGTTAACTCTTCCATGTGGGGATTAAAGCTGGTGTCAAAGTTTACCTCTGTGCTGATGGCAGTGGTGTTACAGAAACCATAGTGGAAAAACTGAGGAAAAACCTTGAGACACTGGAATAGCATTTTGTAAGGCTGAAATGCTTTTGTTCAGCTCTTTTGGAATGTGAACGCCTCAACTGTTGTGCAATACTTGCAATTTCTTTAAAAAGCTGTTTTGAAATCTGAACCCTTTTTTTAACATTAGCATGTCTATTCTGGTTTTTATTTCTCCTCATAAAATTTGACTATGCAAAACTGAACTAAAAATTGATTTATTTTAGACAAAATTGGGGGGTTGTTGTTGTTTTGTGCTTTTTTTTCTTTAAAAAACTTTAAAGGGAATGATGCAATAAGACAACTGACTTTCATGTTAATGTTTCTGGTGCAAGGTCAGGAATAAGGTTTTGTGCTTTAGAGTGTTTTTTTAATGTGCTGATAGGAACTGGCTGAAAGCAGTGCTAACACCATGTTATTTGCTTATTCTGTTTACCTCTTGGTAATTTAGGCTAGCAGAGTTCTTTCTAAGTAACATGCTTGCCTACCAGATTTTTTTTTCTTTTTAGTTTAGTTCAGTTGCCTGGAAAAAAAAAAAGTTTTTATATTATTTGTTGCCTGCAAGAAACCTCTGTGTGGATGGGTCGTTTCACAACAGCAGGAGATAATCTTCACTGCATCAACCATTTGATGCAGTGAGTACAATGTATTTTAATCAAAGAAGAAACTTGTTAATAGCAATGTGCTGGAATGTTTCTTCCATCACTTTATGTCGGTTTCTCTATTAGCAGCCTGGCACATGTGAATTTTGGGCCTAAAAAAGCTGACATCATCTTCCTATGTATATTTGATTAAATGAAAGCAGTATGATGCAACCGTGTCTCTATGATTTGAGACTGAGTATTCACCTTTAAAACTCATGATAAAATATCATAGTATGAGTTGGTTTAATAGAGAGGATACAGAGGCAATTATTTCTAGTAACACAAATAGGTGAAAGGGAAGGATAAACCATGTTATAATAAAAGTAGTTGTAAAACAAGGAAGGAATGAAAGTAAGTGTGTGCTTGTTCAGAAAAGCAAAGTAAAGCAAAAGTATCATGTCAGATTATTATATGAAGGAAGAGTTCAGCTTTAGCTAGTTAAGAAGATACTGGATGTTGTTATCTCACCCTAAATACTGTCTTGCAGTTTAATAATGCCAAATCTTAATGGAGGAAATTTTCTAAAATGTGAGGGACAAATTATCATCCTGCAAACTTGTGAAATTCTGTCTTGTCATGTCAAGCTTTTACCATGGTTACTTCTCAACTCAGTTATGCCTGATTGTAGTTAAGACTCTACAACATAGTTCTGTTTTGATTCTTACAAATGAATTATGTGAAGTATGGGTCGTGGAGCCCTGGATTGTAATATAGAGTTACACTGTTTGGAGCCAGTTGTCCATGTGAGTACTAGGACTCAAGTGGTATGAGCTTGTGTGGTAGTTTTGTTTGTCTATTCAGACACTTCTTTTCCCATAATCTCTTCTCAAATTTAGAAACAGGTTATTGGTTTTGTCTATTTTTTACCTATTTGGCAACCAGACATTTTTCAGTCGCAGACAGGATATCAGCAGTGCCTGTGTAATGGCTGTGAGGGGATTGTCTGCCTTTCAAGTCTCTGTACAGCTGGCCATCTTGTAAGGCATTGTGCCATCTGTTCCCAGGGCTGCCCACTTGGCTTCCCACAGGCTTTGGAGCAGAAAGAGCCTTGTTTGGAGAGCCTCAGTGGAGAACAGCTGTGCTTCAAATGGACCGGCTGCTAGCAGCAGAATCTTGATGGGCTTTGTGTGACTGATGCAGCTGGGTAGGACTGAGCAGTTACCCTGTACTGGGAGAAACTGTACAGTGCACCCCATCAGGTGTTCATTGCCTGTGGATAAAGTTTTTCCATGATTCTTTAATCAGATAATCAGATCTGTTTGAAGTTCCTGCATGATTGGACCCATCAGCTTTTTCTTTTGCAGCATTTTTTTACAAAACAATATTAGGTGAAATGTTCTCTGTAGATTTATGTGGTGTTAGTCTTTGAGAATTAATGAATATTCCCTTTTAACTTACGCCAGGTGCTTTATATTCTTTGCTGACATCTTTCCCCTTTTTTGTTCTTCTGCTGCTACTGCGATTATACTGCCCCAGTTAGCAGTCCTGGATTCTGTTGTAGCACACAGTGAAAGAGAAAAGGAATAGAACATGATCACTACCTGCTTACCTGTGAGCAGATCCAAGCTCACAGAAATTCACTAATTCACTGTAACCTGTGCCATCACACTGTTAGAGCTGCTGCTTAGCTGTCCTAGAACAGAATGACTTATATTTGCTGTCCTCTTTGCAGGTTCTGTGGCCATCCACTCTAAATATCACTGCTGGAGTACTAAAACAGGGATGAGAAATCATAGGAAAACTCAGGAGAGACATTCTTAATTCTAAAAGAGGATTAAGAATGATAGGGCCATTTTTTGTGCACATTGGAGTTTTGTGTGAAGGCGTTTAGCAGCACAGGAGGGGACAAGGGGCTGCAGAGTATGGAATGGGATCAATGGTAAGCTGAAAGAACACCCCAGTTCTTAGGGACTTGAATTGCTTCTTGGGGTTGTCCTTTCATTCTGGCTCTGTCAAAGCACTGCTTTTTCAAATATCCCAGTGAATTCAGAACCTTTTGAATTACAGGCCTGTCTGAAACTTGTATGGTACTTGCATGTTAATACTGAAAAGTGTATTGTAAGTTATACAACCAAGTTTTACACTCACAGTTGAGGCTTCTCCAGAAACTGGCAGTGCAATGGTATGGACTACTGCAGAGTTCCCATGTTCTGTTCTCAGTGGTTTTGTTACTGCAGGATTGGCTTACCATGCTTTTAAAAAATAAGGGATGTGGGGTTATTTGCTGAAGTATATAACCACAAGACATATCTACAAAGCACTATAAAACACTCTTCCCCTCTACCCTCAGGCTGTGGATTTTATTATGGTAACATAAAAACAGTTCCTCTGTTGAACTTAAAGGGTGCTCTGTAAGTGTGCGTCTTCAGCCCTAGGACTGGAAAGATGGGGATTTGAATTATCACTGGAGCACTTTCTAGCAAGTGTGGCTTGTCAGACCAGGCATTTTGTCCTGAAAGACTGGTACAAGAGCTGTTGGCCTGCCACATCTGTTTCCCTCCCCTTCAGGAGGCATAAAGAACATATGGCTCTTGAGCACTTAACAATATGCAGATATTGAAGGGGTACCAATCAGGCCTGTGATAACAGGGGCAGTGCTGTGCATCCCTTCTTCCTGCTGTGGGTGGAAGTGGCCTAGCTGGGATGGTGCTCTGCTCTCCTGTGAGCTGCTGCTTCCTTTCCCCAGCACTCCTGCCCAGCTTTTCATTGCAGTTGGCACGCATCTTGTTGTTTTTGCCATCCTGTAGATTTTGTTACGAGGTACGTGTAGGAAGATTGGCCACAGCAGGACCCATTGAGTTTTGAGTGTAGTACTGCAGGAGACACCAGTGGGAAGCCATGGGAAGACAGCAGTGTGAAACCCACCTTCAAGGAAGGGTTAAGACTGAGCTGGAACACTGCTGTTTTCTGTGGGAAGATAAGAAGAGTAATGAACAACCTGTTCATAAATTGCACATGAGAGCATATGACAACTGAGTAGAATGGATGTACAGAATATGGGAAGATCTCAGTAGAATTTGTTGGATCTGGGTGTGAACAGACCAGTCCCAGGAATAGCAACAGCATGAGTTCTCTGTTGTATGTGAACACAAAATTGCAAAGGTCATGATGCAGCTGCTGTAGGGGAATGCTGATCACTGCTCTGAGTTTCTGAGGAGCTTTATGAATCTGTACCATTAAGGAAATGCATCACCATCACCTGAGATGGTGGTGAGGACAGATGTCTCCCAAGGAGATGCTGCAAGGACAGACAGATCATGCAGCAGAGGCAGTCTGACAATCTGTGTGCATCAGAACAAGGAGCCCAGCTCATTCTTCCCAGCTGTGTTCTTGGATCTCTTGTGCTTGTCCAGCTCTTCCTTGCTTGTTCAACTGGCAGAAGAATGGTCTGACAAAAAAGGGAAAGTTTTTGTTCCAATTTAATGAGCTAAATTACCTCACTGACTTGGGATGGATGAGGAGTGCAGGAGAGATTTGCACTTTCTCTTTCAATGGCAGAGGCAGCAAATGGTTCAACTGTCTTATTTGTCTGCATCTTACAATCTGATTTTTGAACCTTTGACAGCACAGAAGTGAACCACAGAAATATTTCATTTCTTAAACATGTAATGTGTTCTTCAAGTGCAAGTTTTCAGTATGTTCTAGAATTCATAACAGTGCTTGTGGATACTGTGTCAACAGAGCTGACAGCTGTTTTGAAGGAAATTAATCATTGTATGTATAGCTAACTTTGTACATTTAACAGTCAATTGTTGAACATATCTAGCTTCCTTCATGCCCTTCACTTTCAAATAAAGTATTTGATTAAAAAGAAAAAAAAGGAGGGGATTTTCCTATTTTTCATCAGTCATTTCCTTTTTCTTGTAATCTCAGTGAGTCTCTTTGTAGATGTTGAAAAAAGATTGTGAAATACTTTCTGTGTAAAAAAACGTCAGATGTAAGTCATGGCTTAAAAATGAGGGACTGTTAAGACTGCCCGGAAAATCCATCTTCTGTGCCCTCTGAATTCCCAGAAAACAGAAAAACCTAGGAACAAAGTTTTGGTAATCTGTTAAACAGTTTGAGAGTTTAAAAGACTTAGAGCTCTGAATGCTAAGAGCTAAAAGATCTAAAATTTTGGTGGATTTTTATTTTATTATTAATATAAACAATTCTTAAAATATGAGAAGGAAATGAGTAGTTTGAGGAAATTACAGGAAGACAGGATAGAATATATCCTGTGTTTATACTGTTAATACAGTTTATATTTTCAGTTACAGAGTTCACTTCTCTGACTAATTTGGCAATTTTAATTTCCTTTGAATAGCTAGGATTTAAGTTTTGAAGAAAAGTCAGTATAAAAACCTGTTTCATAGAAGGGGCATTGAGGAAGAAATTTCACTTTGGTCTCGGTGGCCAGAGAGTTTTCCTACTGATATGCCAAATGGGTCTGAAATATTTCCAAGTCACTTTGAACCAAAAGGTTGTCTGTGCTAGGGTTGAAACCATTCTTCTCATGATGCTAGATTTCAGCTGAATCAGACTTGGAGGTTGTTTTTCAGTTTTTGACAGTTCTGGCTACTTGAGTATGCTCATTAACACCCATTGTTTCAATGATTTTTTGACATTCTTGTCACGCTTCTGTCATGCTTTCTGTTCCTGAACTGGGCTGTATTATGTTAGGTATTGTATATTTCACATATTTTCTGGCTGAAAACCTAGTGTTGTGTAAAAATACAAAATGAAAAGTCTTTTTGTGTATTTACATTTTTATTTATTTTAAATTCTGAGCATGTTCAACTTTTTATTGAGACATGACTCACTTTTTAACTGTTGGTTGTGAAACAATGAGTCAACTACAGAGCTAAAGAAGATGCTGAAGGTATGGAGATGTTTTCCAGAGGAAAATGGGTCCACAGAATCACTAAGTCATTTAGGTTGGAAAAGACCTCTAAGATCAAGTCCAGCCTCTGACTGACCACCACCCAGCTAACTAGACCACAGCACTAAGTGCCATGTCCAGGCGTTAATGAAATGAAGTTATAATGATTTAAGATTCCCACAGGCCAAATATGGAGCTTAACATTGTTTTTGAAGAGGTGTCTGAGGAAGGCAGTGTAACAATCATTACTTTTGGCTACATGCAAGCAAGATTTGATTTTTGTATGTAGTTTTTTTGGGGACAGACCTGGGACACTTAAGGTCTCATTTGCAAAGCAGCCCCTGAAATTACAAGGGAGAAATGAGAGGATAGAATGAGTGATTCAATAATTAGGGTTTGAAAGAAAGAAGCAAATCCCCATTTTCTGTGAGTTTGAGGTGTCCCGTGTGGCCTAATTTGGGAATCATAACCAAAGAAACAGAATTTCTGCTGGCAAAACTGAATGTTCTTTAGTATAGACTAACTTCACTTTGAAGACTAACTGGAGTGCTTAAAAAAACATTTACAGAGAATCTGATTTTTACCTTTTGTGTATTTGTGGTCTATTATTTTTCAGCTAATATGAGAGACTCCCATTATATCCGTGTGAAACAAGTGATTATTATTATTATTGTTATTTTATCTTTATTACAAAAAACCACCAACTATACATAGGGGGATGCACATGTCATTCTTTCTCATCAATCCTCTTTATTAAAAAGAAGGGTGAAAAAGCCAGACTAATCCTTACATGAAACAAAAAAGAATATTCCTTTTCCTTCTGTCTGCTGGATAGAAAGCCTGGGAATGCGCTCTGGGGTTAGTAACAAGTCATTCTGCCAGGACAGTACAAGAAAGTTGCAATGGCGCATGTGTTTTCTCAAACTCACATCTCTTCTGTTTGGTTTTTTTCCAGGAAGCAATTAGAGTTGGTGTTATGATGCTGAACACCAGTGGAGAACTCCACAAAGTACAGGTTTGTCCGGTTTTTCTATTTATTCAGTGAATTAATATGCAGCAAAACAAAGTCTGCAGCAGCTGCAAGTATATCCTTTACTCTGACATCAGTCAGTATGGAGCGTGTTCCTCTGAGAGCAGAATTGCAGCACAGGGGCAGGAAACATACACTCATTCTGGCTGTCTTTCTTTCAGGTTCTTTTTAACATCACCTATGTTAATGGACAGGTATATCTAAATGACTTTCCTATGAAAAGCGGGGTTGCCCACATAACATGCCAAACAATAATATGTGAGTATTCTCTTTTCTTTTTTTTTTTTAATTTTCCTCTCTCCCCTGGGGTATTTGGCTTCCCTGTCTAGTAACTAAAGTTTACAATGGCTATGTGTTCTGTATTTTGTAAACCAGAGCATTGTGGAAGCAAAATATTTCCCAAGGTGGGACAATTTTGGTATTAAAATGGATCAAAAAAATCTTACCGCCTTCATCTCAAGTCACATTAACAGGCTTGTCTGTAAATGGTCTAATCTGAAATCCAGACCCTGCCCATCTTTTCAAAAGCATGTTTTGCACTACAAGCTAGACAATGTAAACAGAAGGATGCAACCCCACCCTGCTGATGGCTGTGTCCCTGGGTTGGTTGGCATATGTCCAGAAGGACATTCAATAACAAAAGTATGAATTGTTGTTAGGAAGATCTTTTAATGATATCACTTCTGTGTCTATTGGACAAACAAGTTTCTGCTGGATAGGATATTATAGGACAAATACTGAACTATAATGACTGCAGTAGTTAATGACTTCAAATTATCTTGAACCTGCTGTTTTTCCACTGATTCAATGCTACATTTTTTTGTGAAAAAACAGAAAGTACTGTGTGATTTTTTGGAGATCCACAGAGCATATTGTATAATTAATTAAACAAGGACCATTATTTGCATTGGGAACAATCTTCTGCTGTATGAGATGCAGTCACTCTCTAGGTTGATATCTGAGGTCATCCTCATCAGGCACTTACTGAATACTAACACTTTTTCAAATTGCTTCTCTGAGCTGTGACCTTGTTGCTTGAACCCTTCTTTCCCAAGCATGATCAATTATTAATTTGACAGTATTTCTTTTCTGGAGAGGGAGAGCAGTAATCAAATTCTCTTTTACTGGTACAAAACCACAGCAAAACGTCATTTACTTGCAAAATAACTCACTCCAGAAAAACAGGTATAATTTTATTGACTAATTCTGAGAGCTCCTGAGCATTCTTCTGTAGTTCCTATTTCCCAAATCATAGTTGTAGTATGTAAAACAAAACTTGACCTTAATATCATGCTTTTGAATATTGGAGACCACATACTCTGACATTATTGTCAGATTGTTCTTGGCACCTACATTCCCACTTGAAGTTCCCCCAAATGTCAGTTTTGGAAGTATATGTGTCACTCCTGGGAATGCAGTGGTGGTTGAACAGCCTGACACATGGTAAAAGCTGGAAACACAGGGAGCTCCAGCTGCTTGGCCTCTTAGGGGCTTTGGACCTTTAGTGCATCCTTGCTGCTCCAAGTCAGAAAGCATTCAGCAACAGGTTAGTGCCCTGGCTCACATCTGTAGGGAATGTCCTTCTGCCACTTATTCTGGCAATGGAAGACATTACTAAATTATGCCAGAAAGTATTTTTCTATATTTTAAATAAGAAAAGTGGCTTTATGAGGACAGAGATCACAGCATAAAAGTAGTGGACGCACTGAGTAGTTACTGTGTGACTGAGAGACCCAAGTGGAGCCTTATCCCACATGACCTGACAGGCCCAGAACTGCAAGTGACACACACATAGCACCAGTGGCTTAGCAGCAGGGATGGTTTGGTGTCAGTTCATGTCCCTTGGTATCTGCATGCTGGAGAGATCCCCCACCTCCACTCTTGTGCTTCTCCAGGACTTCAGTTCTAGCATGCCCTCACCTGAAGCAGAGGTGTGGTAACTGGGAGAAGGATACTGAGACTATGCAGAAACTATGAAAGGCAGTTCCGTGTGTACTTGTAGAATATTAAGTTGTTGAAATAGCTGAAAGCTTTTGGGTAGGAAGAGAGGTTGAGGTGTCACCAGTCACATATGAAAACAGAGAGGGGGACAGAAAAATACGTAGGAGGGAACTGGCACTCATCTTGAGCAGGAGATGCAGTGTGCCTGGAAAAGACCAATTTGTTTCTGTATTCAGAGGAAGGGGAATGTTGTGCAAATGAAGATGTTTACACAGGTGGCGGGTTAGGCTGTGACATTACTCTTATGAACTCCTTTGGACAACTGAAATAAGAATGCAGCAGTAACCAAGCCAAAGAGCTCTGCTTAGAGTGCTTAAATGCAAACCTCAAAGGCAGAGATGTGACATTGTTTGCAGGCTCCCTGAGTCAGGGGATTGTATAGCTCTGCTGTGTTATGAGAGCTGCTCTGGGTCTGATTTGGTGATATACTGGTAAAAAAACCATGGCACCTGTTTTGACTGTTGGCCCAGATTACTGCTGGTTGTAAAAGCAGTTGCTGGAAGTGTTAAGGACATCAGCACAGCACACATGTTCTGTACTATTGTTCTGGCATCTCTGGCTCGATGCTAGTGGTAATCTGACTGCTCCATTCAGGTGCTGCATGTGCAAAGGCATCTGTGTCAGAGCTGCACCTGTTTTCTCTATGGCTGAGTACTGCTTTCTGGTTGAGGTGGTTTCTCTTTGAAAATCATGGCATTGTGTGTTAACAGTGGAGAACAGAAGCTTGGATAACTTACTGGATCAGCAGCACCTGGGAACTGTCAGTGCTCGAATCATGGTTCACGAGTGGCCTTTGGCATCCACTTCTGATTTGCAGCTGATTGTCATTCAGGAAGAAGTGACAGAAATTGATGGGAAACAGGTAAAAAAAGCCCTGCTACAACATTCTGCTTGTTTTTAATTTAGGAGAGGCAAGTAGTTCCCAGGGATTACAAGGTTTACATGTATCTGGCTGATGATTAGAACACAGAGTATATAATTAATGTTACCTAACACAGTACCAAGGGAGACAACAGCAGAGTTGGCAGCATAATAGTGGGGGTGTCTCATGAGGAAACTTCAAATTTTAATGCTTCTTTTCATATTTTAATAATTATCATTAACTTTATCACATGCACTTTGAATAAATGAACTTGTGCAGGCAAAGCCAGACTCACAAGCAAGAGCTGATTTATAAAATAATGTACAAAACTAACAAAAGGGGCACAGGCTCATTCTGTGTCTTGAGGTTTTCCCCATTGTTTATTCCAAGCTAACAAAATGTTTCAGGCAGGTAGCATGGGGAACAGCTTGCAGCAGGAAACTCTTATGGCAAGTGGGCTTACTGTGAAAGCTCACTACACCTGACAGCTTAGTCTTAGAAGTCTTTGCATGTAAGATAATTTGAATCTTGATAATGAACATGGATTTTGAGATGAACAAGCACCTCCACCCCTCTGATTCTAACTGTATTTGCACAAATAGCAGTCAATGTGAGGGGTTGCAATTCTAGCTGAGGTTGAAATGTGCAGAACTGAGTTCTCAAAATCACCTGTATGGTGTAGTTGATTTACTAACTAAAGAGATTCTGTAGAAAAGATCCAGCTGGTGAAGCCAGCAGCTGGCTTATTTCTGTGTCATATTTCTTGTTTCTGCACATCTGCATCTTACATGTAGCCAGCTTTTTTGATGCTGGCTTGTGTTCTGCTGCCTTTTTCTTTCTTTAAAGGATAATAATCATCATACCATTGATCCTTGATTAATTGCATGTTCAGCATACAGTAGTTTTTACAGGGATCTGTATCATGTCAGAATCTCAGTCTGTTAGTTAAAAGCCCCACTGAGAGATCTGTAGCTTTTCCAATGAGGTCTTTATTCCACTGATAACAGCCTAAGAATCGCGGTTTGATTCACTTGTTACACAACAATGGCATTGTATTTCAGGCCTCAAACTAGGCACCACAATGCATTTCAGATTTTCATAGGGACCTAGCAAAAACAACCAGAAGGCCAATGCTGTTTCCTTGATTGTTCCTTTAAGTCAAAAGCAGTCTCACATAATCCCAGCAGAGGAGCAGAATCACCTCCCTCAACCTTCTGGCCACACTGCTTCTGCTGCAGCCCCAGGGACAGAGTCTGCTTTCTGGAATGTGGGTGCACATTCCTAGGTCGTGTTGAGCTTTTCATCCACCAACATTCCCAATTCCTTTTCTCTAAGGCTGCTCTTTATCCATTTGCTGCCCAGCCTGTACTTGTGCTTGGAACTGCCCCAGCCCAGGCACAGCACTTTGCACTTGGCCTTGCTGAATTTCGTGAGGGGTTCATCTCTCAGGCCTGTTTAGCTGCTTCTGGGGGGCACTCTTCCCTTCAGCAAGCTGACCACACGGAGTCATCAGCAAACTTGCTAAGGGTGCACTCAGTCTCAGTGTCTGTGGTGCCAGCAAAGTTGTTACACAACAGTAGTGCAAATACCCATCCCTGAGGACACCACTTGTCACTGATCTCCATTTGGATATTGAGCCATTGGCAGCAACTTTCTAGAGTGCAAGCATCCAGCCAATGCCATATCCACTGCCTGGTCCGTCTGTCAAGTGCATGTCTCTTGGCTGGAGAGAAGGAGTTCAAACAGGATGCTGTCAAATGCTGTGACGCTTGGCTTGCAGTTGTTGAAAACAAGCAGTGTTCCTGCAAAAGCAGAAATGTCAGTCTTGCCTTAGCAAGAATTTCAGTGTTTGCAAGTGCTTTCACTACATATCTGAGTTTTCCATGCCCTAAAATGCCTCCCTGCAAGAGGACAGTGATATACCATGTAAGTGACTAAAAAAGCCCATGGATTGACTACCATGTGCTTTTGCAGGGAGCAAGACCCAGTCTGTTCAGCATATTTTCTGATGTGGTATGGTCTACAGAAGTGTGATATGTGAAAACAAAGAATACCAGTTCATGTTATAACATCTCTATGTGTACATCTTAATGGCCTGGAGTTTTCTGGGATGTACTGTTGGCCTCTGCCAGGCTGCTTCAGTCTTGCTTTAAACTCAGTAATATCATGTTTGCATCTTTTGTAGGTTTAGCAGGAAGAAGTAACAGAAATAGATATTTTAGTGAAGGACCTGAGAGTACTTAGACATTCCAACTACACAGTCCCTTTGAAGGAGAGCATGCTGTACTCCATGCCAAGGGACAACGACGTGTTATTTACACTGCCCAACCTCTCAGGAAAAGGTATCTCTCAGTGGTTAAGTAGCATTTTCATCCATATTCAATGTATTGCTTTACAGTGTAAGACAGCATCATTTATCCCTTGTTCTACATAGTGAAAATTTCATTAACAGGAACAGGTTTTATTTTATATGCCTTGGTTTTTATATTTTTTAAACACCTAAATTCAACTCTTCATATTAGGTATTTTATTTGTTTGCTTTCAAATCTGTTCTCCTTTGAAGTACTTGATACTTGGCAGTCTGCAGTCCAGACATCTGACAGGAATAAATTTCTCTCTCAGATCTACAATGGAAGTTTCTCTACAGCTCCCCCTTTTTCCTGAGAATGAAAGAGAAAACTGTAGAGGAAATACCTGTCTGGGTCAATTCCAAACCACAGAACAGTTTTCTGTTATTAAACTTAAACAACTTAAAAGCAATAGAAGTTACTTGATGTCTTAACTTTATTTCAGTTTTGTTTAATCAGAAACTGTCAAGGATTTAATTGGAGTAGAATATTTTAATCTAGTCCATCACCTTTTAATCTGACGACAGTTGAAATTTACAGCTAAGGGCACAGCTAAAGGCTGCACTGTAACACTGTTTCTGCTTCTTATCAAGTTCACTGCTCAAGTCAAAAAAAAGCCTTCTGTGTTCTTGCTGTAAATGTGTGAGAACTGTGCCCTCTGCAGAGAAACACAGCATGTTTTTATTTTCCTTCAGAGTGGGTCGAACAAAAAGCAAACTCTCCCCTAAATCTAGCTCTTCTTCTTCAGATACTCAAGATCCATTGCAGACTACCAGTCAGTACCTCATCCAGCAAGTAGAAACTACAGTGGATGAAGAGACATTACCTGGCAAATTACCAGAGACCCCTCTTAGGATAGAACCTCCATCTTCTTACAAGGTGCTTTTGCTGTTTGTTTGCTTGCTTTAATTATTAGTGTAATTATTATTATATAAATACAATTATTTCAAGACAGACAACCACTAAGACTAGTGGATTTTTGCGGATAAACCCCAAATAAACCAACCACTGTCAGCAGTGGCAAGTCCATTAGGAATTCATTTGGCTTCTAAATCTTGCCATGTTCAGAGCACACAGATACTTCACAATAGTCAGTCGTGACATTTACATTATACCAAGCTAAGCATTTATGACAATTTCAAATATTGCTTAGCTTTGAATTCCACCATTTTCTCCTGACTCTGCCCAGTGCTTACCCCTCTGAGAAATGGACCATGGGTCTCCCCTGCTGTAGGAAACACAGTAACAGCTGGAGAAGTTCAGTTCCAGCTTAGGCAAGGATGGGTTTCATGGCCTTCTCTGTGGCCAAAACACTCACAGTTACAACCCACTGTCTGCTCTGTTCAAGTGTCCTTCATTTTACAAAGGGGCCTTTAATGCACAGAGAACTAAATCTTCACCTGTTTCAAACCTTGAACAATAAAGATAGCTGAGCCACCAGCCAATTCCATCATGCTTTTATGTATGTTTTAAGTAAAATTATCACCATGTAATGTGATTTATCAGTAGCTAAAAAAAACCCCCAAAGCCCAGCAGTTGCTTTGTTTTGCAATGTTTGTATTTTTACCTGTTTTATAGGTGATGTGCCAGTGGGTGGAAGACTTGAGAAAAGGGTTGTGCAGATTCTGGTTTCAATCTCTACCTATCTTGTTTAGTTTCATGGAAGTTGTTGTTGTTGGAGTTGTTGGAGCAGCTCTTATTATCAAAGTCTTAAAGCTGATTCTCCCTTCCTGTGAAAATAAGTAAGTAATTTTTGTAATTATTTTTTTGCTTTGATGAAGGCAAAATATTGACTAAAAGAATCTTCCAAGAAGCAGGTTCATTCTGTAGGATATTTGTTGCAAGAATTCAATGAGAAAGCTACCGGTAAATTTCCATTCCAAGTGCACTTCTGACACACAGGCATTTCAGAGAGACATGGGAAAGTATTTCATTGGAAATGTCTTTAGCTGAGCTGTCATACTGCCAAATTTTTATGAAGTCTTCTAAGGACTACATTGTGAGATGCTATTAACATAATTCCAAGAAAGGAGGGTAGGAACTAGGTCTAAACAATTCCAACATCTCCAAATCTTTTCATACCCCTACTGTGTTGGAGTTTTACAGTAGTTCTGAAAGGTCTCAAATTTGGCTTTGCAAATTTGCTTGGGAATTCTCCAAGGTGGGGACCTACCTCTGTAGGCAGCTTCCATAGTGAAGTGGTGCTGGCACAGGTAGCAAGAGGCCACAGATAAAGCTGATTGCCCACAAGAGCTGTATCCACTCGCTGTGTTACCAGCAACACTAACACTTTTGGGAAAGCAAGGTCTCAGAGCAAGGGGCAGAAAGATGAATTAGTAACTGCAGGTCATAAATCAGTGTAGATTTAGTGCTGGAGTGGACAAGCACGTGCACTTAAAAGCAACACCTAAGTCAGCTCTGGAAGAGCTGTCCCTTGGAACTTCATGTTCTTTGGGAAGCGACTGAGAGTGCAGCGTGCTTCATCAGCCGCAGGCACAGCTGCCTCCTTCAAATGCAGCTAATCAGTTGTGCCTCTGAATTGCCCTGCATGCATTAATTTATGTATCCACTCAGGGTACAGGGGCTCTTGGTCCTTCTGACAAACCAGGAAAATGGAGGGCTGGAAGATCAGGAAGGTTGGAAACTGCAGTGACAAAAGAGGCAGTGCTCTCCCTGGCATTTCACACGGCGTGCTGTCAGATGGGAGGGCTCCCCTGGTTAGAGCAGAGACAGTGGAGAAACACTTTGTACTTTCCCCAGCAGTAAGCAGCTTACCACTGGCAGTAAGTAGCTTAACACTGCCATGTATGAAACTGAACTAAGTGGAACTGGGAAGAAAATTCTAATCCCAACAAACTGTTCAGCAAAGTGGATGATAACCTCTGTCCATAGCAGAGGTCAGTATGGAGCAGAGGAACCAGCTTGCAGTAATTTCTCTTCCAGTTGAGGAACGTGGGGCTTGCTCATGACTTGTTAGAGTGTATAAAGAAATTGAACTGCCCTCTCCATTTAAAAAAACCAAACTAAACCCCCAAAAAACAACCCCTAAACCACACAGTTATTTTCTTGCTACCTGTGTAAAGTGGTCCTCTAAAGAATGGTAAAGGTTTAACTCAGGATTGTAAACCAGTCAGAATGAGCAGGACATCTCATCTGGTGAACGACAGTTGCAGATGTGAGCTGGGACCTCATCCCAAGTCTTCAATGCCATTCTGCATTACACTGATAAAACTGGAGGCTGTTGCTGAGTCCTGGAGAATCAGCTACAGGTCCTGACAGCAAACAGTTTTAGGCTACTATGAAACTGAGCAGCTAGAGCCTGCACTGCTGACATTTCAGATGTAGAAACTGGGCAGAGGGAGCCCTCAGAAACCACAGCCAGTACAGTTTGGAAGCATTTTTCATTGCAACTTCATGTAAGAGATATTATGAGGGCAATATTTAGTTGATGCATTGATTTAAGAGTTTAAGGGAGTTTAAGAATAAGTCCAATTTTTAGAACACAGAATTGTTTTGTGTATTGTTTTCTAATGCCAGGTAACCTTACCTTTCAGAGGCATCCTTCTCCTGGATCAAGTCAGCTTTGTACCTGTGACTACCATCAGCCTGCCTTCAGACCTTTCAGACAGGAAAAATAATTTAGATGAGAAAGCATGTACTTAATACAGTATTTACTTTGGAGTTACTGGTTTTTAAAAACACACTTTTAGTTGATCTGATATTTGGCACCTGATCTTAATACCTTGTTTTTTTCCTGCTAAGAAAACTAAGCCAGTTGATTAATTGATAAAAGGCCACTCAGGCCAAGGCCCAAAGCTGACTTCCTTGTGCCTCTCCATAACAAGCAGCCTTTTCAGAAGCTTCAAAGTAGAACAGCTGCCTTTTCAGAAGTTACAAAATAGAGCAGCTTTCCACCCTGAGGGCTACCATTGGTTTTAACTTCTGTGAAGTCACTTTTCCACACCTCAGACAGGATGCTGGCTGCCTTCATGCCCATAAACCAAGTCAGCTGTCCTGACTAACAAGATGATGAAATTCAGGGTGTCCTTAAGTCTGGAGGTAGCATTCTTTTAAAAAATATGAGGAAATATTGCAAACATCAGCTGTGCCTGAAAACCTAAGTAAAGGTGCCCCACCAGGTTCCAGGTCTCATAGGGTTGAGTGTGTCTTGCCAGGAAGATACCACTACCAAACATTTGTGTTACTCAAAAGATCTGACATTTTGTATATGCAAAACAAAAATTTGAACAGAAGATTTATATTTCAAGCACTTTACATTTTATGGTCCCTTCCACTCATAAAAATGGTTAGCAGTTGTAACCAGCTTGCTTTTTGTATCTGTGACAGCAGTACTCTATGAAGTCCCAAAAGAAAAATGAAAATTGCATTAAATTCTACAGAAATACTGGCTTACTATTGCTGAGTAGGCCCAGTCTGCTCATGCCAGTTTGTACTGTTAACAGTTTTCAAATAAACATTTAAATTGTTTATTAGACTGTGTTCATGTGTGCATTTATAGTTAGGTAAAACAGTGGTTTGCCAAACATTTCAGACTCAGGGCACTGTCTGTTTCTTAGCTTTTCACTGTTCTTACTTACAGAAATTGTTTGTGAAAAGAATGAATAGGAAAAAACCTCAGAACTGTTAACTGCCTGACAGTAGACTGAGCACAGTTATCATCTGAGTGATCAGAATTACCTGTGTTCAGCTGGAGTTGTTAGAGTGAGGGAGAAAAGCTGGGATTCCCCCCTCCTCCTGGCCTAAGGAAAAATCATGTGTTTAATGAGATCCAAGTTACTCAGGTGTTGGTCTGTGACAGGAACAACTCTCACTGTCTTACTGAGCTGACAGCACTGCAGTGATAAGAGGAACATTTCTAACACCGACTTGGCCTTGTAAAAACACCAAACCAAACTTCACCACCCAGCAGTGCAGTGTGGGACACACCACACCAACTCAAGGTAACAGGAACACTGCTCAAACTTCCCTTTTTTTTTTTTTTTTTTTTTTTTTTTTTTTTTTTTTTTTCTAGTATCTTGTGGGTGGCAGGGGATTGCCACCCATGGCTGAGCAGGAAACTGCTAGGATTAGCACAGGAATGGTGACTGCACAGAGAAGAGCAAGTATTCAAACAGATGTAGACAAACTTGTCTGGTTTTGATATTGCCTGGCCCCTCCATTTGCATAGTTCAAGAAGAAGTGATGTTCAAGGCAGAAGTTAGGTTCTTCTGTGGGAAAAAAAAAAGATGGACAAGAAACACAATAGTTCTCCCTTAGTGCATAAACACAGTAGGAATTATGCTGCAGATGGAAACTTGGCAGCTGTTTGCATGTGCTCTTTGCATCCCTCCTTACAAAACTGGAAACCAAGCACCTGCAACAGCCACAAGGAGATTTAGCTGCTCTAAACAGCTGTCACAAATGCACGATTAAGCCTGAAAGTGTTGGTACTGCTTCAAAACTTGGCTGATTTCTGCAAAGTTACAAAGCAGCAGGAAAGAAGTATCACCATCATGTCAATGGAATTCTAAAAATAGTGCAAATCTTGAACACAGTAACTGCCAGACAGTTTCTGCTGCTTTATGGAGCTGGAGTTATCAAGTCTTTAAAAAGTTAAAGGTTTTGTGTTTCTGCTTTAGCACGCACATGGTTTTCCCAAATCACAAGTCTCATGCCTTTCAGAGGAGTGCTACTCCGAGCTGGCACCACTCTGAACTATTTTGTAAATTGATTAAAAACCACCTCACCCAACTAAAACAGTAAGGAAAGGGCAACTGTTCTGCATGCCAGTCATAGCAGGTCTCATTTTTCCAGGATGTGAACTGATGTGCCCTCTAGGGGAAGGTATATGAGAGGACTGGGAACTGAAAAAAAAACCCCAACAAAACCCATCTACCCAAAAAAATCCCTGGTGGGATAGTGGTAGGTTCCTAGAAACAGCATCATCTCCTCACAAGCACCTCACTGCAGCCCTTCCTGCCCTCAGAACTGTGTATCACCACATTGTGTGCTCCAAACCAAAATGAACCTCTGAGCTACAAATTCAGCCTCTATCAACTTTTCTTTCCTGTACTATGCATTAGAGATGTTAATTTTGTTCAATCAGAGTGAACAGGGCTGGTTGAGTACTAAATTACTGCTTTTAAGTTGAGGTTTCCTTTAGGAGTTCTCAAAATATATCACACTTAGTCCAAGTGGCCCCTCAATGGACTGCTGCCAAGGTCCAAAGCTTGCTTACTCTCCCTTCTTATGTGGGAGACAGATTAAATATTCTGGTTTGTTTGCAGTGAATTAGGAGAAATCTTTAACAACACCTGACACCTTCACTCTCATCCTTACATACAAACAGAAAAATAAGTACTAAGAGTACCTCCATCTTCAAAATATTGCACATTTGTATTAACTCTGACACATAAGACTATCCGAAAAGAGTAAATTTGTTTTCCGTTCTGGAAGTGAAAGAATATAAATGTACACACCTGTATACTCACCTCAGCTTTTTCCTTTCATTTCTGGGCTCATCATGCCAGATCCACCCAGGTATTCAGGAGCTCTCACAAGATCTCAGTGTCTAACTTGAGCCTCTCATTGCTGACGCTGCTGGAAGTCCCTTTTCAGCGTGTCCAGCTGTCACTCACAACATAGCAATGAATGTCAGCCACATGAACAAGATGCTCACAATAATGGCATTTACACAGCTGTGTCTCTGAGATGCACTTGCCTCCTACTCAGACTGCAACTTTGCATTACCATTATGAACAGGAATTCCACAGCCAGCTTTATACAGCATGGATCTACCAGCTGGAACAAGTCCAGACCTATCTGATTCATGAAAAATAATGATGTTTATCCATAAGCAGAGCTACAGCTGGCTGCACTGGGAGGAGCTAGCAGGAAGAAGTGTTTCTCAAACAGCAGAAGATGGATAGAAATTAACAGTGGTTTAGTTACAATTACCACTGTTCAGCAAAATCTAAAATTATTATCTGGATGGTTACTGCAGACTCAGATAATAAGTGGCATGTAGAAGCAGTTAAGTAATGAAAAATGAGAATTTAGGTTTTATGTCAATTGTAAAGTCAGGGTTATAAACTGAGCACAAACATAACACATGCTGCCTTACCAGAATAACTGTGTAAACCAGGACCCAACTCACCAGTCTAACGCTTTGCTGCTTGCAGTACCAGACCATCAAGAGAGAAACACCTATTGCAGAATTAATGCCAGAAAGCTTTTGATTTCTCAGACTAACAAGGAAACTACACATGTGACAGCATCACTGCTGGCTGCACAGAATTAGTTTACACCAGCTGGATGTATTTTAATATTATTTAACAGCTACTGTAAACCTATGATGATCTTAATCCCTTGCTCAAATTTCACTAACTTCATTGACTGTTCCAGCGTGACCATTGCTGTTCCACATCTCATCCTTTGCACAGGTTCTTTAACAACAGTTTAAAGGTAGAGTTCTCCAAGATTTAAAACTATCTGTGTAACTGCATCTTGTTTGTCCCATTTTCAAGTTCTCAGCATCCCTGACTCATTTAGAAGTGCTAGCTTGGGGGGTTTTATTGACACAAAAGCAATTTTTCAAGAGTAAGTACTGATAAAAGGAGTTCTAGTATTAAAGTAATTTTAAACTCTTGAAAATCAAATCAGATAACTGTCAGCATTTGAGAAAAATGGGTGACTTCTGAGCTTGTTCAAAGAGAGCTAGGCAGAACTTGCATTTTAGAAAAAAATTTATTTAGACATCTGTTGCTCTTAAATTACAAAAGTTAAAAAGAGCACGCAGTGCACTGACACATCACCGATTACTTCTAAAGCTGTTTTAAGACATAAGGTGGTTTCTTCCAGAGAACACAACTCAACATGATCCAAACTCAACTATCCATTTCTCGTATTTCTCAATGTCCGCAGCAGAAACAGATTTAGAAACTTTCTTCAAAGCTATTTCAAAGTCTTCCATAGTTGTTGGCATGTGCATTTCATCTCGGGGAAGATTTCTGATTTCTTCTGGTGTCAAGCCTTCAATACGCCTCCTCATAGCCATCAATGATGCATCTCTAGTCGGAAGGGAAAGAAAATAAAATCATTACTCAATGCAGGATGGCGAGTTCAGTTGTTAGAAAGGCTCAACACAGCATTCCAGTTAAGCTGCTGCATTCAAAGAGATTCAATAAAGAACTGTCAACTTTTATGGGAAGATCTCCAAGTGCTTGTACAAGCTACAATACCATGTTATCCATATTTTTTCAAACATGGCATTATCCTCACCACATATCTGAAGAGCTCCTATTTATAGGCTAGGCAAAAGAGGTAAAGACAAACTGGTTTAGCTGATGTCACTGCATGCCTGTGATGTAGCTGCTGTTTATAGCATTTTTAAACAGGAACAAGGCAATAACAATTTCACTCCTCCTAGATATAGAAGGGGTAGCTGGAGTGTTTTGAATGCTTCCTGGTTTGAACAAAAATCCCACTTCAAAGATAGCGGAGTCAACCGTATCTACCTCCATCCTCTACACTCGAGAGCTAAACGTTAAATAACAAAATCTGTCAGTAGCTCCTCAAACTTCTGGCCTTAATGAGCACTAAGCACTTTTACAAGTGTGTCATTTTCTTTAGTGTTAGGTTTGACTACATTTAGATTTCCTGTAGTAAATCTGGTAGCAGCAGGTCATGAGCTAGTGAGGTGATAATTAGGTAACAGTGGAAGGCTGAAGTTCTTGCTAATTCATTGTTATAGATCCTATAATAACAAGAAAACGCTGCTAATCTGTCTAGAGGTAAAAAAGATGGAAGTGAAATCTCGGTGATACCACAATAGTATATTGTGTCATGTCAGAAGGTGAGATTCCAAAGAGAGAAAAACTTACACCTTGTCTTCCAGAAGGATTTAGAAAAATTGTTCGAGTATATTCTGTTTCAGTACCATCCTCTCCCGCTAAAGGAAACCATAACTGTCAGACTTCAGGAATTTACTAAATAACTCACAGAATATTCCAAGCTGGAAGGGACCCACAGGGATCACAGCAAGTCCAACTCTTAAATGAATGGCCTGTACAGGGATCGAACCCACAACTTTGATATTATTAGCACTATGCTCTAACCAACTGAGCTCATCTCAGTGTTAATTAATAAATTAAAATCTCTTAATACAGGAACTAAAATTTCAGAACAACCAAAAGATTGCCTTGTTGAACTCCATCTCAACCAAATATCACCACCTTTCGCTGTTACAACATCATCTGTAAACCATAAGCTCCTGTTACACAATGGGGTGAAGGGACATTCCATGCATCTAATTTGCTTCCAGACAGCAGTTAAAAAAAATAGAAAGTCCAGCAAAACCAATCCAGCTAACCAACCAACAAGCTCATCATACCTTAACACAGCTGAAGTGCAGCTGCCACCACTTCCTTTTGTGAAGTCATTTTATGAACAGTCATTCCAAACTGAACTCCTGGTGCTTTCTCAAATCCACTCTTGGTGCCTGAAGAAGCACCAAAACTCTATTCAAAAAAAAGGCAGCCACCACTGCCAGACACAGCAGGGACCAATTCTGTTCTAAAGGCCTTTCAAGACTGACAGTGCACCCAAAACAATGATTCAAAGTTAGTTCATACTCACATCTAATCTGCAATTTGGATGCATTTTGTATTTCCTGAATTTTAAAATGAAGGTTCATTTCCCCCTGGTTATATGCTGACTGCTACCAACTGTAGTGTTATCTCTGACTAGTTTTCACTCTGGCTCAGCAAACTTCGGACTTCACCTCAAATTCTTTAAGATAGGAGGGTAATTTCAGTAAACCAGAGCTCTTGGTCCACTTATTCTTATGTTTTGCTTGTGTCACTAGTAAGGATTGACAGAGTATACAGGTTTGAACTTTACTCTGCTTATATCCTGAGAGCCTGAACCATAAAAAAAGCACTTTTAAATCATCCACATCTTTTTGTCTGAATGTAAATGAAACAATCATATCCAAGAACTATTTCTCCTGACACCATGAACAAAGTGTAAATACACAGGCTAATATGAGTACTTTCTTAGTGATTTCAAACCATTAATATCCAAATCTCAGTTCATCTGGATTACTGCTTGCTGTCACCTCAGTCATCACTTCAGAGATGGCCACAAATAGAAGATTCAGATGCAGAAGATTCAGATGTTTCTTTGTGCCTTTTTAATCCTTTTGCCTTTTTTTTAATAGTATTTGTACAAAGAGGCTTAAGTTAAAAAAACAAAGTAATTGTGCACAAATACATACACACAAAATTCACTGAAAAACATCACAACTATTTTCATTTCTAAAATAAGTGTATTGATATTCAGCATAAAATTAATTAAAAACAACAAACACTGAACAGACTGGAGGAGACAAACTGCAGCTAAAATGCACAAAGCAGCAGACCAAATAAACTCTATTTCATATAACATGAACATATTAGCACAAACTCCTTTCAAAGCAGAACCAAAGATCAAAAGAACACCAGAAATTCATCTCACAAACCTACAAAATGAAACAAATCTCCACAACACAAATTCAGAACAACTAACATACCATTCTTTTCCCAGACACTGTGCAAGGTTTGTTCAGGAAACTCTACTGAGGCTCCAAACTTTCAGCGCAGCCTGCAGCGGCCCTGCTGACAGAGCCTTGGTGGCAGCTTTGTGTACAGGCTGCTTGCTTTCATCCCTGTGGCACAGCACATTCCTCTCAGCTGTGCTGACAGTGTCTGCAGAGCCGCGTTAAGAATCTAGGCAAGAAACGGAGCCGCGTTGGAGGGAGCAGCCAGGAGGTGGCTTTTACTCCTGCTCTCTCACACTGCTCAAAGCCCACACAGGTTGGGCTGGAGCAGCTGGGAACTCAAGCCTTGCCCTGCCATGCTTCAGTGCTACCTCCAAAGCCTGAAAGTAGTGTTACAGGTGCTCATCACACCACAACAGCATCTCAAGCAGCTCCAGTGCTCTGTCCCCTACTGCAGGTCCCAGAGCTTGCCACTGCCACAGCTGTGCCAGTGAGAGTCTTCTGATGTAAACAGGACAGCTGACACTTGTCTCAACAGATCAGTCCTCTCCTTCCCTTTCCAATTTTTCAAAGAAAATAGAAGGGAAGAATTAGAAGATATTTTTAGTCAATTCTTTCAGGAATCTAGGCTAGAGAACAGGCCCACAAACAACTGTATGCCAACAGTACTGAGGAGACAGGGAAATGAAGGAGGTAGCAGAAAACTCTAGTCAGTCTCATCACAAAACCAATGTGCTGGGTACGCAGCTCCTGTACCATCACACAAGACTCTACACCTTTTCCATGTCACAAAAGAAGAAAACTCCATGGTTTTACTTTAGTTATTCCAGCCTCTATCACTGTTGCCTCTCACATATGGATTTCTGCAGAAGTCATATAGACCAAGGAGAATGACTGCAACTCCACAAGTTAAAGTTTACCATCCTCTGGATCATTCTCATGCATGGAATTTAGTCTATATGAAAGAAGGTGGAATTTTACCTAAATCACAGCTTATTAGATTACTAGGTTGCAACTACTCTTCAAATGGAAATTTACGTAAATATTAATGCAGTATTTCACCTTTTAGCCATACATAAAAGACAAGTTACAGTCCATTTTTATCCAATAACTTTAATCATGTAAACTGGCTACCTTACACACAGTTTTCCCAAAGTTTGCAGCAGTAGTAACACAAATGATGCAATGTCAGCTTACCTGCATACATTGGTAATGTCTGCACCTGAATAACCCTCCATTTTCTCAGCTATGTTTGCAAGGTCAACATCATCAGCCAGTTCCAGCTCTCGCAGATTTATTTTGAGGAGTTCCTCTCTTCCTTTGGCTAATCACAGAAAAGAAAATTGAGTCTGTACAATTTGCTTTCTGAAGATAAATAATAAATTGAAGGAGGAAAAGAGGGAAGAATGAGAAAAAGGATGCTGTACTTGCTACACGGGTAAATGCTCATGTTTAGATTTAAGCTGGTCCTGAATCCATAAGTGAATTTGCATACACGTATCAATTAGATTTTTAAACCAAGTGATCAAAACTAAAGGAATGTTGATGAAGTTTAGATTTTAGAATTTTTAACCACTCCTCTCCCCAATTCTTCATACCTGATGGTAAAGGAATGTAAATTCTCTTTTCTAGTCTCCGTCTTAGGGCTTCATCAATATCCCAAGGAAAATTAGTAGCAGCAAGTACCATGACCATCTTAGAAGGATCATCATTTTCAGTAGCCCCCCCAACACCTGCAGTGCAGAAAAGAGGAGGTAAAATATACATGTTTATTGAAATTTCATGTACAGAGAAAACACTTCTGCAGTATTAAAGCAGAACTGTACTCTATTGCGCTTTAACTAGCCCAAGCATAACAGAATCACCAAGTGCAACAGAGTTTGCTTTTCCATCTCTGTGACAGCCTGCAAGCATAAATGGAAGCCTGGTTTGACCAGCAGCAGGGGCACAGGGCACTGCTCAGACCGGGAAGTTGCTCTCTATCACAGCCAGAATGGCTTTACAGCAGAGCTGTTTGTACTTCTGCCACAAAAGTGGCTCAATTTTCATACCGACATCTTGTAGCAGCCTGTGAGGAAACAAAGCAATGCCCAACAGCATCACCACACCAAAAACCAACAGCCCCCACAGTATTCACCAACAGCCACACCAAGGCAGCATGACTTCCCTACAAGGTGTCTTCACTTCTGAAGTCAGGCCGAAGGTTTCATATGTACAGGTGGACTGTGCAAACTGCTGAAGTGAATGTTTAAATTTGGTGGACTAAATCACAACTTCTTAGAAACAGAATACCTCAGTTTATAAACACGATGAATCTGTTACAACAGGAAGAAGGTAATTTTGTTAAAGTTGCTACTCTCTATATCTACTGCTTTTGCTTAAAACAACAGGATTGGGCTGTGGGATAGCTGCTGGACCTAGTCTGCCTGAGAGTCTGCATATAAAACACAATTTATTAATGCCTAAGTAAAAGGATTGAAATAGTTCTTACTAATAAAATCAGATTATGTACATACTTGATATGAGAACAGTATTAGAGCTCTGCTGCTCTTTAAAGACAAAAATAAAAGGGTAGCAACATCAGAGAAGGAGAAATAAATATGCAAATCTTCTGACTCATGGAATTCTATCACAAAGCAGTCCATAGATTAGCACTTCTTAGTAGTTCCTTTCCTTCTCTCTGCTCCCCAGAATATAAAATGGAGGCTCTCTGTAGCAACTCTGCATTTTTACCTACTTTTGAACTTCATTGATTTGTGATATTTTAGCCACATATTTGTAGTGAAATCCGTGTTTTAAAATGAAAACTCTCCCAACCACTTCTATAAAACAGAAGATCCTCACTTGTTATTTATATTTTTAGGAGAAAAAGAGATCCCAAGAAGTGAAATGTAATGCTGCTTTTGAAGTTTAAATAAAAATAGGTAACAGTTCTTTTGAAGCACTTTTTACTTAATTTGGAAGAAGTGAGTGATATGCCAGGCAAAGACCGAGAGAAGCAGGTTCTTTTTCTGCTACTTTTTTGAAATCTTGTATTTTCCACTGAATCTTCCCTATTCTGAGTCACTAATACAAGATCATAGCTCAGAGGCCAAAAGATTGTTAAATAATGTCACTTGTGGCTTTTAACCCAAATCTCATGTACGGCTTTTGAAAAACTGCTTCTGAAGAATGAAGTTTTTTTTTGTTTTTTTTTTTTTGTCCCTCAAGTTTCCTTCAGTCCAGCAGTTCCCAGTGAGCAGGTTATTTACCATCCATCTGAACTAGCAGTTCTGCCTTCACACGTCGGCTGGCTTCATGCTCCTCCGAAGTTCCCCTGCGGCTACAGATGGAGTCAATCTCATCAATAAATATGGTTGTTGGGGCATAAAATCGAGCCTGGAGAAAGCAAAAGATAAAGCACGAGCTGAAATAGCAGTTCACTCCCATTTAAGACGTAGCAGCATATTCAGAGCTGAGTAATGATGTATTTACCCCAGCTCCTAGGTATCAAACAATCCCCACCCTTCCCTCTCAGACCCCAGCCCTCAGGTACAGAGCAGCTGTGCATTCATTCAGAGCCTTTGAGTAGAGGGGCTTTTGGCAAAGTCCTGTAGTTGTTAGAGCTCAAAACAAACATTTCATAAGCTATAGGCAGTTTCCCCTATTAGCAGTAACATTTTAAACGGTGAAAGTCATCACAGATTGCTTGAATAGTATTTCAGTCAAAGCCAGGATGAATGTTTAGCAGGGACATCATGACATGGAGCCTGTCCAACAGATAGGTCAGTTGTTTTGCAGTTGACCTTTCTGAAAACAACAGCATTTAAAGAGAAGGATCCAGGATAATAAAAGCTATTGTATTAGAGCAGTTGAGATGCTGTTCATTGTGTTATCTGCATTTTTGACCCATCACATTAAATGAGCTGATATCCTGCCTAACAAACTATAATGTAAAAGATCTTTTATCTCTTGCCTTTTCTGACTACTGTAATTGTAACTCTGCTGTCCCTTCAGTACTGGGCACCCTAGCAAACACTGCACACACACTGGTAACACATGGGAAAAAAAGACAACTATTTTCTGAGTATTATTTCAAGTATTATGTGCTCTGAAGCCAACTACAGTTTGGAAGGCCATTTCTTTTAACCACAAACAAAAAACCACCCACAAAAACAACAAAGCACACAACCTAAATAGGGTTCTCACCCAGAAAGCAATTAATTCCACCCCTAGATTTCCATTCAAGTCTGTTCACCAGCTTATAGTGAGCTACCTCTAATGTAGCAAGCTAACCCTGAAAATAAAAGACAACCTATTTTTCAGCTTTTATAAATCCATTTAGGAATAACCTTTAAATGCAAATGGGCAAATCAGAAATGCTCCAAGCATTCCAAGCTTGGAGAGCTGTTTATATATGCTATAAGTTTGAAACCTTGGTAAGGTTTCACTGTTCCAAAGGTGATTCCACTTCATTATCTCCCTGTTCACGTTCAGCAACTTAAATCACCATTTCAAACAGCAGACGAACAAGTTTCTCAGATTCTCCTCTGTATTTTGAGGTAAGTGTGGAAGAAGAAACATTGAAAAAAGTTGTCTTGCATTCAGTGGCTACAGCTTTTGCTAGGAGGGTCTTTCCAGTACCAGGAGGACCAACCATCAACACACCCTATTAAAATGAAAAAGAACCACTTTTAGGACAAGAATTAAAACAAAGAATTTTACAGTTTGTTTAGTGTAACAGTAAACTACTGGATGTAAATTCTCCCTTGAGAAGTTATTCAAAGGTAAGTACTTAATGTCATTGCTTACTTGCAAACAACCTTGCTGAAGACAGTGGGCAGGTATCTGATTGACATATTTATTTTGTTATTACTTACAATAAATTTTGTTACTAAGATGCAGGAAGAATTTATTTAAACTGTAAAACATATGAAATTTCTTGTTCTGCCAAGATCCAATCTCAAAATCCTACTTATGATCACAGGAGCAAAGTTTTTCATACCTTCCATGGTCTTCTAATCCCCTTGAAGAACTCTGGCATCCACATTGGTAAAACTACAGCTTCCTTAAGCAGCTTTTTGGCTTCTACTAAATCAGCAATGTCATCCCTGACAAGAAATAGAAAGTTGTTTGACAGATTCAGACAGCAGGCAAAAGAATCACTCCACAGCTCAAAAAGCTGCACAATTAAACTTATTGTTACACACCGGTTCTCCCATAAATCTAATTTCATTTTCCTGAATTATTTGTGTTCTAAAGGGAAAAAAAGCCTGTAACAACTACAATTGACATCTGCCTGGCAGACTCCAGATGGATGCAAACACAAAAACTATGAACTATTTCATTAGAGCACCACTGTCAGTATTCAGAGAAAGACAAGCAGAAAAAAAAGCAGGTTGGTTAAACTTAGGCTAACTACCAATTATGCTTTTTTGTTTTGCTGAGAGGTTGGATGTCCCTCAAACTTAAATAACATCTTTCATTGTTACAAGAACAACTTGCTGAAGACTAGTAATGGAGCAGAATTAAACATAATTTTTAGAATAATTTTTTTTCAGAGTTACAAAAGTATTAATTCTTAGATACCTTATAGGCTGGTCTTGTTTCCTTGAAAGTAATTTTCAGGGCATTCCTCTTATCAGCATGTGCCCAAGTAACATTTTGGTTTCAAAACACATCTATATGAAGACCTAGTTTAAAATCTGAAGTAGTAACTTAAGATTCAGTATAAAAACTGAAACACATATTTAAATATTAAACTGAAATACAAGGCAGTTGCACGCACACAAAGTATTTTGTGGGACTGTTTGGTTTTTTTTAAAGCCTACTTTATTTGCCAGAAGAATTTTGCTCATTTAATCCTCACAAAAGCACCTAAGCTCAGAAACATTTGGAACACAAAACCACTTTTATACAAGATTTATATTAAACCTTTATATAAGGTTTAATATTTAACACGTTTATGTAAAGGTACTGGCACAGGGTTATATTTTATACTAGTGGCCACATTACATCCAGCAACATTTCAAAGGGTTCCTATATTGACATAACTTCTTTGTTAATCAGTTTTCTGTCTTGATATGCCCAGAGTAGCAAAACACATTTTCAAATGAAGGTACACTGACAGAAATTAGAAACTTTTACACTGAAAAAGAGTATCTCAAAAATTGATCTTAGGACTCAGAAAATTTTGAGAAGCTTTGTATGGCCAAGTTGGACAGGACATTAGGCAACCTGATTTAGAGAAAGATGTCCCTGCCATGGCAGGGGACTGCTTTAGCTGATCTTTAAAGGTCATCCAGCCCAAACTATTATATGACTATATGTGGGGAAAATATTTTTTTGAGTTCTATTCAACTGCATAAAAAGTTTAGTTGCCTATTTAAAGTAAGGAAAACCTGTATGTACCTTTATATCTTAAGTATCTGTCAAAATACTTAATTCTTGTCATATCATGTGAGAGGAAAGAGAAACAGCTCAAGAGACTAGCAGCAGTACTCAAACTTACCATCGGATGTTGGGATTCTGAGAAATGATATCTCTTTCCAAAGCTTCTACTAAATCTTTGTCATATCCAGTATTATCAAATTTCTTTGGTTCAGACTCTGAAATCTCAGATGTGGATTTGTTCTACATATAAAGGATATAACAATGTAAATACATAACAAAGGTCACACTACTAATGAATTTTTACCACAAGTCCACAACAGCATCGTATTTTTAGAAGGTGGCAACATAAACCAGCATGAAAATTATGAAGCATTCATATAACAGCTGCACTGCAGGATGGATCTGTGTGTTTCACCCAGATTTCTGTACTGCCCTGGTTCCATTTCCTTCTCCCCAAAGCCAGCATGTTGTACTGATGCAGTTTCTTTGTTTTGGCACCTAATCAAAACTGCATATACCTATCCCAGTGTAACAGTTTCTGCCTCTTCTCCCAAAGAAATCTGAAACTACATGAGACACAGTAGAGGAAAGTTATGTGTAAGACTGGACCACAAAGTGTCACAAATATGCCATGTATGTGGGGACACAAAAAAAAATAATTAAGCACGACTTCCATATGTAGAATGAGCAATGGTGAGACCACAGGGGTAAAACCAGAGCTAATTAACTGATACAGAAGCATGGACATGAACACCAGAGTAGCAGCTCTGCAGCAGAGCCAAAGCAAAGAAGCTACATAGTTGAAAGGACTCAAACAGCAGAGACCATGCAACTGAAAGGAAATAAAATGCACTAGACATACCCTGGTTTTTATACATTTAACAGCAAGCACTGGTGATGACAGAACAACTGTAAAAGAGAAAAAGAGACCTATCCTGTCTCTCTGTGGGTATATTCTGATGGGGAGAGGATTATCACTCAAAGGCAATCTAATTTAGCTCCTAATAAAAGTAGTAGCTTACACAGCTAAACAATTCCACCCTTGTAGATTCTATTAACTCCACAGCCATGACACCTTGCCACAACTTAAGGTTGCTGAAGCTAACAAACTACTGCATGGATATTTGATTTATTTATACCCTGGAAAACAATGAATCTGCTGTTTCCTGTATGGTCTCTTACCTTGGTCATCTGCTAAATTTATGGTGACCAGAGCACAAAACTTAAAGCTCTCTGCCAAGAAGAGATCATAGTTCAAGTATACTGGGGTTTTGTTCATTTACAACTGAAGAGTACTGAGCTAGCAATGCATCTCCAAAAAAAAAAAAAAGAAACAAAAAAAGGCATGGGTCTCATTTAAGGATTAAGTTAACCTTGATATGGTTTGGAAGAAGCAAGTCAATCTTGGCTTAAACTATACTCAAAGCAACTATGCCACAAAGACATTCCATGTGAATGAGCTCCACCAGGCTCGACTTCAGAAATTCAGGGATACCACTTTAAACAACTGCCTTCAAGCTGCAGTAAACATGTCACAGAACCATAGAATGGGTCAGGCTGGAAGAGACCACGTGGGTCATCTGGTCCAACTTCCCTCCTCAGAGAGCATCATCCCACACCACATGGCACAGGATTGTGCCTGGACAGCTCTTGAGTAGTGAAGGAGACTCCACAACCTCTCTGGACAACCACTCTGTTCCAGCGTGTGGTTACCCACACAGTAAAAAAGTGCTTCCTCATGTTCAGGTGGAACTTCTTATGCATCTGTTTCAGCCTGTTACCTCTTGTCCTTTTGCTCAGCACCACCAAGAAGAGCCTGGAAACACCCTCTTGGCACCCACCTTCAGATACATTTACCAGATCCCAACTTCCCAGAGCAATTATTTGTTTTTAATTAATCCATAACCAACACTGTGCACAATGAAAAGACACAAGGTGAGATTCAAATCAGCATACTGATGCGAACAGAAGAAACATTTTATAGGCATGTCATTTTATAATACAGTCAGTAGTAAGAAAGCACAACTGAGCTTCTCAACTCCATGTTTCAAGCTTACCTTTTCCTCTTTTCCTTTGTTTTGCTGATCCTTTTTCTCCCGGCTGCGGACTGCCTTCCCTTTATCGCTGGGGTTCCGAGAGGACGGGCGGTGGGAGCCCCTGGCAGCTGCACTCACACGATTGCTGTGCCCTCTGCAGTCACTGCACGGAGCAGACAGACGCTTCCTGGGTCCGGGCGAAGGTCTAGTTAGTTGTAACATATGCAAAAGCCTCAGTGTAAAGCCACTGATGAGCACCACATCACCAAATCAACTGGCTACAAACTGAAAAGCCACATGGCTCAAGATAAAAATCTGTATGTCGGAAACAAGACAGGTATTTTTAGATAGTGACTAAAAAGCCATTTTCCTTGTGCCACAAGCTCAGGGTCCATCTGGTTAAAACAAGTGCCTTGCTTTGTATATTTCATCAGTAGAAGTAATATGGAGCTCAGAAAAAATTAACCAGCAAACAATAATTTGGCAATACAACTGAAGTAGTCTAACAGCCACTTTCTGTCAAAATGCACAGTTCTGCGTCTGCTTTGTACATACTCCTGTCCCCTCCTTCGTGCCACCACTGGCATGTGTTAGAACCTCCAGTAAACCAGGTCAGATAGCTACTCACAAAAAAAGGCAAAAAAACCAAACAAAAACCACTAGACACACAGAACAATGTCCTTAGCATCCTGAAGCAACTAATTAACACCAACAGAGACAAATGTGAAATAAAAACTCAAAACCAAAAACCAAACAAATCGGGCAACAGTGTGTGGGGGGAAGAACCTTAACATTAGGCAGGACTATGTAAGATAAAACCTCCAGAACATCCACCTGACACCTCCTTCACCACAAATGGTGTCAAGCTGCTGGTGTGAGTGTTACACACCTAAGCTCAAGAACAAGAATTACACCACAACAGGCTGAAGTCCAAGCACACTTTGTCCTGATAAATATTAATTTAGGTCTCCAGGTTTCCTCTTACCTACGTTAAGCAGGTACTGGCAAAGACCAGACTTCTGCATCATGAGCTGGTAATTCTTGTTGTGAGGCTTTCAATGGAGTATTGTCTAGTTTAAAACTCTCCAGTGTTTTCATTATATCTTTCACATGCTTAGCTTCCACACTTATCTCTTGCCAAACCTGATTTAAAAAAAAAAAAGGTAGATTAAGCACATTGAAAATAAGTTTGTAACAGTCCTCTGTTCAAGCCCATGAAATGCCTGGATGGATTCTACAAGATTTAATGAGCTACCTAATTCTACTTCAATAAACAAGAATTATGCACATTAGATATTAAGGAGGTTTTTAAATGTGCCTTCCTCAGCACATTTAAAGAACAAACAAAGAGATTTTGGATTTAATATCAAAGGGACTTTTGACAAATTTTACAGATTAAACAGGTATGACAGAACCTAACAGACTAAATATCAATCAAAAGTATCAACCTAATAGGCAGAATATCAATGAAAGCAAAAGAGGGTTTTTGTTAAGGACAAATTATCAACTTGCTGTTAAGGACCTTAGTCCCACTGAAACACTGAGGGAAATAAGACCCTAAAGATACCAGGTTAAAAAACTTGAGCATAGCAGGGGTACTCATCAGCATAGCTGTCAGGGCAGACAGCGCACTTGCTCCTCAGAGCCGTGTTCCACTGATTTTTCTGCCACTGTCAGACAAAGAAGTCATAAAGATGACTTAAACAAGTCTATACAACAAAAAAGAAGCCTATATATAACAACACTAGTTGTTATGAGAGAATGGGGTAAGTATTTTTACATTTTTGTTTGCAGTAAGATAGGCAATTCTTGCTACTTCAATGCTTTTCCCTCAAAATGTCCCAGAAAAGTGCTATTTACCTGCTGCCATTTCTGTTGTAGATAGGTATCTCTCACAGAGTACAGATACTTATTCATTTGGTCGAGAACCCCCTGGTAGTAGACCATGGCAGAGTCGTAATTTCCCAGTAAGGCATATTCACGGGCCAACTTCACATTCTCAATGATCATAACAAGGCTCATGTTCAACATGAAGCTGAAAAAAAATAGGAAATGTTAAGGAAGTAAAAAACTGAGGACTGAAAAAAAATTTTGCAAGTATTTTCAAATGCTCATTATCTCATTTGGCGTATCAAAGCATAGAAGCTAAGAAAACGCTGATTACAAAAAAAAGGTCTAAAATGAATGTCATACACATAAAAAGATACTTGATGCTCTATTAGTAGAAATTAAGCTTTTCACTTCACAGCTTTGTTTCTTGTCATGGAGATTCTGTCAAAAAGCCCATGTAAGATATGCAGATTTAAATGCATTATTACAAGTCACAGTTGCATACTCTCCTTACCTCTTTTTTATATTGTAAGATAAATTAGTATTTTACTGTGCCTTGCCTGTCTTGTGTGGTTTAAAAATAACACCAAACAAGCAATAAATCAAAGCCCTTCTTTCTAATGCATTATGTTTTGCTAAATTTTTTTCACCTTAACATTCCATGCATGTCAGTTTTAATAGTCTGATTTTGCCTTGTGGAAAACACTATTCTTCCATTAGCTTAATTTTACAATTCTTCAATTTTATTTAATGTTTCTTTGAAACAAATATCCACCTTCCATACCCAGCTTGCACCTTCCTATCACCTTCATTCTCACACCTACGAAGAAACCCCTGAAAAACATCAAGGCTGTTTAAGTTATACTGAAAGGTAAGCAAAAGCCACAATTAAATATTTAGTGTGTAACCACCCATTTTATTTAACACATTGTTCAACCCTGAAAATTGTGCTGCTTTTCCCTGCCAGTGGTGCTTGTTTATGGTTTTTTGGAGCAAACATCATAGACTGTGACTACTTCCACTTTGCAGCCCTAACAGAATCTGCACTTTTAGATTAGAGTAGTACAGAAGTATTACTTATACAAGTACAGTGTAAGTAGAAGCAGTAGAAGTAGACTCATTCTTTACAGCGCCACTGTCCATGGAACAGTTGTCCCACATTATTGTGTCTTATATATCCCAGCCCCTTTTTCTCTAAGACAATCATGCTGTCTCCACTTTTCTTGTCTCTTACACACCAAGAATTTCCCCACTCTCCTTGTAATTTCCTAACCAAGCACAGAAAACATTAAAATCAGCAAAAAAACACGCCTGCGAGAGAGTCATCCTGCTCTCATTTTGGTACCTGTACCCAGTGCCAGGAAGAAGCAACTGCAGACAAGCAACTCCAGCTAAGCCCTGGGATGAAGCATACTTGATACAGATCAACTATTTAAAGAATGTAAGAGGCACTAAATTCACATGCGCAATAAACAGACTTAGGGCTGAACGTATTTCAGGACCAGGTCAGGGTCGAGATCGGACACTTTACCAGAGGTTTCAGAAGCCACTCTTTGCACACACCTGCCAACCTATTGCTAAAACGTGAGCTCTCCATTGTAAAGAGGGGCTGCTAAGTACAAATCAAACATTTTAGGGCTTTCACTCCTTTTTTTGTCCTCTTCCCAAGTAGTTTCATACACAGAAACATCGCTCAGGCTTTCCTGAGCCAATATTCTTTTTTATTTGCTTCCTTCCTCTTCCTTCCCCAGCCTCCATTAGAGCAAATAGCTGCTGTCAAAATTTTCAGTTGAGAGTAGCAGAACTCTGGCAGCAGCAGAGCTGAAGAGGGGCCTCTGAGAGCCCACACCCCTCCCTGCAGAGAGGACCCGTGGGGTGAGCAGGGAACCTGCTATCACAGAACCTACACGCTGTCATCTCACCCCAGCCAGACGCTCGCCCAGCTGGCCACGCCGCCTACAAGCTGATACAGTTAACGTGACCACCAACTACAAAGATTAACATGTCCCAAGCGAATTAGGCTTTGGAGACACAGTTTGGCTCGGGAGTTTTGTTGGTTTTAACCTCAGGAGAAAGAGCCTGAAGATGTTTGCCAACTGCTGTATGGATCATCATACAGATGTTAAAGTTTTCCCTGCTGTATTTAGGAGCGAGCTTTTCCACTCCTGCTCATCCTACCAGATACACCTGTTTGCCTGTGCTGAGAACTCAAACCGATGACTAACACTGCTGAAATCACAAGTTGAGCAAGATGCTAATAGACATCTTAAAAATCAAGTAATAGCAAGTTACTAAAACCAAACTAGACTTTTAAATACAGAGGGAAGTCATAGGTAACTTTTTTCATTGAATGCTGTAGGAGCAATCCAAGCAGAACAGCAACTTTATGTACACAGAAAAAGAAAAAAAAATATAAGAAGAGTTTTTGTTTTCATGTGGAAATATGAAAATAACTAGAATTAGAAAAAATAAACAACAACAAAACTAAAAAGGGTAAGTCAGAAACATGAAAGCTTGGGACCAAAAGGATAGCACTGCACATAATAAAAAGAGTCAAGGACATTTTCAGGTTAGAAAGAGCAGAGAACATAAGGACAGAAAGCAGAAACAGAAATGTAAGCAGACTAAACTAGCAACTTGTGGGAAGAAAAAAAAGAAAAAAGAAGGTGCTCACTCAAGCTTATAATGCTATAGGAATCTACCTGTGTCATTAGTACTATTGAAAATGCAAGATAATTTGGTTCAAACTAGAAAACCAATTTAATTTGTTGCTTCATCTTGACTTATGAGAGCAAAAGAGCTTGAAGTGGCTTCCAAACACAAGGCTCTTGAGTACAAGAGAGGCAGAAAAAGCTGCTGGCCATGCTTATGTCTGGACGTGCCACTGCTGCTGCCACAACTTCAGGCAGCTGATACACTACTGAGAGTCCATGGGTCTGCTGCACTTGTAAGTGAAGATGGTGAAGCAGCTCTAAGGGGGAAAAAGAAGAGTTAGAGTACTAATCTGAAAGTAGATTGAAGTTTGTGGTAGAAGATGACAATATACTGGGGCACCTCAGCAGGGTGGAGGACATGGGAGAGGCATGACTACACACGGATCCACAGTTAAACCAGAACTGAAGGGATTAAAACTCTCACAAAACTAATCCTGCACTACTTAATAATCTTTAAAGTATTTACAAATACTTAGCAATATCACACGTGTTTACAAATACTTGGTGCTATCACGTAACAGGATGTCAAAGCAGCACTTATCAGCCACAACCTTTCCATGAATCAAGACCAGGGAAGTTATCTATGTTCCAACAGCCACTGAAACAGTGAAGAGCTCATAAAGTTTACATCGAACAGGATATAAGGAAAATAACCTAAGCACTTTGTCTTGCAAGTTTAACTCTTCACTGTATACAAACACACAGACTTCACAACAAGAATCACTGCTCTTCACACCAGTTGTGGGTATATAAGGTTCCCTGAAATTAACCCACCTCTAGCTACAGAATACCTTTTTTCATTTGCTCCAAGGACCTAAAATATTTCTAGAGTATAGAACAGCCAAGTCCAGCAAGGGTTGAACCTAACAAAAGTTCAAGATCCCTACAGCTTGTGAGAATGAGGTTTTGAAACTTATTTTTGTATTTCATTCGAAAGATACTAGCCTAACCATTATCAAGAAAAGCCTGGGGATACTTCATGTTTTCCATAATAATTTCGAGAAATCATCAGTGGAAATGACTGTAAGTAATTTCTGCCCAAAGTCATACATTAGAATCCAGGAACACTGCATCAATTCCATAACACAAAGAAGTCCCCCAAACTTTAAAAAATAAAAGAAGAGATTGATTGATAGTGTGTCAATTACCGTGGTGGACCTGCTGACTGGAAGCACGAACCATACGTGGAAAATACTTTCAAGGAGTTCTTCGCTCCAACCTTAACGTCTGGACTAAGCCACAGCCTGAATTTTGGCAGAGCGCACATGTTTCCATTATTTCATCCTGCTATACAGGCTCTGACATCAAAGCAACCCTGTAATATTTGCAAAGTTCTCTTGGCAAGCCAGATGAGAAAAAAACACCGCAAAGTAACAGCTTTCAGGAATCAGTTTTTGCTGATGACACGATGGCCTGCATCACCTCCAAGTTCCCTTCCACCTTTAATAGTCTTCTCCATAACATCCATGGCATGCAACATTTGGTATCAACAAGTGACTGTGCTCTTAACTCGGGACAGAGAGCTGCCAGACTTACTGGATACTAAACAAAATGGTTCTCACCCAGTTGCTGTATTTAACAATAACGGTTGGCAGAAGAACAACCACCAGCAGCCACAAACATAAGCATGGCTGGCAGTTTGCGGAAAACAAAAAACATTACAAAAACCAATCAACAGGTAGATACATGGGTGGCATGTGATTTTATGTTTTCCAGGGTAAGCCTTTTAAAAGGTTTACTAAACAGGCTTCTCCCCAGTTCATGGGGGCTGGCATTCTTTTTGACGATCAGTATTAAATTAACAAATCTCTCTGGCAGTTTAGAGCGATCCGCGGCTGAATAGATAGATATGTGAAATCGCTGCCTGCGATTTCAGCTCCAGAGGGAGCTTCTCTCTCTCTCTGGAGATAAAACTTGCATCATCGCAGATTACTGCACATTAACAAAATACCCCCAAAACAACACAGCAGGTGGAGGGTGAAGGGAGACTTAGGAGGCAGAGCTCGGTGCCTGGGCCAGTGCCAGCAGCCCCCGGAGCCCAGCCGGGCGGGTTGCGGGCCGGGAGC
>NW_005054392.1:801239-803242 GCF_000277835.1 Geospiza fortis | reverse complement strand
TCCCGCAGCGGCGCTAGCCCCGCCCCGGCCCTGCCCGCCGCCTCCTCCCGCGCCGCCGCCGGCAATTTTTGAAGGCAAATCCGGCTGCGTCACTTCCAGCCTGGTGGGACGGGGGAAAAGGTCCGCGCAGCCAGACCGACAAGGCGCTGGTGTCTGTTTGAGCGTTATTACTAAAAGCGAAGAACTGATTTGGTTTTAAATTTTAACAGCAGGAAAAAAAATTTAAAAGGCGACAAGAAAAGGGCAACTGCATTGGCCGGGAATCGAACCCGGGCCTCCCGCGTGGCAGGCGAGAATTCTACCACTGAACCACCAATGCTTGCGCGACGAAGAACTTTTGTCTTCATGAGTCAAGGGTGACAAAGGCGAATTTCCCTGCCCCACTATACCTGCAAGAGATCCTGCCCGGATGGTCGAGAGCGTTCCTCGGGCTATTTCTTTTCCGTAACTCACAAGTGTGAATTTTGCCGAGTGAATAGCAAGCACCCACTTTTATCTACGTGTTCTTTGCTTGTGACTTGTCTGCACCTCTTCAAGCTTTCATAGATGGTGCTGTTCTGGGGAAGAAAATGCACCTGAGTGTGCTGAGGAAAACCTGCCGCCGAGCGGAGTCAAACCAGGAAACTGCTCTTAAGTGTCCCTGATGCAGCAGTACCTCGTCACCTGTCTAAATAGACTCAGCTGCTTAGCAACAAATAGGATCTAAAGGTTGTACACAAGGCAGGAGGTTTATGATAGTCCTTCAGGTGAACTCCAAACCCCCACAGCATTATGTCATCCTTTAATTAAGTGTATCACATCCATTCCCACTCGTCTTGTTATTCTATTTCTACCCATTCTTAAAGTGGCAGTTTTAGTCTATCCCTTTAACAAATGTCTGCTTTTAAAACAACCATTCCTACATTACTTCAGCTGTAAAGACACAGAAAGCTGCTGATGAGTTTCTAAAATTTTAAGTGTATCACATCACTTGGTTGATGAGAGTTGGAGAAATTTCCTTTCTCCCCTTTGTAGGTGGCCTAATGAACAAAGAATGGTGCTGTACTTCCACAACCTCCTCCCCAAGTGTGGAAGGATTAGGATATAACTCAGTCTCTCCAAAACCACATTAGTTTCTGCTTTAGCACTTTGAGATGTGCAGGGATTTTCACAAATACAGATGAAAGCTGTGATACTTTGTCCTCTTAAGGAACAGCTTCACAGTACATAATGTATGCATAATAAATAATTAAAATAATAATAGTAATTAATAAGATTTACTTATTTTGATGAAAGAGGCAGCAGAGGACACGGAAAGAACACCAACAAGTTGAACTCTTGAACATCAACATGTATACTTCTGAGAACAGGTTACAAACATGAGGTGACAGCCAAGCACTATAGCATTCCTGCTTGTGCCATTTTATTGTTAAACAGTAGACCTGTTGCAGCATGAACGGGACTTGTAAAGGAGCGATGTGAAGGAAGAGAGAAAAATAAATGCAATTGGGCAACTAATGTTTATATTTCGTGTCTGAATAGCCAAAATGAGAATGTGATTTTCACTTATAAAGATCCAGTGTGGGGTTTATTATTCCATCAAGTGTTACACTACAGAAACCGATTCTGAGAAAACAGGAACAGTTTCTATAACTCAGGAATGTCACTGACTACCAGTAGCTGATAATTCAGTTAGGCTGCTCATGAGAGCTGGAATTCCTTCTCTTATTCTAAAATAACTTTTAAGAAGGTGTCAGTGCAACCAGCCACTCACATCCCATCCCCCAGGTCAATCACACATGCTGTGTGTTAAGTCAGCAGGGGCAAGGAAGCCCCCCCTGCTCAATTGCTGGGCCCTGACAAACTGGAAACCTGGCACTCCTGGGTGAAGTGGATGGATGCTCCAGTGTACCTACTGGAAAAGCCAGCAAAGATGCATATTCTTTTCATCTGAACATCAGGAGTCTTGGAGATCATGGTCCAAGCCACCACCCCATAAGCCCCTAAGATGCAAAAGTGCCAAT
>NW_005054392.1:779490-801215 GCF_000277835.1 Geospiza fortis | reverse complement strand
CCTGGCAAAAGGGGATGCCCAGGTCATGACTGAGACAAGTAAAGAATACTCAAAAAACTGGTGAATAACTTACTATGGCCATGAGATAATGTAAAATTGTCACATTTACTAGCTAGAGACAGAATAAATGAATGATCTCTTAAGCAGAATTGCGGGATGGTCTATGTATTTAATAGCAGAATCCAAAAGAACTGACAGTCTTATAATACAAAAAGGACATTATATATACATATACACACAGAGTATGTCTATATATATCTACAGAGATATATATAAATCAGTAAACTTGAATAGTGCCTTTATCATGATCATCTTAAGGCATTCAAAACATTTTACTATGACACTGACCCAACTCATTATCTTTTTTGCTTTGGCTGAAATAAAGCAAACAGATTTAAAGGTCTGATCTGAAACACCCACAACATCTGAAGCAAAAGCCTAATAGTATCTTCAGTGACAGCAGCATAATCTAAGAACCCACCCACTGCACTGCCTATCAGCTGAATAATATTAAAAGGAGTCTAAATAAATCATTCCCACTCACAGTTTTTGCAACAGCGGAAGATACATCAGTCTCAAAGAGACTTTCTAGCCATAAATTCTATAGATTCTATTACAAATTGAGGATAGAAAAGATACAGCAAGAGGGCCTGCCCGAGGATAGAATGCCACTGAATATCCAATAGTATTTACAGTACAAGTTATAGGATTATAGAACATTTTATAAATACAATTAATATGTATACAAGGGCACATAAAAGAGAAACTTGTTTTCATGCTTTACAAAGTAAAGGTAACCTGAACTAAAACTTACTGCAGAATTCCACAGCTGCTGGCTAGGAGCCTCTCTTCTCCACTGCCTGTACAAACCAATCCCCATTGTAGGTCACCAGTGAAACACCCATGTTTTAAGCAGCAACTATGAAGAATCTCAACAGACTCTGAATCTATGTATGAAACGTCCAGTTTCAAAACATGGGTAAGGCAGAGTGTGCTGGAGAGTTGTGACAACATTCATGTGTAACTTTCTCAGAGGAGAACCTGGACTGTAATGAACTGCACTTCTTGCAAGGAAATACATAATACTGCAGCATATAGGTGGCAAAATTCAAACAAGGAACATTACAACTTCTAACACATGATATTAGAAAATGCCAGAAGCATCTACCAAATTCCAAAGTTGTGAGCACTTCCCATATTTGTTTTAAAAAGGCAAAAGAGTATTTAGTATTTCAGTACTTACACACGTCCTTAAAAGAATCAACGACTTCCTTTAATAAAAGCAATTGGTTTTTCTTTTTAGACCAATGGTGCCTTTACAGGACACTTCTTTATTCTTTTTTAGAATTATTTTTAAATTGCCCAGGATCAGTAATAGTATTAAACAGGAATACACCATAGTATAGTGCAGGCAGAGGAGAGATATACTCAGCTGAAAAGGCAATTTTAAGAGTCAATTTAATGAATTGACATTATTTTCTCTGCACACTTCAAAAATGGTGAGGGCAGGCTTGATTAAATTACCTTTAACCAGCAATATATTATACTTTGCTCCAAGACAAGTAGACCAGTTTTACTGGGATACTTACTATGAAGTAGGATAATCTTTAAAGTTTATTTACATGAAAAGCAATCTTTTTTACATAATATATAAAATGGAGTAGTTATGCACTGCAGCCATTTTACAATAATTAAGCTAAATGAAATTAATCTTAAAAGCTACTCTATTTCAACAGCTGTGGGAAAGGCAGAACAGGAATCGCTTTATTAAGCTGCAAACTCATTTTCATTATAGTAAGCAACTAACTAACTACTTGTTTGAGAAAACAATTTCTCATAACCATCTTCTAACCATTATAAATGCTTCACAGCAGAGGGGTGAACTTCCACAAACATTTTCTTCTGTGACAAAGTACGTTCAAGAAGCTTCCTCACTGCCAACCTGCTGCAGTTCCCTCAGTTATGTCAATAAAAATCATTTTTGGACCACACCAGAAACTGGATCACTCAAATGACCACACTCACAAGAAAGGAAACTCCAAATGACAACCAACAAGCACTTTCTTCAGTCATCCAGTATTTAGGACAGCACTAGACACAGTTGCACTGGCATAAACAGAGACATGGACTGGAGCACAGAAAGACAACAAATGGCCATAAGCAAACAAACCAGCCTGGTGAGAAAAGTAAGCTGGCAACTGATGCTGGCTGCAGGAACAGCTATGAACACCAATTTCATGATGTTTAGATAGTTGCAATGCCAGTGCAATGGCACAAATAATAATTTAGGAAAGCAGTAATGCTTACATGCATGTTATTAGATTATCCATTGGAATTAGATTCCAATGAAGAAGAAATGTTTCAAAAGACATTAAGTTTACTAAAAATAGTGCACTTTTTTTACCACTGCATATATTTCAGGAAAAAGAAGGATAGTGGTAAAACCGTAATTCTTTCTGCCTTTCAACACTTAACTCCTGTTCTTGTCTCACTGAAGCTGCTTAGAGTGATGCTCCCATCCTGCTCTACATAACTTTAACAGGCTCAGTACCCTCCATGAGACCCTAGGAGATACCTGAGCATCTGCTGCTGGAAATTATGGGAACTAATGCAGGAGGCAGCAGGCACAGCAGTCAGTTCCTAATTCCGTTCTGATCCAAGCTGTGAAAGACAGAGCACTGAAACTGTACTGCCAGCTCAGACAGACCTGTGCACAGCCCTTCTCCTCAGTGCCTGGGTAACCAGGAGCAAACTGTTCCAGCCAAGGCAAATGGTCTCAAAAGTCATAATTTAGAATATTTCCCCATTACTATCTCAAATTTATCATAAAGACACTACTCTAAAATTTATTTTTCAAACTAAAAATTCCAACTAAAGCAGCACTGTACACATTTTACAGTTTGGTTGTAGTCAGAAAATTGAACTAGATTTCAGAAAGTGTTGTTTCTAAGGCTTCTTTTCCTCTTACATCTATAGGAGAACTGATGACAAGAGACAATCAAGTTGTTTCTGAGTGAGCAGTCCTGCTTTGAGAGTACCAGTCACATGCTACAGTGTTACTAATATCAAATCCAATTACTATTTAATAAAATACTACTGCTAGTGTTTTATCATCTCACAATCATACTACAGCCAAGACTGACACTTTCTTATTTCAAAGCTGAGAACTAGGCCACTCCCACAGCAGCTGGAAACATTGCACCAAATAGGTGGCTGTTTTTCCAACACTGTGAGTAATAAGGCTAAATACAGTGAGAAGTCAGGGTACAGCAGCCTTTTTTTTTCTCTACAGAAATGTATCAGAGAACTTTATTAGCATAAAGGAAGTTTTATATTTGGTCAATGCATGGAAAAACTGTGATTAAAAATTCTGAAACAGAGAGTTGTTCTCTAAAATTATTCACTATATGTATAAATAGATACCAGGCATCTTAGGGAAAAAAAAATCACTATTTCCTATTTTGAGTACTTAGAGTACAGAGGACCAATAACAATATTCAAGTGATTTTTTTTTAACCTAACATCAAATTCTAAATTAAACAATTAACATCACTGGAATAAATTAATTCTCAAGAAGAATTTCCCTGTATTCTAGGGAAACAAAATGTACAGAGAGGGAAAGTGGAAAAATAATTTTTTTAGCATTTAAAAAGAAGTGTGCACATATTTACCCCAGAAATCTTCTTTCAGTTCTCTTAAAGGAAGAGACTTTTCAAAATCTAAAGCTGCAGAATTGATTATTTCAATAATCAATTGAAATAATTTTATTTCAATTATTGCTCTACTAAACATAAACCAGATCACGACTCTGAACTTTATTGCTCTACTAAACATAAACCAGATCACGACTCTGAACTCCTCTACTTGCCTGTTCATCATCATCATCATCATCTGACTGCTGTTCTGAGTTTTGGGAACTACCATACTCATACTCAATGGGCTTTGGATTGTTGTATGGGTAGCCATTGTCATCAAAAAACCTTCGGAAGGTGAACTCATAGAAAGCATGTTCAGGATGTTTTCCATTTTTGTACCACCCATTGAGGGTATCATTTCTGTTCCCCTCCTTATCATCATCGCTCCACAATTTATCTGGATCAACCGGGTCAAAGTTTGATGTGTCCGTGGGATGAGCAATTTTGGGAATGTAGAAAGCAGACTGTCGCCGCAGATCGCTGGAAAAATCAATTGTTTTGAAAAATGGATGAGCTTTTATTTCATCTGCACCGTTTTTGCCCAAACGATCTTCTGGCCCTCGGCAGAGTTTAATAATGAGGTCAGAGGCCTCTGGAGTCAATTTAGCCTGAGGGGGAATATGAAGTGCGGTTTGCCAGTTGATAACCTTAAAAGCAAAAAGATGTGTTATTTATTTATCATTTCAAAAAAAAGGAAAAATACATTAAAACAACAAAACAAATGACCACAAAGAAATAATTCAGTATGTCTAAGGTTTTTCGCAGTGGAGGGGAAAACATGAAGCTGCTCTTTCAGAAAGACAAGAAACACGGTGTCTGGAAATCTGGCAAAATGCAGGCAAAGTTTATTCACATTCCAAATCTAAACTAGAGTCTGGCATGGAAGACCCAGCTATAAACCAACAAAGATACCATAAAATCTGGGATCTGGGACCTGAGATGAGGCACATGGCTCACAATCCTAAAAAGATGAGGCAGATGAGTTTTGAGTTATATGTTATACTGTAAAGCCTAAGAGATTTCAAATTAAAAAAAAAACCACAAAAATCAACACTGCACTACATTTGAGCCACCTGAATGCAGTTTTGCAAAAAATGACACCTGCAGAAGACTGCCTTGATGCTTTTTCTGAAACAGCAGGGGCTCAGGAAGGAAAGGACCATAGGCTCTGAGCTGTCAGTAGCCCTGAGCAGGCAGTCATCTGCTGCTCCTCCACTGTCCATGCTAAGCACCAGCACGTACATCACCACAGGAAATCCTCTGCAGGCAAACGGGCATGGAAGCCAAGAGGTGAGAAAAGAACACACAGATACTGGAAGAGGGAAGGGTAAAGGGAACAACAACTGGAACAGATACAAACAGTGAAAGGCTGAGATGAGATGTGATTTTTTAGTTGGTATGTTTATTGTACGACCAGAAAAGTTACAAATGTGATTCTAGAAGTCTGTTTATAAATTAAGTGCACCTCCACAATAACGTAAAGTTTAAAATCTTCAGTTTATAACATGCTTGGATAGGCAGTGCCCTCAAACACCACCTTTGTTTTCACTACAAATTAGTAACACTATGTAAGTTTCAAGTCTTTTTTAGACAGTTAATACCAGATTTTTAAAGTTACCTTCATTTGTGTTTCCAGTGGCGTTTGTGCCAGGAATGGAGGCTGCCCCACTAGCATCTCAAAGAGAATTACTCCAACACTCCACCAGTCACACAACTGTGTGTAACCTGAAATAAAGTTCAAATAAGGTAGTCAAGCCTTTGTAGAGTTTTAATGTCGAATTTTTAAGAACAAAAAAGTTCAGAAGAGAATTCAATACTTAAGATATCCATATTAACAAATATGTTAAAATATCACATCCTGGGGAGAAGCAGGAGTGTGGGAAAGGTGAAGCAGGACACCTGAGTACCAGTCACTTTGCAGTGAGACTGCAGTACAAAACCACATTCGTTACCTGTCCGTAACAACACTTCAGGTGCAATGTAGTTGGGTGTGCCCACCAGGGAGTGGGCCAGGCAGCGCTGGTGCTGCCGCGCTGCCCTGCGCTCCAGTGGCTTCAGCCGATCCCCACACCTGCAGTTGGCTGGGTCACCCCACTCACTGCTGAAATCCATACTGTCCTGACGGGCGTGATCACCTGCCAGGGAGTGACAAGGTTGCCAAAACTGAGCATGGTTACTTTAGTTCTTATCTAATATGAAATTTTCTTTATCCTTTAACATTCTGTGTTATGAGACAGAATCTCTTTCAGTTTCAATACTGAAGTTGAGAGTTAAAACAGAAATCAACATCAAGATGGATGATTTTTGTTTATGATATAAAATACCAACCTCGGCAGACACAATTTTTAAGCAAATTTTTGACATAACTATGAGAAAATATCAATCTTGATACTTTTCAGATTTTTCTTAACATCACCACATTGGGTGTATAAGGTGTATATTGTTTCAACATTTGAGTAAACATAAACCTCTAACATCTAAATCGCAAAAAAAAAAATTAAAAATCAGATTTTAAATCTTTATCTTCTCACCAGAGACTGTGTAACAATCTGGGCTAAGATACGTAACATTTTGAGAAAAACTAATCAGAAGTAATTTAAACTTTGTTTTTGAAGGTATGTTTTTATTTTTGGAAACTAAAAAAAGTTATCACATAATCTGTATTTTACCACTCTCAAAACTGTGACTTCTCTTTTACTCCAACATTTTCTTTAGCTGTTTTTTCAAGTAATCAAGTAGGATTTTGAAAAGCCTACTTCAACCTTCTCATAAAGGAAGCAGCACAGTCATCCTTCTACTAATTTATAATTTAATTCCTTGTAAAGAATACTTGTATCTCTCTTACCGCTCTGGTAGTACTTTGAGTCATGGGTCCATCGAAAACCAGTACAGAGCCCAAAGTCAGTCAGTTTGATATGACCATCACGGTCTATCAAGATATTGTCAGGTTTAATATCTCTGTGGATGAAGCCCATTTTATGAACACTCTCAACTGCACACGTCAGTTCTGCTGTGTAGAACCGTGCCAGATTTTCTGGGAAGACACCCATTCTAATTAGGAGACTCATCATATCACCTCCTGGAATGTAGTCCATTACAAAGTACAAATTGTCCTTATCTTGGAATGAATAGTACAGGCGAACTACCCATTCATTATCAGCTTCTGCGAGGATATCCCGCTCAGCTTTAACATGAGCAACTTGGTTTCTAAGCAAGACATCTTTTTTCCTCAGAGTCTTTGTTGCATATAGAGCATTAGTATCCACCTTTCTTGCTAGGCAAACTTCTCCAAACGCACCAACTCCCAGGGTTTTAATTTTTACAAACATTGACTTGTCCATTTTAGCTCTTCTTAGCCGAATGTAATTTGACTCTTTCTGGCACAACATTTTCCTCATTTGATCCCGGGCTTCTGGTGACAATCCAACCTGCGCAGCAAAGAGAGTTAAATCTGAAGAGTGAACAGTACTCTTAATTCTTGGTGATCTTCTCATAATTAATTACAAGGCTTAGGCAAAGCAAACCAAATACTTATACACAGCACAAGAAATATTATTTAAAGGGATTTGGTTTTGTTTTAATTTACACATTAGGATTCTATGGAAACATATAGGAGTGATAAAAAACTGAAATGTGATCATTTTCAACAGCAAAATGCACAAGGTGCCATGCACCAGGAGGTTCTACAGAAGGGACTACTACATTCTCAAGAATGGTAATTTACAAATTACTGATAAAAATCACTGCAAATAATATTATCTGAGTAAGAGTGTGCATCAGCTGCCTCCCTGATTCTCTTTACAGGGTTAAAGAAAGCCAAGACATGTCTAGGAGCTCTAAGTTGCTGAGGGCTAAGGAGCTGTCATAGGAAAGGCAGACTAACTGGAGCAGAAGTCACTGAACTTCCTGACCATGCTCTAGAATTTCAGCAGCAGGAGGGAGTATGCACTCCCTCTCACTCTCTCACTTCCACGTGTAGCTACCCAAAACAGATCCTACTGGCACTGCTTCCTACTGCTTGCCCACACCTCGGCCACACGCCTGGACCAACTGATATTCCCTCTTATCACACAACACACCCCATTCTAGCAGGGCTTCACTCACACTCTCACCACTGCTCTCCACTCTGCCTAGGAACCAGCTGAGCAGAGCACCTCCTTCTGAAGTGGCTCACTCCTCCCAACAGGATCTTCTCTTGGCTCCTATCTGCATACATATCCCTATCTTGACTGAACATCCCTGGTGTTCCAGCCAATGCCACCAACATTCTGACAACTGAAACATTCACAGACCATACACAACTCATCACCTACAGTGTGGAAACCCTTATCTACAAGAACCACATTGATCACTCTCATTGTACTCCAACCTGCAGGCCCTCCCAGTATATTTTTGCTGGTTTCAATTCCCTTAAGAGTCCCATTCAATTCTGGTGCCATTTTTCTTGGCAAATTTCAGGGCCTGGAATCAGAATAATCCTTCTTCTTTGTTTTAATGTGAATAGAATCTGTCTTCAATTTTTTTTATACTTTTTCTCTGTGATACTATCGCCACGTAGCCTGATGTTCATTCCTTCTTCTGTTTTCTGACAGCATTTTCAAATTACTATATGCTACCTTTCTGACAGCATCTCAATTATTTTATCTGCCTACCTGGCTTGAAATCACTATCCCACACCAATGATTTCCAAGTTCAACCTATAGCATACTTCTTTATTTTTTCATGGACATGTTATGATCATAAACTCAAACATGGTCACACTGAACCCCTGCAGACATCTCAACTGTACTCAAGCACTATTCTAAAAGCTCTCAATTTCTTACTGTAACATCTTATCGATTCTTGATACCAAATCTTGCTGCTTCCATCTCTTTAAAGCTTCAAATATGTGAGATACTGTCTGCATAGCAGTATTCAGAACCATCAATCTAGGTCTAGGCATCATCAGTCTAGGCCTGTATAGAATGTATGTTAATAGATTACTTTGGCCTTGCCTGACTTCCAACATAACTTGAAACAAAACATAATATATGCGACTGACAAAAAAGGCAAAAAAAATTCAATTAGCTATCATTCAGTATATTAAAAATGCTTTCACAAGTTTACTATATGTCACCTATTAAAGATAATACTGCTAGAAAACATAAAATTTCTTACAGGCATCATAGCAAAAATGGATCCAAAGGAGATGCAATTGGGAAAATGCATACAATATGCTCATCTACCCAAATGAATTTCTCAAGTTATACAAATTTGGTAGGATTGAAATGGGGAAGGCTGTCTCAAATTTGAGACAAAATTTTTTGTAGACATCAGATAGGCAGTACTTAGGACTGGTTAGCTGTAGTTTCAAGACTGGTGTGGGAAATGGGTTCAACTACATGTTTTGAATTAAAAAATTGTCTTATTGCAGGAACATCTGCGTACTGTCGTCCAAGACAGAAACATCTGAAGCTTTCCACAAATGAACAGGCTTACGGCACACTTCAACTCAGAAGGAAGGATTTTTTTAAGACTTACAAATGTCAAGAAGACAGCTGAAGACCTGAGCCTGGTAAAGTTCAGACAATGGTGGGTCACCTTCTTAAGGCTCATCTGAATCCTAAAGCTCGTCTCAGTACAGACTCACTTGACACAAACTGAACCCCACCCATCACTGACAAAGCTGGCAAAGAATAAAACCTACATGGCAACAACCCCCTAAGAATAAGACTCAATACAATGATTAATCACTGCAAGACATACAAAGAGTCTCCAAAACCCTGGTTTTGGAAAGCTTTGCTTTCTTCTACCTGCTCTCTACCTCTTGTATCTGAACCATTTTATAGTAAAAAACTAGCCCAAGTACTGCAATTTGTCATCTCTTCCCTCAACCCACCTTCATTTTTCCCTGTCATCCCCTAAACCAAATGTTAATTACACTCTCTCTGAATTGCTGTATTTTCCCTAGAAGTCTCCTCAGCTTCAGCATTTACCAAAAATTAACAAACTGTCAGCTGCACAAACCTTTCTGAACATATATCTCCAATTATTTCAAGATGTCAGACACCAAAACTTTCCCAACTGGCTCTCTATCATCACATAGTTTGCTCTCATTCTGCTTCCTTCTCATCTTGCTGTGCCTTAAAGGATGACTTAAGCTTCTCTTTGCAGGAAAGACACCTATTATAACTCTTGGCCAAACTTACACATCTAAGTTAAACACTTTTGAGACCACTCAACTCCTAGGAGACCTGACACCACAGAAATATGTCACATATGCTAGAAATACAGCATCTGGTATTTTCACAGGTGCATTCTGAGGTTTTTTCTTTCAAAATTCAAAGGGCAGAAAAGAAGGGATTCAATGCTTGCTTAATCTTCTTAAAACTTTCCAAAAATAAATAATTTCCCTTCCTCCTTCTCATGAAGGTCCAAAATATACTTTATTGTTGTGGCATTCCTCTCCTGTATGCTTATGAAAAAGGAGAGGTCTGCTGCAGCACAAAAACCCATCTTCCACCCTCCAGCCTGTAAATTAAACATCCCAGCTTTACATCCAGCATAAACTATTGAAACTCTAGCATTAATATTATAAATATTATAAAATACTCCTACTAGGGTGCTTTAAAAGCACAAGAAAATTATCAAGAAAAGTTATATCAGTGCTTTTATATAAGTAATACTCATTCTGAGATACTACAGAACACAACACAGTAAGAAGGGAAAGTGAAGTTTGCAAATCAACATTAATTATAATCTTACATTTAAGTACTCAAAAATAGCCAAAATAAATTCATGCTTAGTTTTGATGCAGGCTTGCATGCAAAGCCCTCTAGAAAGGGATCATGCTATTCTTAAGAAACACTGTTGCTTCAGAATCTTACTTGTCTACACAGGGATGGAGGCTACAGAGCTCAGGAAAGCTTCCCACACTTTAACAGTTTAAATCAGCTGTTAGTGAAGTGAAAAAGGAAAGAGAGAAGACTAAGAATAAAGATCTAGTAAGAGCTCCAGGATGAAATCTTGCTAACATTTACATATTCGTGATTAAGCAAACACTTACAAAAGACTACAGCTTACAGTAAGAATTTTCAAAGAGCAAGAAAACACAGATTTAAAAAACAGCATGTCAAGAAAGTGGTATAAGCCAAATACATACTCTCATAGAATAAATAAAAAAGAACATCATACTTATGTCAAACTTTCAACTACAATTGTTAAGAAATATATTTGTGTGACACATCTCAATTTCACCTTTCTGCAAATCTTAGTTTCACTATTTCTCACTGTTTTCTCTTTTGAAATGACATATGCTTGTCAGCTCCAGTTTTTACCCTTTTGATTTGGTTTAACAGAACACTGAAATACTAGAAATAGACCTGACTCCATGCAGGCACAAAAAAGTTGATTTTGCATGTATTTGTTTTATAATTATGCCCTTCAATTGCTTTTGTTTAAACAGATACATTTACAGTGCAGATTACAAAATAATTAGACAAAAGATACCATCTCTTTCATTCTAAAAAAAACCCAACTAAACTTTAAATGTTTTTTTTTAATTTGAACTTTGAAAAACTATCCCTACTGGTAACGAACTGCAGAATGTAAAAAATATTTCTGTTTGCGTGTCTATATAAGAGCACTAGCCAGCCTGCAACTTGTCCCCAGTTTGCTTGTAGCTTCAGTACTTATTTTAAAAAAATAGAAATATTTTTTAAAATCATTAAAATATTGCCTATAACTCAAAAATCAGGATTAAGTAGAACCCATAACAAAAAGCTATGAGCCATGTAGCTACATCAGTTCATGTAACGATCGTTTTGCTTCTGCCACCTTACTGTATGTAGGCCATACAAATTACCTTTAGATATCCAAAAAACTTACTTAAAAATCAATTTCTAAGAAGAAAATTAAATACATAAACAAGACATGGAAGAAACTTGCCACATCTCAAATACAAAGATTAAAAATAGATTTCAATACCACAGCTCTAAATCTTCTACTAATCTGTACTATTTAATTTTACAATTAAGACATATCTCATAGAAGTAATACAAGAAGAGTTTAGTCATAGATTCAGAAAGAAGGAAGAGTTTACCCGCATCATTTCATTCTCTAGCTGTTTTTTCCGGTGCAAACGTTGCTGGTGTGACTTGAGTATATTCTCCACATGCTGCTCCATGAAGAATTTAAAGGCTTGAGGGGAATAACTTTGAATGCGAGACTCTCTTCTTTCTTCATCTTTCTTGTTTTTTCTAACAGGAACAGGTGAGGTTGTAATCTGTTTCTTTTCTTTATCTGTTGAATCAACACATTCGTAAATCTTTTCATTCTCATCCTCCCTGGATAAAGGAGGTGGCTCCTCCTTGTTGAGCTTGGATCCCGCCTCATACAGATTGACAGAAGGATTCTGGTGTAACAAGTGTTTAGGGTAAGGTGGTGGGGGACCCTGGTAATTTGGAGCCTCCGCAACAGGAGGCATAACTGCCATATTGGTAGAGGGACTGTCGGAGAAGGGAATGGTCTGAACGGTTTGCATGGGCTGCGGCATCCAGGAAGGGTGAGTGGGTGCCAGGGCAGTCTGTAGCTCTGGTTTCAACACTCGCATGCTTTTCACTGGCTGCTGAATAGGAGCTGGCGTTATGGCTGTCACTGTGGTGGCTGAAGGCTGGGAGCTGCCCGAGTGACTCTGCCTACTGCCGTGATGGTTGTTGAAGGAGTTAGAGCGCACGGGAATACTGGGTTGCCACGCAGGCATGTCGTGCCCATTGCCCGGCGATGACTGCGGCTGCACGGCAGAAGGCTGTGACCAGGATGCAGGTATTCCAGCCACATTGGTGTTGTAAAGTTCCAGGTTGTGACTGTTTCTGTTTGGCACCATTATTGCCTGAGGAATATTCCCATTGGTGTATGCTGAAGGAGGAGCAGATCCTCCTGCCTGCATCTGTAGTGCTGTGGGACTCTGCCTGTTAGTTGGATTCATTGGGTACGGGGGTGGCTGGCGACTCACTGAATTTCCAGACACCACATTCTGGTGAACTATGAATTCTGCCTGACAATTGCCATTTTGCATTCCAGCTCTTCCTGAGGGAAAACTAAATTTGCTGTTGGCAGAACTCTGCATGATTATTGGTTGCCTGCCAATGGGGACAGCACTCATGCCTCTCTGCCCCTGTGCAGATGAATTCATAGGAGGAGGATTCATAGGTGGAGGTGGATAACCATCCTGCCATGCTCCTGGTGGTACTGGAGAAATACGGGAGATCACATACTCCATGTTTCCAGAGTACCGCTTCGTTTGAGAATTTGGCTCCCAGGAAGGAGGTGGAGGAGTAGTTCCCCTTGGAGGGGGTGTCTGCCCCCGAGGAGGTGGAGGAGGAGGTGTGACACTCCTTATCTGCGGTAGAGGTGGGGGATTCACTCTTTGTCCGTTGGCAGGATGAGCCTGAGCAAATGCCGCAATGCCGGATCCAGATAATGGCCTTCCTACATCAGGCTGCGAGCTGGGACTTTCCGAGCGATAAACCACACCCTCTGCCAGGGAAGGGCCATGTCGCTGAGGAACCAGGGACTCCTTAGAACCCTTCCAGCTCTGCTTGCGGTTCACTGACTGCTGCACAGCCCCTGCTTCCACAAGAAGAAATACAGCATTTACATTATTGGAAATTATTCCTATTGACTGCTTCGAATATTTTGTTCTTCTGCGTTAATTATTACAGAAACAGGACTTGAATTCTCTGACACAATATAATCCACTGTACTTCATATGAAAACTTTTTCTAGTAATACACAGCACTGCATGCTAATATTCTCAGTGTACATATAAGAGGAAAAAAACCCCTCATATTGAAACTATAAAACTACAATACCACAAAGTGATTTTTCAGAAATCACTTTTCTGAAAACGTATTTTGCTTCAGTAAAAATGTAAAATTTCATTGAAAAAAAATGGTGACGCGTAGAATTATTAGTCACACAATGTATTTTTAATCATGTGTACAAGAAACTCTCAGAATGTTCAGCACAAATGCAAAAAAAAGTAATAGCATGGAAAAATATGTTATGTTGCTATCCTTTCCAGTTAACACTTGCAAACCACTTAGTGTTCTTGAATTAAATTTAACTGAATGCTGTAAAATCAAGGCTTGCACCCTTATATGCATACAGATCATCCAAACTTGTTATATTCCATAAGGCAGAATTTGACTAAGTACTTTTAATTTTAAAAGTTGTATCTTTTTGAGTAAAAGTGTTGTAGATAGAGAGGCAAGAAGTAAAACCGTATGAATGCAAAATTTACAGAGCAAAACCCTGCTAATATATTTACTTTGCAGATGCTATTTTGCATCATATAAACAAAATATACAAGGTGCTCATGGTGCAGGCAGTCTTACTGTGGTTTTTATAATGTTAACACTAAAATATGTGTAAACACATGCAGTACTTTAATTGCTGAAAATCACCCTGTCCTCACTTAAAGAACATGTTAATTACTATATTTTTGCAAGTAACAATGAAAACTATGTCTAAATGGTGGAAATTACCTATGAACTTCATACAAGCACCAACTCATCCTGCTTAACAAACTAAAGGAAAATGACGCTGTTCTTTGCAACTCCTAATTTTTCCTCCTACCTATATTGTTGATTTCAAATCTAACTCCAGTGCTAGCAGCTCAGTACCCAACTTTAGTCTAATAACAGTTCAGTATTTCTGCTGCATTTTAAAGTTACTCTTTTTTTAGGTGTATGCTACTAAAAAGGCATCAAGTTATATTAAAAATGTGCTAGCATCTGTTCAGAAAGCATTAATAGCAAGTGGCAAAATTCTGACTCTGCTAGTAAAGACACAGTAGTCTCCCCTCTAACATCTAAGAACATGAAGCCTGCCCTAAAAACTATGGAAACAAAAGCTGGAACCAAGCAGGAAATTAAGCGGAGAGGGATCCTGAAACATCACATCCTAAAATACAAATACCATAGTTATATGATATATAAATACACACACAGACAAATACATACACAAAAATACACATACAGAATGTTGTGTGGGAGTGTGTGTGAAGAAAGACAAAAATTTTAAAGAAGAACTCAATGCTCAGCACTTATTTCTAAGTGGCACCTGACACAGAACAAAGCACAGGCACTACTCAGCAAGGTAACAGAAATTACCAAAATGAGATCTGAATGCCATTCCTTGTATAAAACCATGCAGTTATAAAACCATACTTAAGAAACTCAAGTCAAATGGGCCTATCTCTCAGAAGGATTACATCAGATATGTAAAATGCTGTTTTTGAAGGCAAAAAACCCTGTATCTCAGCATTTCTGTTCTACTGTGGGCACGTGAAGGCAAAATTTACTACTTTCTGTGTTTCAGCTATAAGAATACACTCAGTGAGTTACTGAGTCACTATGGATACACCTACCTGGTGGTTTCATACCTGCGTTTACAGGTCTTGCTGCTGCTGCAACCATCTGTTCCCGACGAGGATCCTGGTAGCTCATCTTACTTATAAATTCAATGGCAGCCTCTATACTACGGTTGTTAGTTTGTCTAAGAGCTTGTATAACCATATCCTAAAGAGAAAATGATATACAAAAAATTATTTACAAAAAATACCAAAAATCATGGTTATTTAGCCAAATATCCTCCACTAATTTTAGCTAAGTAATTTTACAAAGTATCAATTTCTCTCAATTGTTTTAGAACTACTTTTAAAATTTCTTCTCCAGAAGAGATCATCAGAAATACTACTGTAATCTGGATGTTCAGAAGAAAAGTTAACCAGTTGAAGCACTGCAGTCTGATGTAAATCATGTCATCTTGCTATTCATAGAGCAGTTTGGTCATACAACCCTTACAAAATGACTTTATAATAAAAAACCCTATACAATAAAGTTGTTGCAATCTTTACGGACCAGCTGACACTAGAAAAAGCAGACATAACATTTTCAGCTCAAAAACTTGGTCACCTATGTGACATGAAGTACTCAATGTCAAAGAGTATCACTATACACAGAACATATGAGTATTCAACTTGAACCACAGTAAGCAAAAGGGATTTTCTGTAAGATATTTAGGATAAAAAACCCCAAATACAATGAATAGCATTCTACCCTGATTATTATACATACATACATATATATATATATATATATGTATATAGATATATGTGTGTGTATATATATATATATAAACATATCTATATACACACACTGGATATTTATTGATATCTATCTGTTCCACTTCACCCCTTAATGCTACCAACTACCTAAGAGGTGGGGGGAAATAACAAGAACGTTTGTTGATATTTCATTTGGAAAAAAAAAATTCAATACATTTTGAAACGTCTCAACCAAGAAAAATGCTTTCCTACTTCAGCTGTATCTGTTCCTAGGGATGTGTGTGGATCAGTGCCATATGGGCTATTGTGGCAACACAACTGTACGTTAACACATGGCAGAAAGGGCTTATGCTGGCACTGTGCCTGAAAAAAGCCCCATATAATCACAAGTGTCATGGGAATTTCCAGTTGTATCCAAGAACAAAGGGTGGAAGCAAAAGGCTTCAAGATACAAAGGATCCAACAAAAATACCAACTTAAGATACCTTTCTAATTTATTGTCCAGCCACATACCACAACCTCAGTCTGCAAAACCAGCTGCACGTTCAAATCTGTAAAAATGGAGCTGAGAACCAACCTACTTTGAAAAAACAAATGCACACCCCTCCTCGCCCCAAAATCCCACACAACAACAACAAAAAAACTTCCTCAACCTCAGCAATGAATCACAGAGCTGGAGCAAATTATTACAAAAATCATTTATCATTATAAAATCCTTCCATTCTTCCTGATACACAGTCTGGACTGTGTATTTGATCAAGTGAAAGGAACATGAAAAGCCACTATCAGCACTTGACACTGGGATGCTGCTGAAGAAAAGCCACTTGGTAGTTTTGGAGAAGCTCACTCATGGTAGAGGTAGATCTCTGTAAATATCAAAGCATCACAGCAGAACTCATGAGCTGGTCACTACTGCAAGCAGTGCATGCCTGAAAAGTTAATCCCTGTTGTGGTACTGTGCCTTTTTCCTTTGGCAAGATGAGTGGTTTGCTAGCTCTTTCTAAAACATGCTTTTGTACCTAGGTTTACAAAGAAGGCATGAAAACAAGTGTGATTTATGTGATGTGCAGGTCCCAGTAAAAACACAGGAACTGTAAGTGTATTCTTTTTTCCATTCTGGAAACCATGTTTCAGATTATTTTCCGAAGTATTTGGTATTGCCTTTCAATTTAGAATGGCCATATTTTATCAATCTATTTTAATTGAGCACAATCCAAAATTACTTTGAGTATCAAAGGCAAAATCCATGTTCTAGAGAGTCCAGTCCTCTCTACCTAAAGCTATTTAAATAATTAAAACAACCTACCACATAAGAACAGATGGACAAGATGCTTAAAAAAAACAAAACCAAGTCTCTCTAAATCCTTCTAGTCCTCTTCTACATCCCCCATTATTACCAGTTTCATGTCCTAATCAGAAATCTACCATATTTTGAAGCTTTTTGCTTATCATACTGTTCAAACATTCCCTGACCAACATGCATTAATAGTTTATAGCTAGCAGAACACCAAATCTTCAAAATAAAACACTTCACCTCATCAAAGCCAGCAGCTTGCAAGTCTTGCAGCATCTGTCGATTAACTTCTGATGTTCCTTTGACAGCTGAGGTGGCTTCATTTGCAAAAGGCAGAAGTGAGTTTCTTATCTCCTGCAAAACCTTATGATATGTTACAAATTTGGGGGGATTTCGGCCTTGTCTAGGATCTTCAGGTAACATTTTGCCCATGCTGTGATCAGCTTTAGCAGCATCTGAGGGTTTAGGCAAATTCCTGAGGCTCTCTCGTATTTCCTGTAGCATCTGCTGGCTGCTGCCAGTATAATTACTGGCAGGAAAAGTTTTAGGCCTCATTTGTCTATAACCTTCTGGCTTCTCACTTCTCTTCATGAAAACATGTATATATGCAACCTCCACCAAGGACTCGCACACACCAGAATTCAAGGAAGACTGGCTGAAGTCAGAACTTGTGAAAGCAGTGGCTCTCCGCTGTGAAACCTTGGTCCCTCAAGTGCTCGAGTTTGTCACAACCCAAAATTGCTATTCTGTTAACGAAACAAAACAAATCACATTTAACAGAGCAGTTAAAAAATTCACAATGTAGCACTGGAGTAGTGAAACATTTACATGCAGCGCTGCCTTCACAGACACTAAAAGCATGCTAAGCGAATTCTTCAGGCAGTCTTTATTCAAACTAATTTACAAACCATGTTGGGTTTTTAACTGTCTGTTAACAACTAATGTTTTAGGTGTCTCAAGTCTAAACAGTCCTGAATTGCAAAGGATGTGGGCACAGTAGAGCTCTGTGTGGTGGACAAAGCTTTCAAGAGCAGATATGAACCACTGGTGTGTGCCAGTACTGCTTCTTTGCCTCCCCTCTCTCCTGTGTCCATTTGTCACCTATGTTCTCCCCATCAACACCTTTGTAGCTAGAAGAGCCAACTGTGCTAGCCAGTCAGCCAGGATATGGATCAAATAACCTTGCTGATCAATGATTCTGACATCCAGCTCCAGCAAAAGATGGGGGTGAGAAGTACACCAGTAAGAGCATGTAATTACAGTGATTTTATCCGTTCTCTAGCAGTCACATTTGTTCAAACTAAAGACTTGCCTCGCTCATCACATGCAACTTTATGACTTCTTGTATCATCTGCTACTTGCATCTGTTTAAGGGTTCAGATTCTGAGGCTTTCACAGTCTCTTAGCTCAAGTCTCCTTGAACCAGTCTTCATCAACAGTTAAGTAATTTTAAAATTTATTTTACATAAGGGAAAATGAGAGCAGGAAGAGAAACAAAGAAAATTTTTATCAGATTATTTTTTTTACTGTAGAATTGTTTAACAACTCAAGCATCAAATTCGCTGAGAGCATAGCTATGACATTTGGTAAGGGAAACAGAATTTTCTGCCAAAAGCCAAATAAAAAACGTTTGCATTTTGAAGGCGCTGACTCATCATGGAAAGAGCCCCATGTCTGCAGAGAACTCAAATCTCTGTGTTCAGGCTGGGCACTAATTATTACTGCAACTGCATGGCAAAGGATAAAGCAACCACAGTGAAACACTAAAGAAACTGCACAGCATTTGCCTCTTCAGAGTACCATGAAATTAAACTTTGTCAGTCTCTACTACTTCACTTAGTAACTGAGGAAGATCAGTTACTAAGACAGTGCAAGATAAACTAAATGTTTCAGCTCTGTCTTTTCCTCAAAGGCAACAAAAATGTTGTAGCCCAACTCACAGAGCTCCTTTACTACTGTGTTGCTAAGTGTTTCTCATAATAGACATAAATTAAACAAGTATCTAAATTTTACACAGTCTACAAAAAAGTCATTCTTTCTTCATTCCGGTTTCATTTCTATAATACTTGCGCTGTCACAAACCAATCAGTGATTCAGCAGTTAAGAATATGACAAGTTAATAGGAAAAGAACTCTCTGAAACACATGCAAATTATATGAATTAAATACTCATGCTACCTATATATGAATAAAACCTGAAAGCTGGGAAGTAATACATAAATGAGGACTGCGAAAAGAAACACTTAAGGGATATCCACTTAATCCCATTCTCCTTGGAGAACCATTTTAGAAATAACAGAATTTTTCTTATGAAACTTGCTAAATCTTAAGGGGTATAACTGCATTCACAATCCTTCTTTGCACTGTGATAGCTTTGAAACCTCGAGTGTAGTTGGGTAATTATATGTTTAATACAGTCTGATAGCATATAGTTCTTCAGTGCTCACTGAATAAGGAAGTGATCATCAGACATGAGTGAATTTTAATAATTAACAGTGAAATTTTGCCCAAAGTACTAAGAAATCCAGAAATCAGCAGAAAGTACAGCATGAGAGCAATTAAAATGTAATTTAATTTTGGCCACTTTCAAAATAATTTTCCAAACAAGCGGTATTTAAGAACACATTGAAAATACTTTTTCCAAAGAAATCTTTTTCTAAAGAAAATTAAGTAAGAACTTGACAAAATACTCCTACATAAGTTTTTAACAAATTCCAAAGGCCTGGAATTCAGGAGAAAATGGGTTTTGCACCGACATATTTTACAAATTTCATCTGGTATGGCAGTATTCACTTCATGGTTACACCTCAGGTAGCTGGGATAGATAAATCTAACACCCCTTAAGAGAAATCAAGGTTAATTAACAGGAGACTAAAATCATAAATCAGGAACAGTCCTGGAAAATAAAACTGCACTCTAAATTTTTAGCAGCAGTTTAGGTTTAGGAGTGTAAACCATCCAGTCCACTTATCTCCCACCACTTACCACAGACAGTGTAACTGTTTGTAAGGCCATACAGCATAAACCAAGCTAAGGAATTTACCCAAATAAATAACTTTTTTTTGGTGGGTTGTTCCTTTTGGCAGCACTGATGGGTACCACCATATACATGTTACACTAAGTCTTAATTCTTAGAAAACGAATTAAATTAGTCCTCCAGAAAACAGGAATTACTACAGTTCACCTTGCTTTATATATGAATCTCAAAATTCACAAGTCACCTCTGCTTATAGACACTGGCACACATTTTAAAGGAAGAGAGTGTTGACTGCTGAGTAAGAAATGGATCTCAGCTTTGTACTTCTAACTACCAAACACCAACTGTATCCATGGGAACTGATGTCTATTCCCTCCTGAAGTTTTGTGTCCTTAAATAATCTGTTTGTTAATGCAGCTGTTTTTGCTGATTGAATTCTCTTCCCTAAAGGAGTTGAAGAAAATAATGTTTCACCTCTTTTCAAAATATGGGAATCTAGTATTTTCTTTTACAGGTCAAACTGTAAGGGAAAAAAAAAAGCCCACCTTGGTTCTTTTACATTATAATCATAAAAGATTGGACTTATTTATATAAGTGCTTGAACGAAAGCTCAGAAGTGTTCAAGGCCAGGCCTGATGAGGCTTGGAACAACCTGGTCTAGCGGCAGGGAGCTGGAACTGGATTATCTCTAAGGTCCCTTCCAACCCAAACCAGTCTGTGATGCTCTCAACGGCACCACACAACTGTCAATGACTCCTATGATTTTCTGAGGGTAAAAACACACAGCTTTTTAATCTAACTTAAAAATTCATCATAAAAATATTTTCAATGCCCATATTTCCAACTGAGTAGTGAACCTCACATATTGATGCATCTAGGTACCCTCCCTCATGTACCTATTCTAACAGCTTATTTTATACATAATTGCAATGCTTCACTGCTAGGGATAAAGAAAGTAACAGAGACTTCACAAGTCATAAAATTAAGTTTGTAGGGATTTGGTTCAGACCAACTAAAGGAGGCTCTTCTTTCAGGTAACAAGTCATTAAGCTGCAACAGCAATTTCCCAAAGAATGCATTTCCAATGCTAAAAGTTTTCATAGAATGAGGAGAAAACTGGACCCCGAAATTAGCACATAAGCACAACTACATATGGTCAGATAAGCCAGAGCTGAAAGAACCAGAGGCCAGCTGAACACTAGGAACATTGTGCACTCGCTCGGTTTGCTTCCATTCTTAAGCTCTGCTATCTGCCTTAGAAGGATACGGCTCTTCTACGTACACATACACGTATTCCCGGGAGCAGCAGGAGTCATTCCAGGCACACCTCGGAGCGCTCTCCACGGCTAACAATTGCAGGGCAGCCAAAGCCCCGCTGCGCTGCTCGGGCCGGCACGGATTGCTGCAGGACAGCAGGACCCGGCCTCCCGGGACACGCAGGCCAGGAGGGTTTCACCGCCGGGCGGAGTATCCCGAACGTGCCCCGCTGGGACACCTGCGCTTCTGTCGCCTCGCCGGCCCCAGGCCGTGACCTGAGGTGGCTCCTGCCCCGGCTGGGTCCCGCAGCGGGCCCAGGACGCCGGGCCGAGCCGGAGCGTGCCCGTTACCGCCCCGACCCCCTCCGGCCCCGCGCACGGCCGCCCCCACCCGA
>NW_005054392.1:769543-779044 GCF_000277835.1 Geospiza fortis | reverse complement strand
TGCACAGCACAGCCCCGCGCTGCCGGGCACGGCTGGCTTCTCCTGAGCCAGTGCCGAGCTCCACGGACAAATGCCCATTTTCTAATTTTCCGATTTTCTTTTAATGGAGGGGAGAAAACTCCGCTGAGCCTCGTGTTTCCGCTGATGCCGGAACGATGGACTCGTTACAGACCAACAGGAAGGAAAACTTACCGGTTAGCACTCGGAGTGATCCATTTCATTTCCATCTTTTGCGTTTTAAATAAATTTCAAATAAGCTGCTCTAAGGAGCTCATTGGCAACTCGGTACACTTTGCCCTGCAAAGGGAGGACTACCCTGTCCCCAGCGCCCCATCCAGACACACGGAATGTGCATCAGGTGAGGCGTTCCTGCTACAGCACACCCACACCACTCTCACCGAGTGAATTAAAGTATACTCTAGAGGGGTTATGGTGGAAATGCCATGTAACACCTCATAACTAACCTGTTCCTGCCCAAATACAGAGGTTTTTCCATCCTTCAGGTTCAATACCCAGGCTCAATCCAAGTTCCTGAAAACACATCTATTTGAATTATTTTAGTAAGTCAGACCACTACTCTTGTGCAAAACTTTTTAATAAAAAGAGAAAGGGTTCTCTGTAAAAAAAAGCAGGTACAATGCTAATAATAAAATTTAAAACTTTTCAAAGATTTCAATAAACCAGATGTGAATTTGTGACAAAGACTATGTCTCAAGTTTAGAAACTCTTATTCTTACACCTGAAAACACAGCCAACACATCTGTCAATTATGACTTCTTAATTATAAACCCCATTTTTCTGTTGGGAGATTTACTGGTGCATTATCAAGTTTTAACATGTAGCATCCATGATGAAGCTGTGAATAATTTAAAATAATGTTGCTAGAATGCTTAGATTCCTATAGAACCTTCCACATTTCATAGCTTTAACAGCTTTCCTTCCAGCTCATGAACTAACATTAACAGTTATGTTCCCCTATATATAAAAACTCAGCTTAAAAAAAAACCCATCTCTTTCAGGTGACATAAAAAGAACTTCCACGAAGCCCACAGTTTCGCTTTAGAAATGATGCTTGAAAATACCTTTACAGAGAAAAATAAAAATTCAGTGTTTACCTTTTCTTCTGTTTTTATGTGCGTGTGTATTATGGACATTACTTAACAGCAAAGATTTTGCCCTTAATGACTACTTTCCTGCTTGTCAAAACCAAGCAGGCAGCAGGGAAGAAACGGCACATAAGCTTGTTCAGTTACCCATCCTGGAGCATCAAGTGACAGCTGTCAGAATGCGAAGCACCTCACTTCTTCCACAGCACCAGGACCAAGCTGAGGCCTCTCCCACACACACCAATAACAGACTAGTGAGTAGCATTAAGAATGAACCTGACATTTCCCAGTAGTTCAAGCTGGTCAATACTTCAAAGGGATACCACAGTCACTTCATGCAAAAAGTTGTCTGTTCACATAAATAGCCTCTGCATCAGTACCATATACCAGGCATGGTCCTAGAACGTCTAAACTATTCACAGACAAAGTCTGGTTTGGAATCAGGTTGGTGATTTCCATGCGGTCTTTGGTCGGATCATTGCTTAGCCAGGCACTCACTACAGACTGGTTCATGGTACTGTGGGAAAGATAGGCAGTGCTTCTTCCTCCTGAAAGAAGGAAGACAAAGAAGTACATTTCAATTTCATTTATATATTCTCAGAATTTAAAGAAACACAGTAGATATGGGTCAGACATAATGGAAATAAATTTTTACATTTAAGTCAGTTTCCAGAGTAGTTGAGATGTCATTTCTTTGGTAAATTAAGGAAAAATAGCTTTAAAAAAATCAAGTACTTTAAATAATTACAAAAATTATCTACCAGCTGTATCCTCAGTTAAGACAAATATATCACAACAGCTATTAACTCATCTCACTGGAGAGTGTAAGTACCTGCAAGTTTATCTAGCCAGATACTAAAGTAAGGGTACAAGAACACAGGTCTGTTTATAGAGTGTCTTGCTCTGTTTGGGGTTTTCAGCTTTGCTTCAATAACACTTATTCCCTACTGCTCCTCCTCCCCACTTTGCAGCAAGTGATATACCTATATTTGACTTTGAATTTTTTCCACATAACACTTTACATTCAAATTGAAGTCTCACACTGCAAGAACCATCATTCAGCATAAAATTAACAGGTGTCAGAAGTGATGCTAAAGGATTTATACCTCATATACTTGAAAACATGCAGAGTCCAACTTGAATTAGTAATCCTATAATTTCCACAGATAAAATTTAACTTTGAATGACAACTTTGAGGCAAAGGCAGCAGGTGACATCTAAAAGTTTCCCCACTATTGTCTAATGTGGCAAGCACTTAGCAGTCTTTGTGATTAGAATGTGAAAATAAATGCTATATTAAAAGTCAGTATCCTAACTTTAAATCCTGCCACCATGCAAAAGGATCCAGTTTCATTTATTTAAAGTTTCAATTATTACCCTGAATTGTAAATTCATAACTCTACTATCTCATTAACCTATCAATTATTTTTGTATTCTACGTTAGTGTAACTCCCTCAGAGACTCAATAATGTCCATCAGACTGCCTCTGTTTCTTTTCTACATACAGATGATTTTTAAGTGAATAAATACAGTCTATCTTTGAAATCATAAATGTGCCCTTCACACATTGGTCAGAGGGTAGCAGATTAAAAAAACACAAACCAGACCATGAGAAACCCTGCACAACTGTTTGCAGTATCAGTAGTTTTTCTCAAGTGCTTATCCAAGAAAAGTGCTTATCTAAGTTTGCTTTCTAAGAAAAGAAAGCTGCTTTTAATTTTCTGTATTAAGATTGTGTTATTAATTGGGTCATATGAGAACACTGACTGTAATGATGTTACCAACTGACAAATTCAGTGCAGATGGACTTCAAACATCCTTACCTTGATGAAGAAAAGATGGCTTTTCAGATACGTTTGTGGAAGTATCCCAGTGCCAAAGAGATCCATCTTCAGAACACGTGAATAAATGGTCAGGGTCAGAGGGATGGAAGTGAACTTCCCACACTGGAAGTATCAAACAAAAGCACTTCAGAAAAAGTCTCTAGTACTTCAATCAAAGCATTTGGATAGTATGATATAGGCATGTATTTACAAGAACCCATGCCTCCATCAAAACCTTTCATTTTTAATTGTGTGTGGGTAGGAAACCCAAAGCCCCATCCTAAGTTATGTATACTGCAGTTTTCCCTCTGCTGGCAGGGGGAAAGGGGGAAAGAAAAAAGAAGGGAAAAAAGAAAAAGACCCTATTTTGTTGCATTTTCAGTACTGCAAAAATTGTTGAAGTCTTGTCTGAATTCAGGCAATCTGCATGTCATCTTCCCTGCTGTTAAGTTTAAATCCACACGTAGCATGCATGCCTTCTCAGAACACACATTATTTTGTGTCTAAATACCACAACTGCAGAAGACATTTAAGTCAGCAAAATGTAATATCAATAAATATTTTTACTCCTTTAATTTAAATGTAGCACAAATCACAAAATTTTCAGCATAAAATGAATTGCTGTCTTGTTCACATAGTGCCAGGAAAGTGAGCTATTTCAGCACTGTGGAAACACCAAATCAATGTTGAGTGCCCCCTTCTTCCTCATGTTTTCAAGTTTGTTAGCATCTGCATTCTGCTTTACTCTATCTGCCTAACACTGTACCAGCTTCCATGGCTATTTATATACCTACCCTGCTAGAAACACAGCCATTCTGATTAAATGCACCTAACAGCTCATTAAAGAATTGCTTACTAAGTCTACTTTTAGTTTAGACAGAGTTCACTTTTATCTAAAAGCAGTCTCCTACATAGAGAAGGAAGCCACGTTTTCCAGATGAAAACATGGAGCAGTAGTAGGCATCCTGGGAAGAGTACAGAGATGAAGGTTAGGGATACAGAGTGAGGAAGGCCAAGGAGAAGCTGGACCTGAACCTGGCAAGGGATGAAAAGAACAACAGGAAGGGTTTCACAGGTATGTCAACCAGAAAAGGAAGGTCCCAGAAGGTGTATGTCCCTCAATAATCAATGCTGGAAAACTGGCAATACTGGACAGAGACAAGGCTGAGATACTCAACAACTTTCTTGTGTCAGTCTTCAATGGCAACCTCTCTTCCCACACCTCTCCAGGGGCTGAGCTGCAAGACAAGGTCTGGGGAAGAAAAGTCCTTCCCACTGTACAAGAAGCTCAGGTTCATGACCACCTAAGGAACCTGAATGTACATAAATTTATGAGATGCTTCCCAGAATCCTGAAGGAATTGGATGATGTAGTTGCCAAGCCACTCTCCATGTCTGAAAGGCTACAGCAGTCGGGTGAAGTACTAGGGGACTGGAAAAAGGGAAAGATGGGCACAAACCCATGTTTAAAAAGAGCAGAAAGAAAGACCCTGAGAACTACCAAACTGTCAGCGTCAGCTCTGGTCCTAGGAAAAACATGGAACAAATCCTCCTAGAAGCCAGGCTAAAGCACATGAAGGACAGGGGCATGTAGTGATAGGATGATAGGACAAAGGGGAATGGCTTTAAACTGACAGTAAGTTTACATTAGGTTATTAGGAAGAAATTCTTTACTGTGTGGGTGGTGAGGCACTGGAACAGGTTTTCCAGAGAAGCTGTGAATGTCTCATCCCTGGAAATGTTCAAGGGTAGGATGGATGGGCCTCTGAGCAACCTGGTCAAGTGGAAAGTGCACCTATCCTTGGCAGGGGAGGTTGGAAGTAAATGAGCTTTAAAGTCTCTTCTAACCCAAACCATTCTATGATTCAATTAAGTAGCAAGTATGTGATTGTTTTCTACCACAGTTACAAAACTTATTTTTACAGTAATCAGAAACTTCTCTAAAATGTCACCTTCTTCTCCCCTCTCCATTTCAGATACTTACTTTCTGCTTCATGAGCATTTAGCAGGGACACTGGCATAGTACCCTGCCTGATGTCCCATATACTCAGCATTCCATCCTGGCCCCCTGTGGCCACAATATGCTGCTGATTGGGATGCCTATCCACACAGTGCAGTGGAACTCTGTCACCTGCCCTGCAAAGAGGAAAAAACAAAACAACCAAATAACCCAAACATGAGTTTTTTATTTATCTTCTATTTTCCCCTTCTTAATCCCTAATTTGGCATCAGGAGCATTGACAAGTGAGGTACCAGTATTGACAGGACCTTCAGTTCCTGTAACACCTGACCACCCCAGGCTGAAGGCACATGACATCTACTGGAAACCAGAGGTATGGCAATAACATGAAGTACAATCGGGTTTTGTGCCCTATGGAACATCTACACAACATCTGACAGCTTTATAGGAGTGAGAAGCCATGCAGGCAAATAATACTCTATACCTACAGTAATATTAGTCTGATGCGTGATATAATTATAGGTTTAGTATATACTAAGAGTTAAAAAGGGAGACCAGGCACTAACAAAATCAGGTACCTAAACCACAGTCGAGTAACAGCAATGGGAATTATTACACAACAGGATTGAACACACAACAACAGGATTGAAATTTAGCCCATTTTCTTTTCTCACAGTACCTTATAAGGCACAAAGTTACCATTCAAATGCATTCCAGATGCCAGAAACCTTACATTAGGCCAGTGGAGAAAATCAAATATAAACAGGTAAAGAGTATGGGGTTGAGGATTGAAAAATTTTTCTCAAAAAAGAGAAGTGTACAGGTATAATAGTCCTTCAAAAGTTAAATCATAAAATGCACCTGCTAAGCACAATGCTGAGTCACAACAGTGGTTCAGCCATTAAGCAGTCTGCCTTTTGCTTATTTAAGTACCAAAGAAGTTAAAATCCTTAAAAAAAAAACCCAGTAATTTTCCATCCTGTTGCTAGGAAGCTATTAGGAAAGATTTGAATCACATTATATAAAGTAGCACATGTTTTGCAGTAAATAATAAAAAAGCGGAGGTCTTACAAAGAAAATATTTGAGATGGCTCATTCCTTTGCTGTCTGAGGTCCCATATTTTTAACTGTCCAATTGAGTTTACAGTCAAGATCTCAGTTGTGCGAAGGAAAGTCACTGCATGGAGCGTACTGCTGTCTGCGTTGTCTGCAAGAGATGAGGAAAGCATTCAGGTCAACCTGTGGAATGCTAGTCTCCATTTAATTGCAACAAAGTAACTCTTAACAGAGAACAGAACACAGCTGCTTAAACATGTGCATAACCTCTGCAGTTTCAGGGTCAGAGACCCTCTAGTATAGGCAAATACCCTGTGAAAAAGGAGCCCTTCCTTGCTTACTATATGAAATACTACTGAGACAAATCTGCAAGTAAATGTATTAAATTAGTTCTGGTGATTACAAAACTACTTGTTGATTTGTAAGATTTCTTTTTGTGGCTCCTAGAAGAGGAATTAATTCAGCCAACTGTATGGTTCTCAAAAGTCTTCTTTATATGGCCAGCACCTATTGACAGGACACAGCTATGGAGCTTTTCATAATGGAGTTCTAAACACAAGAAACAGTAACTCTGGCTGACGGCATTAAGCAGTTTTATACAGAAACACTTAATTTACCAACTTTTAGACCTTTTCTGAACTGCCAATGTGGTATCAAGCTAAACTCAAATTATGCTGTGCTTGTTAATAACTAAATAGCAAGGACCTTTTTTTCAGGTCCTTTTCTCCAGTGCCTCTTTTTGTCAGAGTAATTTACAATGTCAAACAAGCTTTGGGGTGAAACTTTTCACAGCTTTGAGGTGAAATTTTTTAGGCCTTCTGAAAAAAGAGACACTATTTTCTTGTATTTTATTTCTGTTACTATAGATAAACTTTTCATCTTAATTACGATGGGGTAACTTTGTTAAGTCTACTTTCACCTCAAGTATTTTAAAATTCTTTGTGTAAGCCCATACTGAAAATATAGGCAAATTATTATCTTTCTGCATAAAATGGAAACATTTTCTGAGATTAAGACAAAAAAGTTACACTGATGCCTAGTTACAGATACTTTAATGACTTTTCTGCCTACTCTTTAAATAAAAGCAGAGGGGAAGAAAAAACTCACCAAAACACTATTAAAAAGAAATGTTGGATTACTGAATACTGAGGTTCTAGAGGATTTAAAGTTTTATGACAGACTAACACTAAGTAGTTTAGCAATGATACACCTTTTATGGCTCCAAAAGACTTTGACATAATCTCTAACTTCTGAGATTTCTTTCTTCCTACCTTAACTGACTACAAACCTATGCACTTTGTACTGTACTCCTAAATCCACTAAACAATAACAAAAATACCAAGGCATTTGTTTGCAACTATTGAACAAGATACAAGACTTCTATCTTCATGTTAAGGATTCAGCTTAGTGCTGAAAATGGGAAATGTCAAGGTGTCATTGAATTGGGAACCAGCAAAACAGATTGCTTACACCACAGAACTCCATCCTGAAGAACCTGAGAGCATCTTCCAAGATGTTCTCTCTCTTCCCTCTCCAACTTTTACTGGAAAACCATTAACTTAAAAATATCTAGATGAATATAGAAATACATCTGAAATATACTTCAAGTATTTGAATTCTGGAAGGATACAGGAATAATCTGGAACAAACATGTTCAACCTGGAATACTGAAATCAATACTCAATGAACTTTTTGTTTTGTTATAACAACCTGAAAACCAAACAACCCCCCCCCAAACTAGACTAATTTAAGAACCCAGGTATTTCACATACCTATAGTTCTTACTGCATCTTTTTGGTCAGCCCTGAAGAGATTTATTCTACCATCTTCTCCAACAGTGACAATTTCTGGGTTGTTGCAGACGACTCCTGTACAGGCTGCTCCACCACTAGATGTGTCTTGGTCCACATGATAATGAGCTTTTGCCCACCGGTGGTCAGCAGATAATGTCTGTGGAGTAACCAGACATGAAATTATGCTCTTAAATAATGAACATGATAAAACAAAGCTTCCAGAATACTGATGAAATCAGAAACAAGCTTCAGGAAAGCCACACTATTTCATGGGAATGAGATACTCCTATACAAATAAAAATGAAGAGATCTAAGTTTTCATCAAATCTTAAGCACAAAACCCTTCTATGACACATTAATTATTTCTTCTCTGAACCACCAGGTTCACGTGACCTAGCAATTAGAAATAACACTACAGACTGTAAAATGTTATTCACTAGGCTGATGTCTTCAATATTTCCCCAGGAAGGGGGAAAAAAACTGATGTCCTTAGAAAATAAAAAGGTCAAATTCAGATCTTGATTGCAAGGAACTTAGTTTATTTTAGGTACACATCAAATTATTAACTGACATTCACCTTTACTGTGTCACTGTGAACATACATAAAAAGGTAATTAGGCATTTATTTCCAGTGATTTATAATCAAAGCAAAAGACTACTGAGTTTACATATCTTCCTTCACAGGACACACATGAGAATTCATTCATCATTTGTTAGAATTGAAAAGGAGTCATTTAATTCAAGAATGCAAAAACTCTGATAAGGCAGGCAGAAGTCCATTAATATCTACTGCCCCAAAACACTCTAATGTCTTAAAGTATGTTTTCAATGAATGGGCTTTTTGGATACAGATGAGGAGATACCCCAGTCTGTCTTGCTCTGGAATCTAGTTTATGTAGCATGTGTGTAAAATGCTATTTTCTTTCCTCATATGTGTCAAATCAAAGTTTTTTTTAACAGACTTTAAAAAGAAATTCATTTTGGTAGCCAGATGCTTTTTATACTAAAATCAAAGTAACCTGTATTACAGAGAACAGCATCTTAAAGCCAGTGCATGTCACATACCTGGTTATTTTGATGATGACGGAATATAGTTACAGTTCCTGTTGATGAGGCAACCACAATTCTTTCTTGATCCAAAAACTAGAGAGAGATAACAAGAATGCTATTAGCCAATGTTAGTATCAAGCTGATAATTTTGATTTTAGAGTAACCTAAATTATTGGTAGGTGGAGAGGAAAAAAACCACAGCAATATTGATTGCCTTTGCTGTTTTACTTTGTAAGAATTTTTTGACCAATCTCAGCATTTTGACAGTTCACTTTCACTCAACTTCTCCTAAGTGACCAGCCCTTAAAAAATACGGATCTATTCAACACAGCTATTTTACCTGCATATCCATAACATCACCGTTGTGCTGGATGTCACACAGCAAATGAGGTTCTCCATGATATTCACCATTGAGGCCGGCATTTCCAAGGTCTCCAGCTGACCAAATGGAGATCCTGTTATCCTGAACGGAAACGATACTACATTTACTCGAGAACGCTTTCGAAAGTACGGAGCAGTAAGGCTCAGCCAGGGAGAGCGATACGCTGCGGGCTGCGCACGGCTCCAGAGGAAGCCGCCCCAGCCGGAGGGAAGGCTTGCCCAGGGGGATAACGCTGCCGGGCGCCGGGGCGGTCCCGCGGCTTCCTTGGGGACGCGAGCACGGCACGGCCAAGCGAAGGGCGGGACTGCCGAGCCAGGCAGCGCTCACGGCCG
>NW_005054392.1:763051-769147 GCF_000277835.1 Geospiza fortis | reverse complement strand
CGGTTGTAGGTCGGGTCCGGAGTGGAGGAAACAGAGAAGACGCGATGGTGCCGCTGTGTTCCCTGTCTGCTCGGCTGGGCCGCGACCACCGGAACGTTGTGTCCATTTGTCACCTTTGCATGACATGCACCGACTCCTGTTCTCTCAAAATGAGTGACTTACACCACGACTAGGCATTTCTGGTCTAAGATCTGCTTTTAAGTATGCCCTGCTTTCAGCTGGGGCAGAGTTAATTTTTTCCCGAGTAGCAGCCACAGCGCTGTGTCGCGGATATAATGTGGAATAATGGTGACAGCGCACTGATGCGTCACTTGTTGCTGAGTGGTGCTTACCCCAAATCGAGATCTTTCCAGTCCTCGCCCTGCCGGTGAGCAGGTGGACGAGAAGCCAGGAGGGAGCATGGCCAGGACAGCTGACCCAAACTGGCCGGAGGGATATTCCACACCACAGAATATACACACACTGTATAAACTGGGGGATATTGGCCAGGAGGGACCAATTACTGCCTAGGGACAGGCTACTTATCTTCTTTGATTTGAATTATTAAAGTTATTAAGAGATAAGCTATCATTATCTCAACCCATGTTTTTTACATTGGTTTTATTCCAATTGTCCTGCCCATTCCTCCTGGGGTGGGCTAGAGTAGGTTTGTGGGGTTTACGTGACCTAATATTTGCCTGGTACTTGTTGCCTGGGGTTAAACCATGATAATGTACTTCCAAGTGACACTCTCATTGCTCTGACAGATTCCTACCTGTACAGAAATAAACAGAATATTTTTTTGTCCTAGACAGTATGTTAAATCAAAGAGCACACATGTACTTCCTTTCTAGTATTTCACTTGAGACCTAAACAACTATGCAATAAAAAGTTCAGAAGTTAGTTGTAAAATTAAAGGCTGACACAGTTGTGTTGTCAGTTGTCATTTCAGAGGATGAGACTATTGGTCCAGTCACTGCAGTCCAGTAAGGGACTTTCTCACAAAGATTTTTACAGCTTCGTTTTCTGCTGCATGTTTTTCCAAAGCTGATGCTGCCAGGTCTCAGAGGTTCTATCAGATGAACTTGACAGTGTCTTGGACAAATTTTCCACTGTGTATTGCAGTTTTCCTGCTAAAGGTATCTGTCAGATTTCTTCTATACAGCATTTTTGAGTTCCTCATTAAGTCTGCTATGCTGTTTTGTAATTCCCCAGGTGTGATACCAAACCAGTGATATTTTATGTGCTTCATGCATCTTTTGAACTTCATGTAACTTTTTCTTCCATAATTACATTCAGCAGAATCCAGCACTGAACATATTCCAAAAACTGGATGTCTTGGTTTGGAAAGACAGGAGTCTACTAAGGAAGGCAAGAGCCTCCCCTGAAATGAAGAATGTAAACCCTCCCCACACCTCTGAATGCTATAATTTTAAATTAAGGGGCTCTCAGGCAAAAATATGGGAGCAGGAAATGACAGTTCTTTAATAGGGAAAAGGGAAAAAATGTAAAAGGATAAAATAAACAAGGCAGTCCACTAGAACAACACTGACAGAGTCAGAACCCAACCTGACACCCTGTGGGTCAGGTGGCAGTCCAATTGGAAATGCGGCTCCAGTCCTCCTGAAGTGTCAGGTGTGGTTCTGTTGGAGCAAGGGGGACCTGTAGAAAAGGATGTATTCTTCCTCTGAAGATCCAGTGGAAGAAGAGACAGCTGCTGTTTCTCTGGGGAATCCCATGGAGAAAGCCGTGCTGGTGTCTCAAAAATTTCTGGATTATATCTGGGCTCCTCCATCTGGGCGGAGCATCTCACAATGGGATGTTATAGTTCTTATCAGTCAAGCACTGATATTCAATAGTCTGTTATCAGCAGATGTCCCCTCCCCAGGGAGGTGTGAATGTGGTCACTCAAAGAGAGAGATAAAGCAAACTGCGCACTTGACAAGGTAATCTGCCATACAGATGGTAATGGAAAATAACTTGCATTGCAATCTTCAACACTGGATGCTGTAGTAGTCTACCATACTGCAAATATACCTTAAAAAATCTTAGTTGCATGTGGCAGTAGCATTGTTATTCTGCAGCGACAAATGCTTCTGGCACCCTTTATTAAGCTGCTCACCGCAGTTCTGCAAGTGACTGTTGACTCCAAGGGTATTTTCAGCTAATTCTTATAACACTCGTGAGAAATATCAATAGGCAGCCTCAGAATATGGAAGACATTAGACCAGACAGCTAAAAGCTGAATAGAAAACTTTGGGATTATTGAAAATTTTTATTAGGCAAATATTTTTGTTGGTTAGTTTGTGATTTCTGTGTGTATTATTTTACCTTGTGCCTTTGGATGATTTCTTTCTTTGCTCAGGATTGCTTGTTCAAAAGCATTTGGGAAGTATTAAGGGAAGTAAGTTGGACATACAGGCTTATTTTCACTTAGAAAAGAAGAGTCACAGTTTTTCTTTCCTGTCCTACATTTTTTAAAGAAATTGTTGGCAGTATGTTATATGACAGAAGTAAGAGCTGTGACAGATTTAGGGCTGCTTTGCAAACCTTTAAATACATTCACTGTGCTTGATCCCTATGAAAGATGTGTAAAGCATTTCAGTGTAATAGCAGATTTAAATAAACATATAAAAGGTGGAAATCAGCACCAGGAGAAAATACGCCTCATCTAGTATTTCTGTGGTTTTCAAGAAGGATGTTAAGTCTAGATGAAGCTGACTCTAAGCCTTGGGTCCAAACATACCAGCTAAGACAACAAGGAGCATCTATGGACTACCCTTAAATATGGCTAAAGCTGGGAGTGTGAGGGAAAGGGAAGAAAACTGAAAGCATGCCTGTCTCTGAGAGAAAGTAGGGGGCCTGAGAACAAACACACTTACTAAATCAGTGATTGTACTAGGGCACGATAAAGCTAATTCTGAACTGGATTTGCTTATAATCTGCTTTTCTCCAATCATCATTGAACAATATTTAAAGTTATTTGGAGATGCCAAAACAATGTGTACAGCTGGTAAGAATTCCTGGAGCTGTGCCCAGTTCATTCTCTTGAGCGAGTACAGTTACAGTGCAGTGTACTGCAGAGCAGATGTAAGAGCAGAGGCCCAGCCCTGAGTGCAGTCATAAGCCCTGCCCTTGGCTGGGCTCCCATCTGGGCTGGGACACGCTGCTCTTGGCCTGAGCTGTGCTGTAGGAGGGCCTGTGCTCAGCCATGTCGCCCAAACTTGTTGGCTGGTTTGGCTTGGGGCCTGACTTCAGTTGATGGCAAAGCCATTTCTGTCCCCAGCCCTGCTCTGCTTGTTTTGCTTAGGTGCTGTGGGATGGTGTGTCACCTGGAAGGTCTCATCTGGAAGGATGACCTTCCTTCATGAAGGGGTCCCAGTTCTGCTGCTCCCTAATGGGGAAAGTCATTGATGTGACTGAGTCCTTCTCACCTCATCTTTGAGTGCAGAGCTGCTAAAACATGGATGCGGAGTTCAAAATAATGTAAACTTCTGAAATGGTAATAAAAAGGGAAGGTACACATCAAACTGGCTTGAGCTTATAGGAAAAGAAATGAGATGAAGGAGAGTGATTAAGTTAAAAAACAGAATGGAGTCAAGAAGAGGAGGGAGTGTAGGTGTAAAAGCCAATTAGCGTAGGGTTTGGGGCATAACTGCGGAAATGTACAGCAGGAACATTTCACAAGGAAATTTCTGCTTCTGGTATACAAGCAGATGGGAGCAGACAGTGATGAGCAATTTTTCAAATTCTTTCTAAATTCAAATAATTTTAAAAAAATCTAATGGGCTTATGTGGTGGGAGGGAAGGAATGAAACAGAAATAGTATCTTGGAGGGGTTTGTATATAAATGTATGTAAGTACAGCTAGAGGATTGGGATGTGGGTGAATGTGCAGCAAAAGAAGAAGAGATGATGTGCTTACAGTTAGTGGGATCTTCGTGTCAGAGCAATCATATGGGGGCCCACTCTGGCTGCTGCCATTCTTGTACCTTTTCTCTAAGAGGACCATCCATGCAGCAGCTCCCTGCAGAGTCTAGGGAAATGGCTCTATATGTGGAAAATGGAGGTACCTGCAATTGACAGTGGGCATCCAGGGACCAAGGTGCTCACACTGATTTGGACAAGTCAGGGGCATAGGATACAGAAATCCTGGGTATCAGAGCAAATTGAGAGGTTCCACATAAATGATGATGGTCAGAAAACAATTTTTTTAAAATTTCTGCTTGTATTTTACTCTAGCAAAGAATGTCTATGTTGCTTTTAGTTTAGTCTCAATGGATGTGCTCCTGATTGGTTTTTAAAATGATCTCATGGCCTGAGATTGTGGAACTGAAAGAGTTAGGGACTCCTGCATTTGTTTACTGCATAAATGGGTGCATCCTGCCACTATTGGTGCATGTTAGTTTCCCAGGGCCCTTCGACGCAACTTGGCTTGTCTTAGAGCTCCTGGAAGCCTGCCAAGCCAAGTGCTGTTTCCTTCACACATGCCTGGTATCCACCCAAGGCACCCCAGATATTGTTAAGGAATGAAAACATTTGCTTTCATTCTCTGAATACCCATGTCAAGAACATGGCAAATAGGTACACTCAGTCAGAAAGGGACTGGGCGAGACTGCAAACTCCTAAGAGAGAAATGCAGGCTCCATGACAAGCCTAAGCCTAATTCAAGCTGGTCCTGGTAGGCAGCATCAGCTTGTATGTAAATGGCTTCTGTTGTGGTTTTGTCTCCCAAGGTGGTAAGTATCCCTGGAATGCTTTTAAACATGGGCCAGCTATTTTCTTGGCAGCAACCTCTCTATGTGAGAACAATGCAGTTTGCTTGCATCTGACAACAGAAAATGTCTTTTGCATTTAAAACAATTAAGTATTTCTGTGCTGTACTTTTACAATGTCTGTCTGTTCTCTGTATTCACTGCCCTTTGGGAATTCCTCTCACTCCATGGCTTCTTTCCTTCTCTCTCAGCCCACTGGGTGTATCGGGGAGACCTTTTATATTCTGGGACAGGCTGGGAGCCTCATACGGACTGCAGTTGCCAGATCATGCTTAGGAGAAGTTAAGGGCAGTAGATTTGTCTCCAGGATTAAAAGAACCAGGTGGGAAGTCTATGGATGGGACTGGTATATGCACTGAGCAATGGTCAGATTTGCCCTGGATTGACTGTAAAGTAGAGAAGCAGATTCCCACCTTCACCTCTTCACCTGAACCAGCAATGATTGCATGAAATAGATGTGTTGTGTGGAGCTGGAACAGGTTCAACACTCCCAGCCAAGATGGGCTCTCTCACAGAAGATATAACCTGTGTAATCTCCTGTGGTGATATCTTAGGCTGTGTATCTGCTGGATCACACCTTATTTTCCCCAATGTTTATACCATATACTATTGATAGGGCCAATCTATCCATAGTTTTCTATCACCATTCTCATGTTTTAAAAGCCAAACACTGAAAACTCTGCTGTCTGGTACCACGTAGATGAAATTCCTGTGCCAGTGTGCCTGGTAAGGAAAGGAAGTGCTGCAAAACTATTCCCAGGTGTGTGAAGCCCGTTTGCAGGGACCAGAAGGCAGCACAAACACAGAAGTCACAGCACTGACAGTAGGTTCCCAAAATTTCAAAGATGGTATATGCTTTCCCTTTAAACAATAGAAACGTGTATAAATAACAGATGGCAAATGAATATTGGTGGCAGAATTAATCACGAAGGAGTTTCAGAGCCGGGAGAAATACTGCATAATGGTAGAATGTGAATTCTCTGGTTTTCCTCGTTATGTTACAGGCTGTGGGAGGATCCGAAGGTGCTAAAACTTTTCCCTTAAGATTGCTACTTCATCATGGGCCTATGCTGGGACACAATAAAGGCCCATTGGCATTTACTAAATTCTGAGCTGTTGTCCCGGACGCCTCTTAAAAGGAATTTTAATTTGTAACTTTGCCCTACGCCATCGCCATTGCACCGGTAGATACTCCTGTGAACCATCGGTGCTTTGGCGGCCTTTATCCAGTGTAGGGCTGTGCCAACTCTCCGTATCCTTCCACGCCTCTGCCATCCCCGCGTTGTTTCCCGGGCGCGGGTCGCGCCGCCCTGCCCAGTCCCCGCCGCGGACACGCACGGGAC
>NW_005054392.1:747911-761564 GCF_000277835.1 Geospiza fortis | reverse complement strand
GGGCTGGGACCCAAGGGGAGAGGAGAGGAGCGGAGCTGTCGGGGTTGCGGACTCGTGCTGTGACAGCCGAGCTTTGCCGTGGCTGCCCGGCACCGGGCGCTCCCTTGCGCTCGCCCAGGGTTTGTGCTGTCCCCGTGCTGAACGGGGAAGGTGTTGGGCGGGCGCTTCTTCGCCGATGTACTTCAGTACATCCTGGAGTCCAGGTCCTGAGAGGACGGAGATACAATATCTTCTGTATTCGAAGCTTCCATTTTTTTCATATTAGAATAGAATTACCCTCTCTCGTATATACTTACAGTGTCCCTCGTCTCTGCTCCTGGTCTTTTCCCTTCCTCTTCTCAAGTTCGTGTCCTAGATGTAAAAGGATGTAGATCTGGAGCCTGTATTATGACAGTTGTCTCCTATTTTAGTGATACTACAACACCACAAACAAGGTGTTCTCCTCGGTATTCTGGTGTCATAGGAGAATCACCCTTGTTTTCTCATTTTCTCTGCTTATGTTAGATCATCTGGTTCTGTGGGCTTTCTCAGTATTTTCTTTTGAAAACTATCACATGCAGTAGAATAATGCATGCTGAAGTGACTTTCAGCTTCCATGTAAAAACTACTAATTATTGAAGAGTTTCATTGTAAAAATTTTGTTTAATAAATTGATAAGAACTTCTCTAGTTACAAGTGTTGCAATACATTTGTTCTGTTTTGTTCTGCAACTGAAAGGGCTAGAAATACTGTTTTAGTGAAATACTGTTCTCTTACACAGCAGGGGAAAATTTTCTGATGTAAAAATCAGCGTTAAACTCCAAAATACATCCAAAAAGCAATTACTGCCAGAATAGTCTATGGCACCCAGAACCTGAAGGCAAAACCAGTTTCTTTGTTGCAGAAGACAATGACAGTTTTTCAACACATGGAAACTGTTTAGGGCGTTGCAAATGATGATGACAAAGCTAAAAACCATTGTAGTTAGTATACAGCTATAGTTGTATAGGAAAAGGAGAGTAAAATAGAAGGGCTCAGTATTGTAATCTCAAAGCATGCACTGATGTTAATTTCCCCCTCTCTGTTTTGCATATGCATGCCAAAATATTTTGAGGGGTGTTAAAACAGGAAATAGTGGATTGGCAGTAAAATATTGTGGAAGCAAAGAGGCTTTTGATCTTGCAGGAAGATTGTGTTGTCAACTTCAATGGGACTCTGTTCATGTTGTAGGGCTATCAGTGCAGAGCAGCTGCTGAATTAAGACTGTAACTTTTAAGTTAGAGTTCCTCAGGTAAGATGATACCTTGTTGCTAAAGTTGGGATCAGATTTAGAAGAAAGTAGTGTTTAATGTGATACAGTTCTCCCAGATACGTTTCAACCAACTTAAAAATTATTGGTTACCGAAAGACTAAAATGTTCCATAGAATTCTTTTGGAGAAGTAGATCCGTCAAAGTATTTTCCCCTCTCTAAAAACAGCTACATAGCATTTACAGCATTTTATGCTAAAAGTGAGAATGCAAATTGGATGCGGTTAATTTGATGTTGTCCATTGTTTGTCTTGTGTGGAACGTAGTAAATGTGTGTGTAATGTAGTGTATATTTTGTATAACTTAAAATAATGCAGGCTGTAGTGACACAGTATGTTTTCTTCTGCAGCAAATCCTGGTAGAGAGGTTCTTGCCCCTGCCCTTATGCCACAATTCTTCTCTTGATTGTTCTTACAGAATTGCTTGTGAGGGAGGCAGTGCTGTAGGACTGGGTCACTTTCTCATGGCTTGTGAAACATCAACATTTAAGCTCCTCAATGTCTGTAAGCTGTTGTACTATTATGGTTAGAGAAGCAGTAAACTTGGTTGTGCATAAATGAGGGCTGGGGAGAATGGGAACTTATTAAAGTGGTTTTGCTTCCAAATAAAAACATCATTGGAAGATTCCTGTATGCTACATGTTCTTTTTCTTTAAAACAGCTATAAAGATTATTCTCAATTATAGGCTGTTGTTGAGAGTTGCTAGTGCTTCTGTTTTGTGGCAATAAAATTCTCCATTTTGTGACATTTGCTTTACTGCTCATTTCACTGTTGCCTTAACTATAGAAGTAACTTTTCTGTAATGTAGCAATCATTGTGTTAGGGCAGTACGAAGTGATTTTGCGTATTTACAGTGCAGATTTAGGCAATTATTCTTTATCGACTGCATCTTTGCTGTCCTGTCTTAAAAGGGACAAAACTAATAAGGAGGTTCCCAGAATTTTGCATGTTTTTCAGCACATGCTTAGGGACAAGTGACTGAAGAGTGTTGCAGTACATTGTTTTGTTGTTCTGATTTTTAACTTCTTGTTGCATTGTAAACATGTTTTTGCGCTGTTAATTTGAGGCATCGTAGATGCACAATTTGACATATGCAAAATAAACTTGTTTAAAACATGCTCTTCACAACAAAAACGCTGTCCTTGAATGTGCTTTTGCTATGAGGTGTTCAGCTGCTTTGTTTCAGTGATTCTTGAAAGTACTTCTCATTTTTTTAAAATGCCTTATTTAAATCTGAATGATTCTTTCTTCATTGAAGCCTTAAAACAAATATTTTTCACCTTCACAGAATAATTATTAAAATCTTTGCTTCTTCCTAGCTGAAAATAGTTGAACATGTTCCTTCAAACTTGAGTAAACTTCTCCCTAAAATATATTTAAAGTAAGATCTTTTAGCAGACGACATTTCTAGGAAGCTCTCTAAATGCAGATTACAGTAGGGTTAGAAATCATACTAAACACAGAAATAATTACCTGTATTTAAATAAATAACTCTTGACAGGAGAGTTTTTAAAATTATTAATCTGCCACATAGAGGTGCTGAGGAAGGAGGAAAAGAATTGGTGAGTTATGTACTGTTGTCTTGCTTCGTTGAAAGTCTTTTGATTCTAAGTCTAACTTTTTTTCCCTCTCTGTACCTTCAGCTATCTGCTGACAGGTTACTACTAGATAATTTCATCTTCTGTCTTTCATACTTGGGCTTTTGCCAAGTCCTGCTACTTTACATGCCAGCATCTTAGAAATCAGCTTTTCTTTCCCAGCTGAAGGACACAAAATTTGGTTCCCTGTCCAATTCACAAGCAATCGAAGTTCATTAAGTTTCCTTGTTGTGCCTTTTTCCTCCAGTCAATGTCATACACCATAAGACAAGCTTGCTTTGCTTATTTCTCTGATTATGTTGAGTCAATGGTGTTTTCATCATATATACCTGCTCTTGAATCCACATTTCTCAGGGAAAGGGAAGGTGAGTTAACTTGGCTGTGCAGAAGTTGTTAAACATCTGTGGATTTGTTTCTTGCAACATTCTTTTACCTTCCTCACCTAATAAACTTGTGTTGCAAAAGTTAGCAACTCTAATTTACAAGATTCCATAGAATTTTGCACCTCACATAAGATCAGAGTCTTAATTTTCAGTGTGAATGATGCTTGAAATGAGTATATAGTCAAATATTATCAGGATCTGAGAATTCTATTTTTAAATATGCTAAATGTATTTGTCAAAGTGTTTTAATTATTTAGATAGTAAATAATTAAAAATGGCATCTTAGCATGCTTCGTCATGATGAAGGCTTATCTGTAATAAATCTGCACCTTTGGTGCAAGTTTCTGGTTGCTGAGGACAAATGTCTTTGGGAAATGCCATGAATGGAAAAGCATTGCATACAGTAAGCATAAGCTAGGTTCAGCAAGCAGTAAACATTGGTTTGTTTTGTTAATTTTCCTCTGTCATGTTTTTTCCCTTGGTTAATCCAAATCTCTTCTACCTCTGTCTAATTTTGCTTGAGGAAGAGTAATATAACTTGGATGAACATGAAGAAGGGAAATAATAATGGAAAATTAGACCAAATGTAATGACTCCCCTGTATGAGCGCTTTTTCTGCCTGTTGTGTGCATTCAGTGACTACTCCTTCCTTCATCATGAATGTATTGACGCTTCAGTGACTAAGCATTGTAACTTATGACCAGGTAGTGAAGTGGTTAGAAAGTGAACTATTTTTTTCAATTAAAAATTAACACATCCACTGATAAGTTAATTTAAGAATATCTAAAATTTCTTAAATTTAGTTCATGTCTCAGGTGGCAGGCTTGAAATCTGTGATGCTATTTTTTGGAGCATTGAGATTTAAAAAAAATTTTTAGCAAGTAATTTGAATAATCGCCTAAAGAAGTTTCTGTGAAACTTTTTTCTTTTTAAGTAAGATTTAAGTATTTGCTAATGATTTGCCCATATCAGTGAAGTGTTTTGAAGGAATTTCTGGACCCTTGATCTTTTAAGAGGCAGGCCTTCAAGTAAATCAAGACAAATAGATATCCCAAATAATAGGAAATGATAACAGAAAGAAAAAAAACCAACCTAAATTTAATAACATCATGTTTTATTGGTGTGTAAATTAAGATTGTGCTCTTAACTTTTTTTTTGTTGTTGGCATGTTTTTTGCACTTAATGTTAGACAGGCTGTCAATGTAATGTTAAAAACATACCCATACTTTCCCAGAAACTTCCAAAATTCAGTGCATCAAAATCCAAGTCCTCAATCATTCAAGAGAAAGAGAGGGCATTTTTTGCTGATTATTTATATCACAAATCTTTATAACTCCTAGTAAATAATTTTAATTAAAAATATTTTGTTATTTTGCTTGATTGAAGATATATTTTTATTTTTATATGTGAATATAATGCCACGTATGATTTTTTCCTGGTGGTCTGAAGCTGCCTAGTAATCCATAGCAACATGGAAATGATACTGCAAATGTGTCCAAAACAGGTCATTACTGCTGCATGTAGACATTTTAAAAAGAGGGAATCCTCTATGGTTTAGCTTCAGTATATCTCTAAGCTTTTCTTTTAATGCTACTGTTTCTTTCATCCTGATGTAGTATTAGGAGATCACCAAGAGCTTCTGGAAAGCCTAGAAAGAAATGCGTAATATTCATTTATTTTGAGTTCTTTTGAGTGATTGTTGATGTGAATGTTATCCCTTAATACCACAAAGTCATGTTCTTTAGTGCTACATAACACTTTAGGTAAATAATTTTATTAATTGTTTATTAGGTTAATTGTATTAATGTTTTAATTTTTAATTTAAATTACCTACGTTTGGCAAAAACTGAGTGAACTCTTTTAAAGCTTGAGATCAGTAAACTGTCGGCTTCTCTTGGACTGGCTGACTTGTGAGTTACATTTTAAGACTTCAGAACTTGAATACTTTAATAGTGGACTTGAAGACAAAATAGTTTTAAATGCTTGCATTGTTGAAATACAGCTTCAGAAATTCTTTCTAATTTCTGCTAGTAGGACATTTCTTTGTCATTTTGTCCCAAGAGTCAGAGTTATATTTTGCTGATCTTCTGATCTTCCTCAACTTTCATGTAGTACCAGTCCCTGTCTTAATGAAACCACCTTCATGATGACAAATTTCATGTGATCTAGCTGCTGGTCTGAGCAGCATTGGCTTTTCTGAAAGCTGCAGAGTGGCTGCATGGCATCTGCTCAGTAAGGTGTGAGATGTGCACCATCTGCCTTCTTTGCAGATCTGCTAAAGCTGTAAGTAGTTTTGCTGCGAGCCTTACTGTGGAGAGAGTTCCCTGTCTATCTGTCTGATCCAGCTAACTTTATCTTAACCTTTGCAACACTTTTTCATTGTTACTGATGATTGTTGTCAGTTTGCATTGAACTCTTTAGTTTTGACTTCCCATGTGATGTGTAAGTTCAGCCTTCTCAAATGTTGAGGGATTGAGGAGTGCTCGGAGGTTAAAGTCTCCCTCATCCACACATGAGTTTAAAGTTCATTGGAAAATGAGGTTCTATGTTTTTGCACCCTGAAACAACCCTAAAATTACTTTTTTCTTTCATATACTCCTCAAAGTTTCTTCATTCAGCTGCTGATAGAGATTTAGACAAAATCAACATAATCATTATGATAAATGTGAGTACATGACAGAGAACTTCTGTATAAATCTGTGTGCTAGAAGGCTGTGTTTAGCAGGCCTTTCTCCTCCCTCAGAGAAGAAAATGGTTAATACCAACTTTGCAACACTGCCCTATGGTAGGAGGGGGCAATACAGCTGTGGTTAAAATGTCTAAATTAGTTAACTGCAGGCTTTCAGATCCATGAAGATTAATAGAAAACTCTTACCCGTTACACCAAAGTGGATGGGTTGTTTTTGAAGGTGATCCTTATTAAATAGGGAAGGATACTACCTTAAAATAAAAGTGAAGTGTTCACAGGCAAGTTTGTATTTAATTGAAGCTTGAGGCTGTATACTAGTTTGTGTTGAGCCTAGCTTATGATTCCTAAGATTTACGTCTGCAGGTTTTGAGAAGCATTTACATGGTAATTGAATATTTATTATTATTATTATTATTACTATTATTACTCCCATTTTCTTAAAAATTTCTGTCACTTTGGAATTTTCATGGGACTTGATATTTGTGTTTCATTTCTGGTGTGTAAGATTAACTCTGAGGGACTTGTGCTTTCCTCAGTCTTTGTGTGGTTGTGTCTCTGAATGATAGACTCTCAAGTGAGTCTCTGAATGATAGACTCTCCTTCTAGTGAGCTGTATGCAACCTCCTGTTTAGATAATGTTTGGATATTGTGAATCCAAATCACAGTGAAAATAGATGGACAGCTGAATGTTTGAGGCAGATAGCTCTTAAATTATCAGCAATGCACAAGAAATTTGTATGTATGAGTGGTATAAGAAACACTTGTTTACAAACACCTACTTTCAATTTATTTAGCACAAAGAGCTTTATATGGTTTGGGTCAGTTTCTGTTACTGGATTTTAGGGTGCTGATGCATCACTTCTTGTTCTAAGTGCTTTCTTTGTGTTCATGCTTTACAGTGAAATCTTCCTATGCTCATTACTAAATAAAATTCTATTAACTGAACCACATTCTTTCCCATCTTTTTTCTTCCTCTGCTCAAACAAAAAGACCCTGACTTTAAAAATGTCAGATGATCAGGTGCTTAAAACCAACAATCTTCACATTGCTTGCAAATCAGGCTGTGGTTCTGTTCCAGCCCATTCTCCTCTGGAAAGCTGCTAGCTGGTTTTTATGGGTCAGGTGGAGACTGTCATTTGACCCTGTCTTGCACTATATCCATATCTTTAAAAGTGAGAGGCATGGATTAGATGAGTGGACCACTTGATAGATAAGGCTGGGTGGTAGCACTCAAAATAGTTGTGATCAAAAGCTCTATGTTCAGGTGTAGACCGTGATGAGTGGTGTTCCTCAGGGGTTGGCACTTGGACTGGTGTTGTTTAACATTGTCATTGACATTGACAGTGGGATCAAGTGCACTCTCTGCAAGTTTGTGGAGAGCAAACTGTCCTGCATCTAAAGTGTTGTGGCCAGCAGGGCAAGGGAGGCAATTCTACCCCTCTGCTCTGCACTGGTGAGACCCCACCTGGAGTGCTGCATCTAGCTCTGGGGCTCCTAACATAAGAAGGAACTAGTTGACTTTGAAGGATTCTTCTAACCCAAACCATTCTATGATTTGTCACAGCAGTAATTTCCATCTACGTGAATGAATCTTTTGTAACATAAAGCTGTATGTGCTTTGCATCATGCCTTAAGATCTCTGTATGATTTCAAAATATCACTGTTTTGCTGAAAATTCATCTTCCTAAGTGAAGTATTCTGCAGTAGTTATGGAGAAAATAATCTAAGAAGCTGAACTGTGTGGATGCTGAAGTAGTTGGACTACTTGTGGATGTTGAAGTAGTAAATGGTTTTGGGATCTGCGAGATGATTTTTTTAATACATAAAGTCAGCCACAGGAGGAGTTTGAGTAGGTGTTATGGTTTGTATAGTAAGCTTGTGTGCTGGATCATGTGGCAGTGACACATCCTCTTTTCTGATCTGGAAGCCAGTGTTGGTGTAAATGTTGACTGTGTGAGTATTTTATGGTTTGGTTAGAAACGTGTTTGGTCAATAGTCAGGATACTGTCAGTGAGGTAGGCAATTTGAAACATAAGCACTTCAGTAGTGCATTTGTTGCTAAATAAAAGACAAAATAAAAAGATAGGTTGTTTACTTGTTGGAAGTCCATGGTGTCTTTTCAGACTCTTCTTTCCTTGCTCTCTGACAGCCAACTGCTCAGTTTCCCAGGTTACATTCAACAGCGGTATATTCCCACCTTCAAGTCCAAGGACTGCTCTGAGCTCTTTTCCTGTTTTCATGGTGTTATTTGTGGAAAAGAGGCAGACCAGAGAGAGTTTTCAAAACATGCTCCAATTATGTCAAGTTGTCATTGCCACAGCCTCTGCACAGAGTAACTCTTGAACTTGGCAGGCAGTGCTCCACTGTTAAGTACTTACTTTTCAGCTTCATCCCTTTGAAGCTTGGAAGTTGTGCTGATATAACTCTGCTTTATTTGAGTTTACTTTTTATTTCAAGCCGTCAGTGTGATTGTGCATTATCCTTTGCTTGTAAACACTTGAATATCTGATTTGTTTGCAGTACAAACTGATTATCATTCTTGAAACCCAACAGTCTCCTCAAGGAGAGATTTCTGTGCACATTATAACTGGAGAGGATATTCTACTATGCATTTAATTGTGAATTATTTTCTTCCAATATACAGCTTCGCTTTAAGCTTTAGAAAATGGTTTTAGTTAGCATTTATTAATTTAATTTTTTAATTGTTTTGGTTTTTTGGTAGAGGTGGCATGAAATTAGAATGTCTTCTTTGCAATATAAGCTTCTATTATTGGCTTCTTTAGGGGATATACTTGTTTTCTGGACTTAATTGAGAATTTGATAGAGACACGTTTCTGGCAGAATTAAGATCCTGGTAGCTGGTCATCTTGGGACAGACTATTGCAGGAAAGAAAGGACTTTTTTGGAGTTTGGTACCTTACAGTTGTTATGTTTCTCTATATTCAGCTGTGAGACTAAGAAAAAAAATCTTATTGTTATCGACACAATAAAAATGTTAACTAAGTCAATATTGACCTTACTGTTTAGGGCTTGATTGTTTTTCTTAATTCCCACCTAAAATTTCATGTTGTTTCCATTGTATGATAAGCAAATTTGAAAAGCAGACAATCTATGGGGGGGTAGCTGAGAGGGTGTTGGTTTTTTTGAGGATGGAGCATTATTCCATAATTGAAATAAATAGCTGACAGCAGATGCAGCTTCTTCCACAGGTTCTGAGTATGGGTAACTTTCTTCAATTCCTATTTACTGATGAAAAAGATTACAATAATCAAAGACAGTACAACAGTCAGCAAATCTCATGATTGTTTGCTGAATGAGAGCCTCCTGAATGCTCAAATCTTTAAAATATTGGTAGTTTCTGTTTTCAGGGTTTTTTTTTGTAATTTGTCTGTCAGTGTAAGCATCTTATTTGATAGTTGTACGTACTTTGACTGGAGCTAAGTTTTGTGAAATTAGAGAAGGTTCTTGGCCTTATCATAGGGCCCTGCAGTTGCGCTTCCAAGCTGTTCTTTTTGTTCTTTGCATGTTTATTCCACAAGGCATAAAAGGAAAGAGCAGGTGGCTGCCTACAGTTCTAGAATATATGCATGTAAAGAAATAAATAACTATTTTAGACCTTTTCTGAGTGCTTCTCAGCTACTGCTTTTTGACATCCCTTCAGCCTCCTAAAGCCTTTATCTCCTCACTTCTGTTATAATTAGCCCTGCTTATTCTCCTTTTTTAAAGTATATTTTGTTTGGAGATACTAACTTCTTAGTGATTTCTAATGAGACTCTAAGAGTAAAAGTTTGCTTTTTTTTTGTTTCTGTGCTTTGTTCACAGAACTGCTATACAATTAATCCAACTAATTTCTAGTGGCCAGGGAAAACTTTTCCTTACTAGCCTCTGTTGTTAGTGCCAGTGTATTAATGGATTGATTTGTTAGTTTTCTTTTGGGTACAATTTTGCTCAGTAAGTAAACTTCTGAACTGCTGCAAATGCCTGCTGGCTCAGATTTAAAACCTTGGGTTGAAATGAGTTTCCTCTAACTAGAACTGCTGTAGTATTCAGTTCAAAATGAAGTCAAAGAACAGGATACATCTAAGGTGTGGGGACTGTGAGTGGAGTGTATGCTTTTTCTGGGACTTACCAGATACAGAAATATTTCTAAAAAAAGAATATATTTTAAAAAGGAATTGTTTTCCTTAAAATTTTTCTTAGTAATAGTATATTTGTTTTGCAGTTCTATGTGAAACTTTGTCTTCAGACCAAAAAGGAATATGATCTGAGGAGTTACTTTCTTTTCTGAATTCAAGTCTGTGTTATATAGGATAATTAATTCTGGACACAGATAGTAGATAAGGAAAATCCCATGATTAAGAGGTGTAGTTGGGAGCATCCAGTAAACAGTCAGTAAAGTCTCTGCAGAAGTTAGCCCATTCCTGGGGTGTATTTTTTCAAAGAAACCCACTGGTGCAACTTCAGGACAATCTTACACAAGTTCCATAATCTGATTTTTGTGTTTTGGGTTAGATATTAATGGTGCTTAAATGACTTTTTTTTTCCCTTTTAAAGTATAATTTTGCAAATAAATCCTTTATTAAAGAAAGTAGTTAATGAAGCGTTCCATCATTGAAATGTCAGTTATTTGTGGTTTATATAGTCTCTTAATGCAAGTAATTAGTTAATTTCTTCCACTTGTTTTCCAAAGTTTTCTGTTATTCATTAATGGGCTCTTGAGAACTTCAAAAAAATAGAATTAACAATGTTTTAAAAAACTTCAATAAAACAGCAAGAAAAAATGGCTGCTTCTGACATCTTACATGCATGTGCATTTATATTTTATTTTGAAAAGTGAAATAAGATTCAGAGTGTTTTGATATAAAAACTTTTTGGCCTCAGTCTGCCCCAGCATAAGAATTCAGATTCAGTGGGAGTTTCTTAACAAAAGAATTTTTTTTCTTTGCTAACACAAGCCAAACTAAAGTACTGAGCAATGATGCTTCAACTTAACATTTCTAACTTACTTTTGTATATTTCTCAATAATTACTTGCATAGCTTCTTAAAAATATGAAGTATACCTTGTTTGGTGTGTATAGTAATACTAATTTCTTATGACTATATTTTCAGGATTTATCAAAGGTGTGCATGAAATTGAGTTTTCCTAGGGGGTAGATCTTTGCAAGTGGTTTCAGGAAAGCATCGGTAACTGCTGGGAAAGTCTTGTTCAACAATCACTGGCTTAAGCATCCTTTGGTCTCTGGACTCCAGATTTAATTTTAGTATCACAGAAGGGTTTGGGCTGGAAAGGACCTTCAAGGATGACGCATCCAACCCTTGCTATGACCAGTATGATGAGGGCAAGAGTGTAAGATCTGTGTAAGGCACATGATTTCTCACAATGCTGTGTATATGTTAACACATTTCACAGACTCCTGCACTGCAGAAGAGAAACAATGCCTTCATTTTTATATATTTGTTTGTTTATAGAAAATGGAATAATCAAAACAGACAAGGTATTTGAAGTAATGCTGGCTACAGACCGCTGCCATTATGCAAAATACAACCCCTACATGGACTCTCCACAGTCTATAGGTAAGAGCATCTTGCAAAAGGATTGAGATTGTTTTCATTTGTGTAACGGTGGCTGCTTTTGTCATTTATGTGTTAAGAATGTGAAAATAATTTTTTTTAATTTGGAAGGTTGTTTAGTTCTTTATCAATTTATTGCATATCTTTTAACTAAGCTTCAATTTTTTGCAGAATGCAGTTGACATATTTGGATACATCAAGTAGAAAGGTGTTTTTCAGCCAATATTAGTATGTGTAAATATGTGTTTGTTTTTCAAACCACAGCAGCTTGTGATGGTGCAAATGATGTAAATACATAAAAATAATTCGCATCCAGTTTATGGTAGAAACATTCCCTGTCTTTACAGAAATCATTCAGTTGGGACCAGTGCAAAATTTCTTAAACCATTATGTGAAATCTTTAAAAATAGGCTTTGAATAGGCAGGTCTACTGATAGGACAGTAATTTCCCATCCAGGTCTGTTTTATCTTTACAAGACAAGAGAATGATCTATATAAATGTGCTAATTTCTTTTTTCTTGATCTTCTCCCTGCCTTTAATTGTATGTGGTGAGTGAATTTTATTAGGATTTTGTTAGTTATATAGGAAAATTAAAAAATATTTTAAGATACATAAGCCTTTGAGTATGTATCTTTACAAAAACAAATATAGGTGAGTGTTCCTCCTATTCTTGCAGGTGTTTGTTCTTATTTGTTGTTTGCAAAACACACAAGGTTGTTCTCCAGATGTTCTATGGTCTCCACTACATGAAACTCAAACTAACAAATTTAAGTTTTTACATAGGGGCTGACTAAAAAGGAGTTACATTATTTGGGGAGACACTACTCTTTTGAATTAAGCCTACTTGCTCAGTATGTGATATTCATTCAATGCATAGTGACAAAATGGAGATTGTAATTGAGATCAAGGATAAAACCTTTTTTTTTTCCCTGTCCATCTCACTTCTGATGTAGAGTACATGTGTAACTGCAGGGGTGTGATGTTGTACCCTGAGTGAGTGTGACAGTGAAGGTGTTGCACTTTACAGTCAAGGTAATAGAGATTGTAAGGTTGCTGTCTGAACAACAATGAACATCTTCCATTCTCTTGTTTTACAGGTTTCCAAGCAACAATCAGTGCTCCACACATGGTAAGCTTTAAACTAGGTGATTAGTATAGTGATTTTATAAACATCCAGGTGCTTTTGAAATAAAATATTTATCCTAGTAAATCTAATGAGTTGATTGCAGTGACACTTTTGTGAACTGCTTACTGTGAGGAAGTAGAAGAGATTAATCAAGATTTTTCTTGCAGATGTACAGTAATAGGATGAAGGGTAGTGGGCAAAAAATGTATCACAAGGAATTCTGATTAGTTTCTAGAGTTAAAAAAGCTATGAGGTGGTTAAGCACTGAAACAGGCTTTGCAGCTTGTGGAAATTCTGTTCTTCTGATATACAAAGAAGCTGACTGAACAGGGTTCTAAGCAGCCTAATTTAAATGGCCATGTATTGAAATAGGACTGGACCAGAAGATTTCCAGAGATCTTTTAATTAGAAATTACTTTTTAATATATAAAATCATAAGAATTAGGGAGTGAACGACAGTAATTCCTATAGTATGCCATTGTGGTAATGCCTTTAAATCTTTGGACTGGAAAAAAAGATACATTGTACTGAATTGCGGGGCTTTTTTTGCCAAGTGGTTTGTGACCAGGGTGAGTGTTCTAGTTGGGATTTCAGTGCATACATCTAACCCAGGGATAATTTTTCTATGTTTCTTTATTTGAGATAACAGGTGAATAGAAGCAATATTTTGTCTTTGCAATGTTTGGAAGGTGTCAAAAAATGGTAAAAGTCTGCTTCTCTTGACTAAAAACTGTGTAGTTGGCTTAGAATTTACCTAGTTATCAATATAAAAAAACCCAGGAATTTTGTATAGAGATGTTAACAATATTATTCAAGAAAAGACTGAAAAAAAGTACAGTTGGTAAGAGGAAAAATAAGTATTAATTATGCTTCAAAATAAAGTCCCTTAAGTAATTATTTTTCCAATGCTTAGCACTAGTAGTATATGAAGTGTTAGAGCAAAAAGGTAATATATTCTCTAAGCAAATATTAACAAAGAATGTTCTAACAGAGAAT
>NW_005054392.1:725870-747872 GCF_000277835.1 Geospiza fortis | reverse complement strand
GCTGTCTCTGAAACATGAAAGAACAAATTGGTTTTTTAGTGTGCAGCCTACACTTATTTTGTGTACTGCTCCACCACACAGCAAAAGTTATCAAGTGTGTCTATAGACTATTTCAGTTCATCCATGAGCCTGGCTATCTGCCTTTGTAAGAGACAACTTTTTCCTATTCTTTGATTCAGCAAGTGTGCAGGTAATCCAGGAGGTAGTTTTAATAGCTATTTTCCTTGATACTCTAGAGCTGCCTCTTCCTAGCTAGCTTTTGTACCAGGATATGCCAATGCATTTAGCATAATGATAAGCTAAATTCTTTATTGGCCATATACTGCCAGAATATTGAGAGTCACCAGACCTGAGGAGGAATAAACTTACTTATACTGTCTTTCCTAATATATAAATAGAGTCTATGCTAGAAGCATAAATGGTCAGATGAGGCTTTGTATATGAATACTAACAAAAAAAAATACACTCATAAAATTTGTCGAAGCCAATGAAATGACAATTATTATATAATATAGTTAACTCCTTCCCACCCATTTTTTGTAATAGAAATGATTCTGAAATTTCTTACACAAATACTCAGGGCATTTTCCAAAATCTGAAGAAATTAACATATATTGAGTAAAACAGACACTTAAAATAATTTGAATTTTTTTCTTTCTGTGTTCTCTTAGCATGCATACGCACTTGAACTTCTATCTGATCAGCTACATGAAGGAGCCAAAGCACTTGATGTAGGATCTGGAAGTGGAATTCTTACAGCGTGCTTTTCACGAATGGTGAGTTGTTCAGTTTAATCATTGATCATCAGAACTGCTTGGACTCGAGTGACACTCTGAATTACAGGGCAAAAAAAAGCATCCTTCATAATCCACTGAAGTATATTATACAGAAAATAATTTACTCTCCTAGGTGTGATTGGTACCCATTTCTTATGGTAGCTGATAGTAGATGTTCAAGTTAAATAGCACAATAAATTGTGTAATGGTGAAGAAACCCCCTAATGAGGAAGTTTAGGGTTTTTGGATTGTTTTGGGTTTTTTAAATAATTGAATTTTAGTTGTTGCTTTATATATTGAAGGAAGAAGATGTTTGTCTTGAACAGTTCAGATTTTATTTTGTGTGGCTGTGAATGTTCTCATTGTGATAAATTGTCATGGATTCCTGTTACAATGACAGCTTAGTGAGGTGTAAAAGAATCTTGTTTCCACAGGAAAATATCTTGCATCTATAATAAATTGTCTTTTAATTGCTTTCTTTTCTTGTTATATTGCACAAGCATACTATAAGTGTCCATTTAACCTTTTTTAAGTTAGATACTTATTTGAATTTTACATCTTTGCCAAGTACTTAATCTCAGTGTTGTTATTCAACCTGTACCTAAGGAATTCTCTGTATTCTTCCCTATCTTATATTGGGAAAAAAAAGATGGAAAAAATAGATTGAAAAATTCAGAATTTAGTGCCTGTAGCGATTGTATTGTTAGACTGATTAATGAAAAGGAATATAATCAGTTGTTCTTTCTCTGTTCCAGGGCTTTATGACAGCTTTATGATTAGTAGAGACCTTCATTAAACTGCCAACTAGATTTGTTGTTTTGTCTTTCTGCAAAGTTAATTTGAAATGTGTTGATACATATGATAATTTCTCATTTAGGTTTCTGTGCTACTTAATTTTCTGTTTTCAAGCACCAATCTGAGTCTGCAATCACTTCTGTTTCCCAGTGTTAAGAGTTAGCTGAGAGTGTTTAGGACTGAGCCATGCACTTGCTAAAGTATTTAGGTTTCCAAGTGTTAGCTGCAAAGTCTAGAGGAAAAAAAAAAAGTAGTTGAAATAAGTTAACCAAACTGCAGTTTAGAGGAAATCTTAAATGGCACTTAATTCAACTTGCTGCCTATTACTTTTGATCTGTGAAGTCAGTAATCAAATGCTAGCATGGGAACGCCAATCCTACAAGCATTAAAGCTTCTGTCCAGAAAAATATGTATTTCTCACTGAAGTTATGAATGAATAAAGGAATAGCCATTTTCAATAGGATGTGCTAAATTATAGTTGTGCACTTTTTTCTACTAAAACAAGCTGTGGAAAAGTCAGAATCAGCACAAAAAGAAAATCTCTTTCCAAATTTCCTGAAATTAATCCTGCTATCTTTTTATTGCCATATGAATGTCATGAGCCTCTTATGAATCCTCCTTGGTTGTTTGTATTGGAATGGCTTACGGATGTGTGTCATGAAAAATTGAGTAAATGCTTTCATTCTGCTTGATAGCACTGCTAATAGTAACAAAAACTTGAAAGAAGTTACTGATGATTTGGGATGCAACCATCATAAAGTCACTCCTGGACAAAGTATAATGGGAATTAATGGTAGAGTGTTTTGCCACAAAAATTCAGTTGGAGATTTGCTTTTTGTGACTGCTGACGTTGCTTCTCAGTCTGAGATCTAGAATTAGTAGCTCACATTTGTGGCATAAGCACCTTAGTGCTCATAGATGACAGCTTTACTCTTATGATGATAATCTCATATGTGGTACCTCTGGGAAAGCTTTATGTTTACTGAGGTTGCTAAAGTATCTTGCAGATTGTTGTTTAGATTTTCATGTTAAGCTTCTGGAATAATTTTGCAAGCTATGTAGATAAGTTTAAGTTTATTTACCTTTGAAGGTTGCTGGCAAATTAAATGAATTACAGTTTTCATCCTGTCAGTACTGGATTTATGAAAAAAGTGGGTATATTTTTATTCCTAACATAGAGATCCAAAAATTGTGCCTCTTTGTGTTGTCTCAATTGCATGTGCTTCACAGTTCCAGGGTAATTGAGGAAATTGATGAGAACTCAGAAATAGCATAATGGGCTGTCACATGCAGCAGGAGGTTCTCTTACTTTATCAGCCTATTTCATGCTCTGACCATTTTGCTAAATTTTCATTTCTGTGATGTTACTGTTTGGAATATACTGGATCTTTTGCAAGCTTATGGTAGAGCTGACTGCCAGTCATTCCTCTAAACAGCAACCCATGGCTGTCATAGGGGAAACTTGCTCTGTTTCAAAGGCTGGAGTGGTGGTCTTCCACTCAAACAAGAAAAGCTAACACTGCTTTTTTAATGTTTTTAATATAGGACTTGTTCATAATAAAACACAAAAATTCCCCAGGATAACTAGCTATTAATTTTCCATGTCTTAACAATATTAAAATGTAAGATACGGAAACATAAATAATATGTTTAGATGTGTCCAAAGACAGGCAACATGGGCTCTGCTAGGACATACTCTGCTATTGTGGTCTTTGAGCTGGATCCTGTTAAAAGTGGTCAGAGATTTTAAGATTTGAATTGGTTTTGAATGTTTTTTCTGAACTAAAGACAAAATTCTGGAAGAAATACCTGTAATGGAGAAGCTTTTGTTAGTAGATCTTTTTTCCCCTCTCAGAGTACAGAGATTTTGTGACCTTTTTTGAGTTAAGAGCTCTCAGCAGTTCCACTCTTCCTGTGGAGGAGAGCTGTAAATTTGAGAGCAGATTAATGAATGCAAGGGTGAGTGCAAGGTAATTTGTCTGTTACTGGTAATTGCAGCATTTGCTTCTGAAAGAATAGGACTCTTGAGATCATTTTGAATAAAAATCATTATTTAATTCTTGATGTAAGGTCTTCTCTAGAAGAAACTTAATCCTTAGTAAGTTTTATTCAGTGTGAAAGGAGATCAGTTCTAGTCTTTGTCCTTGATGTTGTTACTTCTTGTTGCAGGTAACGAAAACAAACATCATCAAATTTAACTTCTAAAAGTTCCAAGAAGAAATGTCCACTAACAATATAACACAACTGAATCACATCTCAAAAAGATCACTCTAGCAACTATTTATAAAAGTGTGCAGACACACTTTAATTATCAGATGCTTCTAGCAGTCAGAATTTGTCATTTCTAACAGTAACTTTAATAACATTGTGAAAATATACTTCCACTTTCCTGGTTTTGTTTTTATCTTTGAGAAATGAGTTCAGGAAGTATAAGTACTCATTCTGTAACTAAAACTCGCAGAAATTGTTCAACTGTATATTTTTATTCCAGGTTGGTCCCAAAGGACAAGTTGTAGGAATTGATCATATCAAAGAACTAGTAGATGACTCAATAAATAATGTCAAAAAAGACGATCCCACATTGCTGTCTTCAGGAAGAGTGAAACTGATTGGTGAGCATCAGACTGATGATCTTACTAATTAAACTGATATTCTTTCTCGCAGCTGGTTGAAAATGACTGAATCGGATGTTATTAAAAGTTTGAATTTAGTAAGCTAAACCCAAGAAAGAGAAGCCAAATGAGAACTTTAAAATTTAAATTGTCTTTAGACCTTTGAAAATCAGTATCTTCCCCCAGTTTTCAGAATATGACTTCTGGTGATCTCAAAGAGTATGTGTAATCATTGTACTAGAAAAGGTTAACAAGGGAGTGTTTTTTTGGTGAAAATACATGCTGAAGGTCTGTCATGTTTTATTTGCTATTTAAAATTGGGGTTGAATTCACAATTGTTCTTGAATAAATACCCAGTCATCTGAATTTGAGTGTTTTAACAAAGCCTTCACACTTCTGATAGGGTAGTTGAGAAAGCTGCATGTGAAGATTCAAGTGGAAAAAGTACTAGATTGGCAGTATGCAGCACTGATGTTTATTTCACTTGTTTTTAAAATTGACAGTGGTTGGATGTTAGGGAAGTGATTGACACCAAAGTACTTTAATTCAGTTAGAGTAACTGAAAGGAAATAATGTCCAAACAATAGAAGGACAGTGAATTATTTTAAATAATGTTTTTTTACTAAAAAAAAATATTTGGGGTTTTTTTGTTTGGTTTTTTTCCTTTGTTTGTTTGGGATTTTTTGTTTGGTTATTGTTTGTTTTTCTTAGAAGATGCAAGGCTGGCAAGAGGAAAGTGTCAATCTATTCACTACGTTTAAAAAAGAAGTTGAAGGACTGGATGTTTTTTGAGGCTTCTTACAAGAAAACTTGGAAAAATTATTGTTATGTGATGTTTGGCTCTTAGCTTAACTACTATTTTGATTCTTGGTCTTTTCTTGTAAATGAGGGACTTATCTAAATTTTTTTAATGAGTTTATCAACACATACACATTTATAAAATGCAATGTATCTCACTGAGAACATTTATGTCTCAACTTCTTGGAAAAGAAGTTAGACTGCTAGGGCTGTAGAGGGGGAATGAGGGAAGAATTTCCATTGATGCTGTACAAAAGCAATTTTGACTTATGCTTCTGGTTGTTCTTGAAACAAACTCTGGTGCTCTTGCAAGTCTAGAATTCTAAGTAAACATCATTATCTATATTATTTTTGACTATGTAGCAGGGTGACTAAGAGACTTGTGGATAGTTTTGTTGTGAGGTACATTTTAAAAAAGAACAGACAGGCAAATAATACTTCTGTGAAACATTGAGAAGAATGTTTCAACTGTGTTGGATTCCTGGGAGCTCTTTGATGTGGGGCAAGAATCCAGACAGCTATTAATTTAAAACAAAAAGACAGCAACAGAAAACCCCACTCAAAACCCCCCATCCCAAACACACTAACAAAAAAAGTTGTGAAAACCAGTTGATTGATGATGGGAGCTGTATGAAATAAGACCAGGTGTGTCTGTTGCTGGCTTTTCACAGTGTGCTCCAGACATTCTAGTCTGCTTTGTCATCTCTTACATATACCATAACTGCATTTCAGGAACAGCAAAATTATTTTGGGGTGTCTCAGTAGAACTGCGCTGAGAAGTTGGGAATAGGTATACTCGGATTAACATGTCTTTTTGTTAGTTTGTAGGGGGATAGAATATAAGAAAATAAAGATAGTGTAGAAAGTAATCTTACCCCTAAGGAGTTGCAGCTGGGCCACTTATCAAAGATTAGGAACAGGCTTGACTTGAACAGGCCACAGCTGTAACCAATGAGAAGAAGAGTGCTATAAAAGAGTGGGGTGGCTGGGTGAGAGGGGAGGTTGGAGTCAGTTGGCTGCTTTGTGAAGAAGAATGAGTCAGTGCTCTGAGGAGCTGCCCATGAGAAACACCAAGAAGGTATGAAACTTTTGGATTAGGAGATAACAGTATGGGACCCCTGCAGTGAGATGACAACAGTAGGTCTTTTGGCTTTTTTTTTTTTAATAGCTTGATTTTTATTTTCTTTCCTCTTAATATCAGAAGGAAGCCTTTGAGGTGAATCTCTCAATACCACTCTTTGGCTTACACTCCTGGAAAGCACAAAATTTGGTTCCTTTTAGATGAAACTAGACAATATTATGTGTTAAAAGAAGTAGCCAAATATGTTTGATATGTGCATATTAAGACAATAAGACTTAGATCTAGACTGCAGCAATTATCCTGAAATGCATATGTTGCATGGATGCCAGGTTCTCAGCAAAAACTTTTGCTGTACAGATCTACTTCTATTGTACTGCACTATTTGCTGATGCAGCCATAGCCAGCAGGGATGAGGGGTTGTAAATGACTGAGGGAAGTAATTTTCTTCTGTTTCTGTGCTCATGCTACAGCTCTGGGTGAAACAGGTCTGCCTAGAGGCACTGAAGGCTTGGGTACTATGATTGGTAGATCCAGTCTACATATATAATCAAGCTGCAGAACCCTTTTATACCAAAATGTCCTGACATTTTTTCCTCATCACCACCTGCCACCCTCCACCATGATTACTTCACTAACGAGCTGCATGTAACTGGAGATGTGAGTAGGAGAGGGGACATTATTTAGGATGTAAACACAAGCTGAAAATTTGGGCTGTTCTTTCCCCTCAGTCATTGAATAAGATAATAATTTGAATGACATTGAATATATGAATGCCTACTTAATGATTTTGTAAATGTTCTGGACATCTAAAACTGTGTTGCCATTGTGGGTGGATATATTTCTTCTGTAACTATAAGTATTTTTGTGAATTTTAAAAGGGAAGAGCCATGTTGTGTGTGATGCATATGAAGGAGCATGATTTTTTTCCCCCTTTGGTTGGGTGTGTGCTCTTTTTGAAGATGTTAGCTATTGATTCTGAGAGAAAAGGGATTAGTTATTTTTGAGTCTGTTTTACTGCTCTCAGTAAAGTGATAAGATGTGCAGAAGTCACATTCCAACTTCTCTGGAGAGTGCACTAGGGCCATTTATGTCTTAGAATACATGTGTTCTTTTTCAGAAGTGACAGCAGTTTCTTCCACTTGGCAATCACTTCTTTTGCCAGCAATACTGGAGACTGCTGCTTCTAATGCCTGCTGTGCACCCTGGGGAATGAGGATCTGCCTCCTTGTGTAACTAACACAAGTTTTAGCAATATCTGTATGAGTAAGCTAAAGAAGCCTTTCTCCATTGCCATCTCTGATGGAACAGCAGCTTGATTCAGTAACACATCATTGCTGCTTCTTTAGAAGAGTTCTACAGTGCTATTAAGTATAAATTATATGCTTGGCTGCATTGATTGTTCCAGTAGGACCCGCTTTGGCAGTCGGAGGGATTACACCCTGGAAATACTGGAACTTTCATTACTGGTGATCTCTGTTGCCATCTGACTTAGTGGAAATGGTGATCAATAGGGATGAGTGCTCTTGAAGCACTGGCACTTCTTGCTTGGCCGCTTTTGCTTGTGGCCCTTGGTTGGAGCTTGTGCTGGTCAGAATTGATTGTATTTGTGTCATTATTTATGACTGTATTTATGTGACTGACCCCTAAGAGGCTTCTCAGCTTCTGAGGAAATGTGCTCTCTTAAAGAGCATAGATGCAGAAGGTCCCTGCCAGGGTCATCTTTCAGGACCTCATAAGGAAGATGACAAGTACTTCAGTTTTAATTGTTTTGAGGAGGTGTCCTGGTTTTCCTGCGCTGTCTTGGATGTACCTAAGGGTGCTCTTACTGTCCAGATGGCCCTCCATATCATAGAGGTAAAAATGAAACCTGCTGTGGTGGCTGTGGTTTTTTCCTGCTTTTTGAGTTTTTGGAAGGCAAAAAGTTAAAAGTTTTTCAGCCTCTGACTGGGGTGGTGCACTTCTTTTGACTCTTTCAGTTTTAATTAACCTGTGATATTGATGTTTGCACAGAAGTCAAAGCTCGGGCTGAAGATGGGAAACCCCAAATTACTTGCGCTGATCAGAGGACTAACCTCTATGTTTTTTCTTCTTGACTGATTATTGGAACTTCTGTAATCACACAGTATGAATTTATCAATGTTTCAGTCTTGTTTATTACATTTGTTCTAAATAACTCCAGAGACACCCTGCCGAACTTGTTCTGATTTCCTGTTGCTTTCCTGTAAATTTTGTGGATGCCATATTCACATTGTCTTCTTTCAAAACTTAAGGTCCAGTTTAGTTTGTGACATTTCATTGGCTTAAAAACCCCAAACTGTTACTCTTTGCTTCCCCATAATTGGGATGGTATGAGACATCTGTGACAAAGTGCTTCTCCATGAGTTCTCCACCAAAGCTCAAGCAGCACTGGTAACCTCTGAAAACCTTCATTACTCTGCATCTTCCAAGCAGCCCCCTGGAGCTTTAGCCATGAATCTGACCTGGCTCTCTATGTTAGCAGTGACTGTCTGCAGGAAGAATAGTGAGGCCCATCTGCTGGAATGTGGGCTGTGCAGAGGTTACAGCAATGCTGCAATAATGTATGCATGTGGCTGTGGGCTTTTGTTCCACTGGTAGTGCAGTTGTAGGCATATAGTCCATGGGAACACTTCCTTTATATTTTCCTCACCTTTGGAGTCTTCTGATATGTGCTTCTGACATTTAATGCTTTGGACTTGTGATTTACATTATGTTTAGGAATAGTGTGCATGAAGACAAGGCAAAGCAAAGTGTATGTTCTAAGAGGGTAAATGAGGGGGGAAACTCACCTGCACTGGAGTTGGTAGTGAACATAAATACTTTAGTCTCTTTTCTAGGTGGACCATGTGTTTCCAAGAACTTTCACTATAAATCCATGCTTTCAGATGCTTCAATAGTATTTAGTATATTTTATAAGCATGTGTATGCACATAGAAGGGTGTGTCGTTGCATTTATTTTACAAATGTGTTAATTTTTTACATGTAGATATGGGAAACCATCTGTTTTCTCCAGTCCTTTTGAAAATGTTTTAAAAAACAGTGTTTTCTTGCAGTGGGAGATGGACGAATGGGATATGCAGAAGAAGCTCCCTATGATGCAATACATGTTGGAGCTGCAGCCCCAGTTGTGCCCCAAGCAGTAAGCCTTTATGTTCTGTGTGTGTGTTTCTGTAATATCTTAGCTGTAGAGAATGCTTTGCATACATCTATATGTAAAATACTTGGTAGCTTGCACTGCTGGGAGTATCAGTGGGCAGTGTGGTATTACTGTATGGTGTGGGGTTTTTGTCTCTGTTACAGCTGGGCTTCCTGTTGGTTTGATAAAGCTGTATGTTCTAATAACTCTGCTCTAAATAAACATATTTTAAAATGACATGTGTGCAGCCCTCTATTATAACAATGAACTGGAGCATTTTATTTAACAAGATAATTCAATTTTATCAAACAATGATTTACAAAATTTAAGTGTGTTTCCCAAGTTCCAAAGCACTGAGTCTGTTGAAAGTAAAATGCTCAGCTGGAAGTACAAACAGTGCCATTTGTTTGAAGGTTTCAGAATGGATACAGGGCAGTTCTTACTAGAGAAGCTGAAGAGTTACTAGGGGCTGTAGAGTGTGCATACATATAGTGCATTTTTACTGATAAGATTTTTTTCTCTTCCTTTCCTCAGGCACATGGTAATACATAGCATGATTTTTATATGCTAGATGCCAGTTAAGGTTTTTAAATCTTAGTGAGGGATAGTGAAAGACTGGGCTTTGAGGTGTTATAGATAGATTGCACATTTCCAAACAATGACCAGTGGTGGTGGGTTGTTTTTTTTTTTTGCTTTATGTTTTTAAAGTAGGTTGTGTTTTTATTTTGAGGGGGATTTATTTGTTTGGGTTTTGTTGTTTGAGGTTTTTTTGTTGGTTTGGTTTTTTAAATTTTTTTTGGTGGGTGTGTGTGGGAGGGTGTTGACAGATGACAATTAAAAAAGTAATTGAAAGTTTATTTGTAGATGAAACAGTTTGTAATTATAACTTTTGTTAGCAGTGGGGATTAAGCGTTTTTTTTCATGATGTCTGGGAAGCATGAAATTTTCCTTGGGACTACTGTGATTAGCCTCCTTTAACTATGGAAAAAATGCAAGCATTTCTCACATACTATGTTTACATGTCACTTAGTCATATATTTTAGACTAGTTTCAGAAAAGGCTGTTCAATTACCAGAATGAAAGAGGAGCTGTTGGGTATTGAGTTTGTAGACAAAATTTTTCCAGGAAGAGAAATAATGAAAAGTCACCATTCTCAAATCTTATTCTGAGGGTTTAAGGGGAGATCAGTTACCCCCAGAATTTTTCACAATGGGCCTGTACTGATGCACAATAACTATTGAACAATTAAACAGTTTCAAAAGATTGAATCTGCTGTAAAAATACTTTGTGATTTACATGTTTCCCCCACATATATAGAAAATAAAACTGCAACCTACCCAGTTAATTAAATTGTTTTACTGTAATACCAGTTGTTGTACCATGTTGCTGTGATACTCTCATTTTCAGTGCACTTTTTATTTTTCTTAATGGAAGTAGTTATCTACTGCATAGAAGTAGATGGATACATAATGGCAAAGCTATTAATCGACTGTAACAAACTTTGGATCCAGCTTCTCTGAGGTGGCTGGTTACATTCTAATTTCTGTGTTGTGTTCTAGCTTATAGACCAGTTAAAACCTGGCGGAAGATTGATATTACCAGTTGGCCCTGCTGGGGGAAACCAGATGCTCGAACAGTATGACAAACTAGAAGATGGCAGTGTCAAAATGAAGCCTCTGATGGGAGTGATATATGTGCCTTTAACAGATAAAGAGAAGCAGTGGTCCAGGTGGAAGTGATTTTCTGTTCCACTTACTTCTTCCACACACATGCAAGGTGAAAGGGTGTGAATTTTAAGCAGATAGACTGCAAGGCCTGCCTTTGCTGCTGTCATTGCTTTCTGCTCCTCCATACCATGAAAAGTGACTCAGTCTGCATTACTGCATCACCCAAAGGAGGTTATGCTAAGTTTGAGTTAAATTAAAAGCAGAAGAAAAATATTGCATGGGTTGCACTTTGTCTTTTTTGGACATGTTTTCTTTAGTCTTTGGTGTTTTGAAGATTCTTATTTTGTTGTTTTAAACACAGTATTTTCTAAGTTTAAACTTCACTTTTAATGAATTTTTTATAACTATTTTGCCCAATAATTAGGGTGAAGTGTAAAATTTTACTTAATAAATACTGTTTTGTCCTTTAAGTTAGTGATAATTGGGTGTTCATTTTTTATTTTTCTGAAACACTACAAATGAAGAAAAATCTTTGCAAAATCCTTTGTGGAAAATGTAGATGATCTTGCAAGCACTTTTCCCTTAGCCTCCAAGTAGCAAAAAGTAGAAAAGATAATTCTTTCTTCCCTACGGTATAAATGTAGTTGAGTAGTGTTTAGAAAATTTTCCCAGACATGTCATTAGAAGTCTGTCATCTGTCTCTGATGGGGCAGTATTTGTGTTTGCCAATACAGCAAATTCTAAATGCCTTTCTAGAAGTAGGAAACCTTCCAGTTTGCTGAATTGAACAGCCAGTAATAAATGAATAAATAAATAGACTTAATGCAGCTGTCAGCTTAAGCCATGCTAGTGTGTGAATGAACAAAGCAGCATTGCTGTTTTGCTTCCTGGCAGAAAGTGCTTGTGAATGTATTATTGGCATTAGTGAAGTGCAGAGATGTGCATTGAGCTCTGAAAACAACTCTTGAGTTTATAACCTAAATTTAGAAATTTGGCTTTTTTCCCCTTGATATTTTGGAGTATAGCTTGTGATTTGAATACACGAATACTCACTCAGTGTAACCTATCAAAATATTCCTAAAAAGTACAAATAAAGCACTTTGCATACTGTTGCTTAGCGAAACCTCATTTCAGTGTTTCTTGGGTTCCTCTATAGCCACCACCTACAAATGACTCTTAAAACAACTTCAGTGAGATACTGCTTAGTTCAAAGCTTGTGAAGCGTGCTTGTTGTTCAAATGTTTTGTATTTGTTATGCAAATTAATGCTTTGGCCTCAAATATTGCCAGTATTCCCTCAGTGTGGTACTCAGGGATTTCCTGCCTCTTGTAAGGCTTTGGAAGCTTTCCTTTGTGGTTGGTTTCCTCCTCTGGCAAATGTTTAATTTAAGTTTGGAATCCATGCTTTGCTTACTCTAAAAAAGAGTAGTTGTCTTCTTAAACCTTCCTTCTCTCAGAGAGTTTTCATAGATTTTTTTTTCTATTTCCATCTGATCTGATTATAGTAGCAATTGGGATTCTTTTGGTATCCCAAAATAAGGATAGCAGTGTGTGTTCATAAAACACTTCAAGAAGGATTTCTTGAATGACTGTTTATCCCTTGCTACAAGTGAAGGTGGGGTACTGTGTTAAGGACTAGAATTCAGAGTTTTTAGCATCTCTTCAGTGCAGTTAGGTATTTCATTTTGTATTCTAGCTTGGAAAGAGCTAATAGCTTGTCTTTGGGCCTTCTTCAGTCATGCATACTGTAGGATTATTTTCCCCAGGAATTCGTACCAGTTTCTGTGCTCTTCTGAAATACTTCTTGATTTTATTTATTTTTTTTTAATTTAAGAATTTACAGTGGCGTTACCAGAAAATATAAGTGTTTAGCCTGGAGGGTTCATCTGCAATGGTATAGAGGCTGTATCTTGCTATACGCATTTAAATTTTGGAACTTCCTGTTAAAGAAAATCTCAGAAGTCCACTTGTAACATTTGCTATTTCTTTAATTGTCATTTTTGTGATTTGAAGAAAATTCCCATTCCATTTTCTAGGATAACTGTCAGTGTACTGCTGACCTTACAGGAGGTCGCATATTTCTTTTCTTTGTTTTTCCTTGTTGGTGGCTATGAAGTATATGGTCAGGCAGCTGCTGCTAAGGAAATTCCTTATTATAAGTCAGTATTTGCTATTGATGCTGGCATCAAAGATGAAAGAGCTGTTTTTTCTTCATTTCCTAGATTTCATTTTTTCTTTTCTAAATTGCTTAAGATCTGTGAGCAGAGTTCATTGTGAGACTCCTCTGAAAAAGCATCTCTAAGTGTTTCTGTAATAAAAATCAGTAGTGTTTGGGAGACTAGTTGATGTAAATCTCAAATTCATTAAACAACAATCATTTTAAGATTAGCTCAATTCTGTGTGTTTAGTTTGTCATTCTTTTAGTTTACATTATGTGATTTCATTCCTAATGCAGGTAACTCTTTCATCACAGTGAATGAAGAACGGGTGTCCCTTCACAAAATAGAATTGATAGGCCAGCAGCATTTTCCTAGGGTAGCAGACCCTCCAGTTGGCAGGAAAGAAGCTGTTACATTTTTGCTGAGCCATTCATATTTTGGAATGTTCTTTAATGGGGCTGTAAGGTGGTTTCGCAAAGCAGCACGACACTCTTAAGTGGTGTTTGAAGTCAACCCCATCTTCAGGTATTTTGTATCATGCTTCACTATGTAAAACTTGTAGTGAAAGGAAGTCTGGACTAGCTGGAAGGAAAATATTCCTTGGATTTCAATACATTGCTAAATAAAGCATATTTGTGAATACTGTTAAATTTCTTTAAATTTAGGCCATGACTTCGTAGATTTGGTTCAGTTGCAGTAGTATTTTTTAAGCTCCCAATATTAGTGGGAATCCTCTCAAATGTGACTCTCTGGGACATTTAGAAGTAGAATATACACAGGAACGCTATCTCTGGTACAAAACGAAACAATGCGGTGTGCCAGAAATCCAGCAGTCAATGCCCAGTTATGTGATTATACTGATAAGGGTATCCTTGCACATAAGACTTCAATTGTTTTGGGTTTTTTACTGAAAAATAGGATGGAGAGAGGGTCTCTTGTGTTGCACAGTTGGGAACATGGCTTGATGGCTGCCTTATTGGTAGATCTGGTACAGATTAGGATGTCTCTGGTTTTATTTCTCTGTGAAATAAAGCTTACTACTTCACTTACTACTTATGTGGAAAGACAATTTTAAGTGTCACAGAATCATGGTATTATTTAGGATTGAAAACACGTATAAGGTCATTGAGTCTGACTGTTAACCTGGTGCTGCCAAGTCCACCACTAAACCATATTCCTAAGGGCCACTTCAAGCCATCTTTTAAACACTTTCAGGGGATACCTTGTCCTGCTGGCCTCACTACTGCTGATACAGAGGCATAAGAGAATAACAGTGTAAATAACAGCAATGAAGTCTCTGTTGCATTTTGGATTTGATTTCCAGACAGACAGCTTTTTAAAAATTGTAACAACTACTTTTGTCTTACATACTGTATTAGTAGAAATTACTTATGAACGTCATGCTGAATTTATATTTGCTGATAAAATACAAAATTATAATGACAGTATATATATTATAATGACAAACTTCAGTGACAAAATTGGGGCTGTTACTGTATCCCACTTATCTATACATAAACCATGATTAACACCCTTTTGGAAAATGTATTTATTAGGATACATTTTAATATGTTTCTGCATAAAAACTCTTTTTAAGTGTTTCAAATGCCCCTGATGAGCTAGTTGACCAATTTTGTTTGAAATTAGCAGGTATTGTTTGCTGGAATTCCTCAGGCCACGCAGAGTAACGATTATGGTTTAAGTTTTTATTTTACTTTGGCAAAAAGAATCTCTGCACAAAATATTTTAGGTTAAATTTAAGAATTATGAATTATGTATCAGGGTGGTTTCACCCTGACTGAATGCCAAGTGCTCACCAAAGGTGCTCCCTCCACAACTGGACAGAAGAGAGAGAACACAACAGAAGGCTCTGTTGTGAGTTAAGGACAGGCAGAGATCACTCACCAATTACCACCATGGGTACAGCAGATTGACTTGGGGATATTAATTGAAATTATTGCCAAGCAAAATCAAAGCAGGATAATGAGAGGTAAAACAAACCTTAAGAACACCTTTCTTCCACCCCTTCCCCCTCCTTCCTAGCTCTACAACCTGCCCCCCAGCAGTGCAAGGAGGTAAGGAATGGGGTTTACAGTCAGTCACACGTTCTTCCTGCTGCTGCTCAGGGAGAGGGGTCCTTCCTCTGCTCCAGTGTGGGGTCCCTCCCACAGGACACAGTTCTCCATGAACTTCTCCAGCATGAGTCCTTCCTATGGGCTACAGTTCTTCATGAACTGCTACAAGGTGGGTCACTGTTCTTGGATGCAGTCCTGCAGCCACAGCCTGCTCCAGTGTAGGTCCTCCACAGGGTGACAAGTCCTGCCAGGAAACCTGTTCCAGCATGGGCTCCTCTATCCATGGGCCTGCAGGCCCCTGCCTGGAGCCTGCTCCAGCACATTTCCCACAGAGTCACAGTCTCCTCTCAGGCATCCACCTGCTCCAGCATGGGCTCCTCCACAGGCGGCAGGTGGATCTCTGCATCCCTGTGATCCTCCATGGGCTGCAGGGGCACAGCTGCCTCACCATGGTCTGCACCAGGGGCTGCAGCGGAATCTCAGCTCCAGTACCTGGAGCAGCTCCTGCCCCTCCTCCCCTGATCTGGGTGTCTGCAGGGCTCTTCCTATCACATGTTTTCACCCTGCTCTTCTCTGCACAATAACTTTTTTCTTTCTTGAATGTGTTTCCACAGAGCTGTTGCTTCCATTGCTGACTGGCTCAGTGTTGGCCAGTAGATTACAGAAAAAGTTCCTTTATCATTTCAATTTATTCTCAATTTTATGATTGATCATAGCAAATAATAAATATTTTATAATAGCACCTTTCCAAATTAAAATGCTGGAAGTCTTAATATTGCATCTTTAAAGTTATAAAGTGAGAAATAATGGGCTGCTGAAACACTGAGTAGATGCTGTATTTCTAATTAATAAAAGGTTACACTCTGAATTTCACTTTCAGTAATGACAACATATTTTTCATAGATGAATGATGTATTGAGAAGGGAAAGTCAAATGCTGCCTAATGACAAGAAAATAGAAGTGGATCTAAAAGAGTGAGATACAGATTTCAGATTTATAAATGTTTGTTCAAATATTTAATTTGAATGCCTTTCCCTAAAGTGGCGGTGAGGGATCACAAAGCTGCATGACTTGTATCCCAAACTTATCGTTGATAAGATTATTGATTCTTTATAGTTTATAATTTACCTGAAAAGCTGCATATTAGATTTTTTCTGAGAATGTTTCTTGGTTTTTTTATTGGATATTCATGATGGGAATTGTAGAATATTCATATATTTGTTTTCCCTAGTAGCAAGCGAAAATTTTTCAAACTTTCTCACATTTTTTTCAAGAATAGTAACTTTGAGCTAATGACTTCTGAAATTTGCTTTAACTTGAGCTTATAAAGTTGCTTTGATGCCTCAGTTGATAGATGAGTGGTTCTCTTGCTGCAATTCCAAAAGCCTGAGGACTACTGTGGTGACTTAAACCCTGAATATATATATTGCTTCCTAAGCAGGAGCTGGTAAGCAGATTGGAAGGAGTGCATATTTGAAGCTGGAGAGAAATGACGTGAGTTGTGTAAGAGTCACAGTAAATAGCCATGGCCAGAAAGAATACAAATTAGTAGATCTTTCCTGTGGCTCTAGAGGGCAACAGGACAGTTTTAACAAGGGAAGAGCAATCTTTTGAGTCTCCTTTTAAGCTTTGTAGCAGGATAGATTTTGTTGTACCACTGGGAGGATAGGATAATATATCCTGATTCTTACCAGTAGCTGAAATCTGGTGGATTTCATAGCTTGGCAGCTTCCGATCCATACAGGATCAGCTCAGGTCAGCTGAATCTGGTTTGCAATATTATTTATGTCTGCAAGCTGTGCTACATTAGGGAGAAAGCTGATAGCTGTTACCTACCAGGTGATCTGAGACTTTTCTGGCACTTGAATTACATACACTCCAATAATGCACATATAAATTCAACTTCTATCTGTAGAAAATAAATGCTGTATAATTTTAACACTTATTATCAGGGGTTGGTTTAGGCTGGCATGCTGCTGTTAGATTAATGAGTAGTGAAGAGCAAGTGAAAAACCTCTTGAGGGAAGCTGATCCCCTTAATACAGTAAATGTTCTAGAAAATAAAATATGAAAATCCTTATTTTGAACGTCACATACAGGATGTAGTGGTCAGGAATGTTAAAGCAATGAAAAATACCAACAATTAAAACATTGCTATGCTAATATAATTTATTTTAAATTATATATTTATATAATACTTATATGTTCTAAGTAGAAATATCATTCTGGAAAAGAAGAAACAGACCTATACTTTAAATACATTAAGTGCATTAGCAACATTATGCAAAAGCCCTGCTAACATTTGTGGCTGGGTAGAATCATTGTGTTTAATAGTTTCAAAGTAAGTACAGAATGTTTTTGAGGCTTACAGTTGCTTGAGGATCTGCCTTGTATTTGAAGGATTACGAATTGCTTGTCACAGTAAAAGACCAGGGTTTTACAAAGCTGTGAGTGTGTAGTAGGAATCAGGATTAAAAATCACACCCACAATAAGGCGTATGAGACTAAGCCAGCAACAGCAGTAGTCATTACTTACATACACTTCTTGAAGATGTAAAAATTAACTGATGATGCAGCTCCTGGAAGTGTTAGGGATGAATGAAGCACTTGTCCTGAATTCACTGGCACTGCATTTTAAATTGGGTATCAGATGTTCATTTCTTTTTATCTGTTTAAAATAAGCAAATACCCATTCTGTGAGATAGGCAAATATGGAGAGCTTCCAAACCTTTAGCTATAAACAGATTTTTCTTTATCCCTGCCAAGATGTGTTCTTCTGCCTCCTGCTTTTTTCTGCTGTGTGTAATTACTGCATTGCTCTAAAGCTGTGTGATTAGTACTTTACTATTAGGAGGCAGTGCAAAGTGCAAAGAATGCAAATATTTATCACTTACAAATCACAACGTTTGCATCCCAACTGCATTAGATAGAAAACTAGTCATTTAAACACTAGTTTCTACAGCCTTTTCAGTTGCTTTTACAATGTTTTGCATGCTGTCATTCCATGCTGTATGATTCCTGGAGCATAACAATATCTATAGAACTTAAGTTTTTGTATGTGTGCATGTAGAACTATATTTTTGTGGATTAATTTGCATGATAGCTGAAAATACTATTGTGTATTGAGCCAGCAATCACATTACTGAGTTTTTTTCCTAATTCAGACACTGTTTGCTTCAGCTAATGAGGCTGCTGCACCTACAAAAAGAAAAATTGCAGCAAATTAATTCTGAATTTTTAGATTGCTTGTGCCTTGTCAAAAAAAAAAAAAAAAAGGCAACACACTTCTCTTTGAGTTTTCCAGGGCTCAGAGTGGCACAGTGCACAGCTTTCAGATTTGATGGGTGTTTTGCATTAAAATTAATGCTTTAGAAATACTTAAATCACTACTATATGATAACTTTATGGTTGGAATATAAGTTCTGTGGGTTTCTTGTTTTAATGTGTTTTAAATGTCCTACAGGGACAAACCTCTGCATTTTCTAGATACCTTTCAGTGATTTAGAGAGACTTCTTGATTCATCCTTTCTCCTCGCTACATCTCCTTTTAGCTCATACACACACACACTGCCCTGCCCCCGGCCTTTCCACAACCTGCTCCTCATTTATCGTAGCTCCTTCAGGAGCTACTCGAGTTCCTCTGAGAAATAAATATACTAACTGGTACAAACTGCATAACAGGGATGCACTTGTGAGTGTTCCCACTTTCTTGAGAGACTGCAGCTGAAGTTAAACTTGCCTTTTTGGCAGCTACAGAGGATGGGTTTTGCCAATACTCTGTCTAGTAAGTTGGTTCAGTTGCTTGCCAGTGTGTAGCCAGCAGAATATGGATGGCAGGTAGCTGTGTTACTAGCTGTGCAATGGTGGGGGTTTCCTTAAAGCAAGTGATCCATTAAATGTAAAATTGAGAGGCCCATATTTCACAATAAGTCACATAGTAGTATGAGATGATGTAGGATTGCTGTTGCCTTTCCTTTGGTGTTTGTTTTTTTTCTCAAATGCCTGAAGAGATTTCTAAAGTTTTGCTGATGTACGTGAGCACTTAAATGTAACCTGATTCAATATCAAAACTTTTCAAATACCGTTTCCAAGGGGAGAAGAAACATAACTGCATGTGTTTTCTTTCTACAGGGATGAATTGTAAAAGCTACATCATCTTGACCCAAACATAGTGTTACAGTGGACTGCTCATCTCCCGTTCTAAAAGCTTTTTGAAAACCAACAGCATTGCAGCTTGTTTTGGACTTCGTTATACTGTTGTTATCAGCATGGAAAAGCGTGGTGTTTGTTTTATTTTTTTAGATGCTCAAGGCAAATCTGATAAAGAAATGGTGGAAAGTTTTATGTGGGCATTGTTTTATTTAACATGCCTTTATTTCACTTTCATCTGTTCAAAGTGAATTTCTGCAAAACTGCAGATAAAGACCTGTAGCTTGTGAACTCTAATGTTGATGGGGGAACTTGAACACTCACTTCTCTTGGCTCCTGTGTCCCTTGGTAAAACTGCTTCTGTGCACCTTACGACACTACGTAGGTAATACCAGGTTTTCTGTGTTCCAACGTCTGCTAGATGCTACTAAAAGGAGATGAACTTCCTTTCTAAGCTTTTGACATGGTGTCATAGACTAGCATGTAGTAGATACAATCAGCTGCTTTTTTACCTTAAAACCAGGCATTTGTATATATTAAATTTCAAGACATCAGAGGTAGGTGGCCACTCTTATCAAACATTGCTGTTCAAGCTGGACATAACAGACATGGTTTTCCCTTTCCTTCTAAAACTGAATAATATAATCTTGAAATTCTGTTGTGGTTTATAGCTCAGTGCTGGTGTGATACTCATGGAGCTAACTCCATGAATGTGAGGTGAGGTGTGTTCCAATCACTGAACAATTAATGCAATGCTGCTTTGCCAAATAAAGTTTAAAGCAGAAGGGGGGTTTTGTGCTTGTGTGGAAAATTTGGATGGGTTGGTTGTCTGATATATGGATTGCTAGGTTCTTTATTAAAAGCCAAAACCCCCTTTGGTTCTAAAAGAAAGTTGCTTTTGGTAAAGCCATTTGCTGTATTAACATTCTTGGTTTTGTAACTGTGGGCACCCAGGAAAAATTCTGGCTTTTTAGAAAGTGAATTCTAAATTGCTGTAAAAGGAACGCATCGGAAAGAATCCTGGACTCCTTAGTACACATAGATGCACTTGTTCAGTTTTCATATAGAAGAATTGTTGGAAGGCTATAAACCTTTTTTTCTGACATAAGTTTTGTGTTTTGGTACTGTAAAATGTCCACAGCAAATTGCAAAGCAGTACAGTAAGGTGGGCTGCTCTGGGAAAGGGGGGAAGTGTGTCTGCAGTCATCTTGCTCATATTTGAGCAACCTGGAATTAAAGTAAACAGTATATTATCCTTTTTTTTTTATGATAGGAAGGATTATGGAATAAAACAACCTACAGTGATCTCTGGAAAAAAAAACCTAAACCAACTTCCTATGGTGGAAGAGCAATAATTTTGTGATAGGATTAATCCCTGAAAGCAGAAATGTTATAATTCAAAGGCCTCTGAATATGGAAAAGGAACAAAGGCCAGCCCCATTTTGTTCCTCTATGAAAGCTACTATAGGACTTAATTTATTTAGATGTTTGGAAGTCAATGTACCACCTCCTGATCTGACTGCAGCCTGGGAGCACATGCACAAGATTAATCTTATAAAGAAATTAATATGGTACGTATTCTAGAAAATACAATCCAGAAAAATCCACTTGCGTCTGACAAATTTGTACTAACCCACAATCAACTGTGACTCTAGTTCTTGGTGTTGAAGTGAAATAACTGATGCATGCTAACGTTCAACCTTTTGGTCGCTGTATCTTTCAGTTTGAGTTCAGCTTTATTTACATCTTCTCACTAATTTAATCAGTTAAATGAAAGATATGAGCTCAACTGTATCCAAATTCCTGTCTCTGGACACAGTGTAATAAGCTAGCCTGACTTGGAAGTGATGTTAAAGCTGAGACCCGATGACAACTTCCTGGGGGAGAACCACTTCAGGAGGTGTAAAGCTTCAGGGACCAAGGCTGGTGGGAATAGTGCACCCACTCTACTGAAGGGGTTGATGGCAGTCAAGGTACTTGGACAGAAAGGAGTATCCAGGAGTAGCATTTAGGAGTCGAAAATGGAAACTCCTCCATGATGGAGCAATGGTTCTGAAGTAAAAACTTGGAGACAAGGACAAGCTGAAATGCAGAAGACTTGAAGAGCTTGAATAAATGCTGTGTGAACTGTCTGAATTGCTACTTTGCCAAATAAAACAATTTGAGAGGAAGCTGTATCTAGGTGTCTGCCTGATTTTGTGGTTGGTTTTGTTGTTTTTTAACATTCATCAGGATTTCACATATCCAAAAGAAAACATGTATAAAAATACTGGTTTGCTAACTGACCGTAACTATGTGTCCATTTTCAGTCAATTAATGCATTGCATCAGTTACAAAGCCTGTTAATACTTCCTGGAATGCAAGTGGGGTTTTTGGTGTCTGTTTGGAATTTCTGAAATCCATATCTGTGTGTTTTGGTGAACAGGCTCTGTGCACAGTTCTGTCTGCTGTCCAGAGTTGAATCCAGCCACCTCGGAGAGTGTGATTTGCCACTTGGAAGGATTAAAGCTTTCTCTCTTTGTAAGAGGTGCAGTCATGTTTCACTGGGCTGTTGCTATCACCTCTAAGTCAGAACAGACTGGGAGAACGGATTGAACTCTGAGTTGCTTATCCGGTTGTGTCTGGGATCCAGACAGTAAAAGACTTAGAAAGCCAATACCTGTATCTTGTAAACCCACCAAGAGTTGTGGGCTCTCCACAGAGGTGCTGTAGGGATGCTTTCTGTTTATGTAGCAGG
>NW_005054392.1:702863-725860 GCF_000277835.1 Geospiza fortis | reverse complement strand
CAGGAATGATCTGTGTACTTTTTCTGTTCAGACTGGTCATCTGGCTTGAGGCCACAGAGCCTGTAACATGACTTTTTCCGGAGAGAAACCAGCACACAGCACGTGTGCACCAGCACTGCTGATGAAGCCACCTGGATGATTCCTGAAATGTTTTGTAGTCATCGAATTTGAAACAGGCAATAATGCCTGGAGCCGGGAGGGCTCTGCGTGGTAGGCTCTGGAGCTTGCAGCTGGCAGCAGTTCTCTCCACATGTGCAGTGTTTTTGTGATAGGGTGACAAGCTCCAGGATTTTTGAGTGTGGAGGGACTGTGTAATTAACCCATCAGCACAAAGAAATAAAATACTCAGAGGAAAATTCTGAACTAGTACTCCTTCCTGCCAGGAAGAAGGGTGTTAACCCATTCTTACAGTAGCTGTGTTTTCTTCCTTCTACTCATTAATATGCCCAAGGTTGTGCTGCTTTTGATTAAAATGCAGTTCACAGAAGGAAGACATGACACAATTCCTTCTGAACTTTGACACGATACAAAAGATGAGTAACACAAACCATGCTCATGATTTATAACTTTGGTTCTATTCAGCTGATTTTAAACATATTAGGATGCAATCAAAAGATGAATAGTTACCTTTATGGAACCTTGACCACTGTCCCAAGCAATGTGGAAGAGGTATTCTGCTGAAGTGAATGAGGGGTGGTCCTGGTTCAGAAAAAAGGCAAATGGTGAGGTCACACATGCCCATTGTTCAGAGCCAAACAAAAAAATTCAGAGGGGAAGTGTTGCCTCACAGATGGCACAGGGAGACACAGGAGATGGCGAGGTCTGAAATTGGTCTTTTGCATTTCAGGATGTTCAGACTTCATAGATCAGGAAGGGTAAATTAGAGTTTAAGTAATGTGGTATGCAATAGATGGCTTCAAGCATGGGGTTTAAGTTAGTTTTGTGGGTTCATACATTTTCTCTTTGTTGAATCTATTTGAGTTTTGTCCATCTGCTTTTAACTGTGAAAGGTTGTGAACTGCAGACCAGTTGTGGTAAGTCAGACACTCTTAAGGTATCATAACCCCCCTTTGCATTTACTGTAAATAACACACACTTGTGTGCTCAGCCTCCCCAGCTGGCAAGGTTTGGGGTTCCATGCCTCAGCCAGGTCTGAGGAAATAAGCATGGACCAAAACCTGGCCTTATGCTGGCAGAGGTGATGTAAACTTCCCTCTACCTGGCCTATTTACCTCCCATACTTCATCCTTGACAAACAGGGCTGCTTTCTGTTCCAGGTAGTCATTTCTTACACAGCACAAATTCATGCTGCAGCTGATGCACTCTGAATTTTCCTATGAAAGGCTTATCAGGTTGTTCTCTCATGCTCTTGGCAGGGTGTTAATGAGATGCTCAGCAGGATGTGCTCGGGAACTAAAATTGTATTTCTTTAAATTATTAATTGAGTGGACATAGCTATTGCTGAAATATGTATGGAGGAGATCCAGCTGCCCATTGAGAATTGCCTGAAAGCTTCAGAAGGAGAAATGAAAATAACTCTGTGTCTCATCATACCAAACTTACAACTTGAGACAATTCCGTGCCTTTTAGCAAAACTTTTTTAGCAACTACAGACTATTTTCATAAAGACTGTTGTTGGAGTTACTCTGAAATCTCACTTTGATTCTCTAAGATTTCTTTTAGTCCAGCCATTTTCATCACATGCTTCTGAGCAACTGACCTGGCAGACACTCGAGAAGATTCCCTAAAGCTTCTGAGAAGCTGAAGTCCTTTTTTCAGCCATGGTTGGGCTTATGTTTGCATTTTATGTGTTTGTACTATTAACAAGACATGTGTCTTGTTTATTATGCTCTGCCAAATCCTTTTTCAGCTATAATGTAGAAGTGGCATCAGATAAATCAGTAACTTTTATTGCAGGTGCCTTATGGATGAGGAGGACACTCTTGAAGACCTCTGGTAAGGAAAATGGGTGATTCAGAGCACCTGCCAAGGCTACTGCTCTGATCAGAGCTCTAGAGAAGCTCCTCTCCTCTGGATATAGAGGCAGCCTCAGGACAGTCATCTCTTGGGCATGGAATTAGCCTTCAGGGATGCTTTCCCTATGGGTCCAACCTTCCACTGGGCTGCCTGCTTTCAAGTCCTGTACAGTCCTGCACTCCTCCAAGTTCCCTGCTCTCTCTCTATCTGTGATGTCCAGGCATTTCATTTGAGTGTAGAAATCTCAAATTCATCTCTTTAATGCATTAGGACCTGCCAGTTTTGAGAGCTATGTTAAAATGTCTTGCTCTGCCCTCTTTAGAACAGAATTATACATTTCTCTTGGCCAAGGAAGTGGCGACTCTCAGTTGTTCACTGAACCTTTCTACCTTTCTACCTTTCTGCCTTGTCTGGTTTCTGCCAGGTTGCTCAAAATACATTTTTCATTGATTTATGAGTGGTTTAGAACTGTCAGCCAGGAGTCTTATAACTGCAAAAATTAAAATTTTAGCAGGTGTATTTAAAAACTTGCTTCTGAAGTGTGCTGATCCAGTTGTTCTAGATTTCTCTTTGTGTTTCAGGACTCCAGTGCAGAGTGCAGCTCTCTTTTTCAGTTATTTTAAGTAACTATTGAAAAATATAGAGCAGAGTTACTTTTACACAAATTTCCCCCTTTAAATATTCCTTGTTTACAGCATGTTTCCCTGTCACTCAGCTCAGACCAATTGTGTCATGGGCTCTTTTTCGTATTAATTACTCTGTGTTTATTGCCTCTGTCTGGTCTTTATGCCCATCAGCACTCTCTGAATCTTCTATAGCTTTTCCCTTTGCCCTTACTCTTTTAGCTTTTGCCATTAGAAACTGAAAAATCCCAATTCCTGATGCACATGAAAACAGCCAGCACAGACCTCAGTGATGCATGACTGTGGATTCTGCTAGGGCTTACTAGAAAGGCTCTCCCTTTGTTTTGGGGCGGCAAGTTTGCGTTGCTATTGGTTCATGCCTCTGGCTGGCTCTGTGCAGTTTGGGATTGAAACTCTTATGCTTTATCTAGGATTTGAAAAGCAAATGGAGCATCACACTGACCTATTTCAGCCTTTTTGTTTTGCAAATGTGCTCTTGGTACTGCCCCTGCTGTTATCCTATAGTGCTATGGAATGATTACAGCGAGATGTTCAGGCTAGCATCCCCTGCAAAAGTGGGCAGCAAGCAGGCCATATTACGGAAAAAAACCCCCTTACTTCTAAATATGGATCAAACCTAGGTAAGTATTGTATTGTTTTCTACTCTGAAGTAATTTGTGCCTTTTAGCACAAATTAAGCTGTCCAAAGGGCAAAACAATTAAAAAAAACAGTTTAAGTGAAATAAGAATCTTGATCAACATTAAAATACACTGACAAAATAAATTTTAATGACCTCTCCTAATACACAGAGGAGCAACTTCCACAGGGCTATGCAGTCAGGATAGTCAATATTCTCTGCTTACCTAACATACTGGTAAGAATAGGTGGAATAAGCATATTCAGAGATATGTGGATAGACAAACATCAGTGTTTAGGACAGGAAAAACAGATCTGACAGACTTCAAATAGTGACGAGTTTCACACAGTGTGTCTCACGTCCTCTACAGGATAAACACTTGTAGGTCCCTTTTGACACAGAATATGCTGTGATCTGTGACTGTGTAAAACTCCCCAGCTCTGGGGTTTGCATGCAAGACCATGAGTGCAGTTTTAGTAAGGCAGCCGTCAATGCAGTTTTAGTAAAGCAGCAATGAAGATGGACTGGAAGCACTGCCTGCTCTGAGCACTCTGACATCAGAGGGAGAGCCCCAACCTTGGCAGTGGCTGGGGAGGGGCCACAGAAGCTATGTCAGCAGGAGGCAGTGACTGTGAGCTGCCTGGGGAGAAGGGGAAAAACATCCTGAGCATGTTGACAGTATTTTCTGCTACTCCCAGGTGTGCTCTAGCTCAATAGTTCAGTATGACTTACTTACAATGAAATAGCATGAAAGCCATTAAATGCAAGCACATGGTATTGAGACCAGTGTGTGTGTGTTAATTGCAGGAGCTGCCAAGCCAATCTGTTACTTTGCTAACTTTGTCTTGCTCTCCATCCAGCTGACAATGCCCCCAGGCTCTCCGGTAAGGTGAAAACTATTTTATTTCACTCCAGCCGTGGAGTTTGCTGTCACCTGGGAAGTAACAGGCCTTAAGCTGGAGGCCCGGAGGGCAGCAATTGTCACCATCTCCCGTCTGAGAAAGGAGAGTCCCTGGAAGACTGGCCACTCTAGGGCAGCACTAGCCAGACTCCAGACTCCTGTACCTTGCTTGCTGTCTGCTGCTCTCTGCTTGCAGGCATTCATTCTCAGCTGGAATATGCAAAATCCGTGAAGGTTTATTCACTAGCAACAGCACAGAAACAAAGCCTACTGTTGGGTAGAGTGACTGGAAAGCTGAGCAGCCTCTTGCACCACGGCTGAGCTGGCTGGCTTGTGCTTTGTGCCAGATCTTGCTGTTGTCCTGCCTGGCAGAACAAAACCAAACCTTTTGTTCTGCTGCTGGCTGTATGCAAGTTGGTAATAGGAGCACGGTGAGCACAGAGAGAAAAGACCACTTTTCTTGCTGCTTTGGTAAGGTGGTGAAGGAAATTTAGGTATTTAATTAAAACCCAATGCAAATTTCAATAATAGAAAATAAGACCCCAACCAAATGGGCAGTAAGTCTTCCTTAGAAAGCTGTATTTAAAATTGGCCTCTTGGGTCTTGTGCTATTTGCCATGTCTTCTGGGGGCTGGGATGGAAGAGAGGCTGTACTCCAAACTGGAAATGGGCAGCATCCTCAGGCAGTCTCCTGGACCCACTGTATCACTGAAGTACAAACAACCAGACTTTGCCTCATGTGGCAGGAGCAAGGAGCACTGGCAACCAGATTGCCTGAGTAGCTGGCACAGCCAGCTCTGCAACTGCTGTCCTGCTCAGCTCAAGCACTGCTCGAGAGATAGGTCACACAGGCAGATGCCCTGTCCTTCTCTGTCTCCCTGAAACAAGTACCTCAACAACTTCCCCCACCATACACATTCCACCTTCTTGTAAGGCTGTTTCACAGAAAGGAGAAAGAAATTCTGTCTGCTCTCATGATGCAGTCTTGTAGCACAGAATTTAGCTGGCAACGGAAACGAAAGACAATGCAATAAATATAAGAATAGAATCGGTTTATTAGAGCTATTTTACATAAAGTAATCAAGAACAAATTACTTGAAGAACTATTTGTATACCATGGCAATATTCTTGCTGACTCAAAGTTACTGAAGTACAAAAGACAACATACAAAACAATGCATGCCTCATTTGACTCCGGTTTTATTGAGACCCATGAGGAATGTGACATCCTTGGGACAGCCAAACAAGACAGACAGCACAGTGTGTGTGTATATATATGTATATATAACATGTACTGTACACATTTTACTGGTAACACATCTGCAGTTCACTCACACATATCACTTACTTGCTCTAATTCTATGAGAATTTTTCTGGGGTGAGGGCAGATCACTGAAGCTTTCAAGCCTTGCAGGGAGCTATGGGATAACCAGCAGGACTCCTACACTCCATCATCTTGGGTTGAAACTGCTTTGTGCTGTTCTTACATGTGTGAGGGTGGTGGGCTGGATGTGGAAAAGGCTGAACAAGCCCTGAGCTCCAGGGAGAGACATAGCTCTGGGATTACACAAAGAATCATAGAGGGGTTTGGGTTGGAAAAGACCTTAAAGATCATTTAGCTCCAACCCCCCTGCCATGGGCAGGGATACCTTCCACTAGACCAGGTTGCTCAGGGCTCCATCCAGCCTGGCCTTGAACATTGCCAGCAATGGGGCATCCACAGCTTCTTTAGGCAGCAGTACACGACTGCTGTTGAGCACTGGGGAGTCCAAGCTCATCCGCTGAGGAGCTGCATTTTTTCATTTCAGCATTTAGCAAGCATGGCTTTCTGCTAGCAATGCAGAGGTTTAAACCGAGTGAAAATAACATGCTTTCTTCCTTAAATCCCAATTTTCTTTGCAAAAGCTGGTGCCTGGATAGCCACTGCTTTTAATTAACAAAGCAAGAGACATTCTTTAATGAAAATACTCCCAGTGCATCAGGTGGAAAGAACACAACTGGTCTCTGCTGGACGGTGAAGGATCGTGTTGGCTGGAGCACCCGGTGCCCACAGTGGTGGCAGCACTGAGAAGAGCAGGATGGCACAGGCTTCCCCCCACACCTTGGCCAACACAGCCGGGCTGTGGAGCCTTGGCTGCCCCAGTGCACAGGCCCTGGGCTGCACTCAGCCCTGGCTGAGACCCCAGCTGCTGTGGGGAGGGCACGAGCACCCCACATCCAGTTTGGGGTCTCCCCACCTTGCAGTGTCTTCTGCACAACAATCAACTAGAGCTACTCTCCAGAGCCTGAACGTTTCTTATTTTCTGAGCAACGTCATCTACCCACTTTTCATATTATCACCAAAGGGGAAGAGTATGTTCTTCATCTCATAGGCTTCTTCTACACTTGAAAATAAACTAAGGATTTTGGTCCTTTTATAGAGGCAGAGATTCATGGACACAGGAGAAAGGGGAGAAAACAACTGACCCAAATCCAGGTTTTAGAGATACATCCCATTGATGAGGTAATCGGACTCTTCAGATGTAATGGGTCGGGCTTTTTTGAGCTTCTGTTTCACTAAGCGCAGTCTGCAAGCAACCATAAGCAGCAGCAAAGCAGTGATTGCCAAGCCTAAGGCTAAGGGTAACACAGCACCTACAATGAGGTTAAGAGAAATCACATTTTATTTAACACAGTGAGATGCTGGCAAAGAAAACCTGAAATTTTTCTTTAAAAATACAGCTAGTCTACCACTTGGATGTTAGTAATTGGAACAACTCATACTATGAAACTAAACTGCAAGATTATGTTAGGGACAGTTCAGAATATGTAAGTACATTATTCAATTCTTGACCATTTTATCTGACTGAAAAACTGATGAAATTCAAAATTAACACACAGGGTTGGTCTTACCTGTTTCTGGGACTGGGCGACCACCTCCAAGCTGATCTCTCTTTGGCATCATTATGCCATCCCCATTTTTATCATCTGTTCTTTTCCCTGAGGAACTGTTATCTGCACAAAATCAAGCAAGATAAATAAATACTGCAGTTCAGTGACTAGGAAATCTTATCCACAGGATACTAGTATTAAATAATGTGAAGCACTTAAACTTATGGGAAAAAACCAAACAAAAGAACAGTTTGAGAACTTCTGACTTCGACTGTATGACTTGAATTTTTGAAATAATGTGAAACTGAAGCTAAAATTTAAATTCAGTTTTACATCCCAAACCACAGTGCATCTCAACTAGAAGCAAAGGCACTCTGACTGTGCTGTGATACATTTGCTGGCAGCCTTCAGAACTGTTACAGAGCTAGCAGAAACACACTATGCTGCAAAATCTGTAGAATATGAATGTGAAATGTTGTAATTGGAATTACATGTAGCAGTGGGTGCTAAGGAAGTGTTTAAGTCAATTAGCCTGGAACATGCACTGTGTGTAAGTCCCACCCACCAGCAGCAGCTCTGAAGAGCTGCAGAAGGTGTCCCTGGCTGTGGCAGCAGCAGATGCACATGATTGCTAATCAAAGCCTAAATTGTTTCATTGGTACTGTCATGAAAGTCCATGCTAATGCTCCCACTCCAAGGCAGAAGGCAGCCTCCCAGGCTGTGGCTTTACTGCCCTGCCATTTTGGCTGGGGTGCATAAACACTGACTTCACCCACAGGGAATGCTGCAAAAAAAGTCACGGCCCTCTCCTTGCTGGGCTCCTGATGTTGTCCTGGCATGTAAAGTGGGCTTGGAAAAATTCTAACAGTGAATGTACTGGCCTTAAAATACCCAAATGGTATCAGAGATGTGCAGGACCACCTGAATGTAACTGACACCAAAACCAGCAGCTGTTTTTCCTGAATTAAACTAAATGAGTATTTGTCTTTATTTTGGAAATACCCAGAAGACATCAGCTGTTTTTAAGAGCTGCTCCAGCCTGCATCTAAATGCCTGTTTTAGAAAATTGTTTCCCTGCCATTTAAATAAAGGGAATATTTAAGTCAACTGCTTGTAAAGAAATTTGGCAAATATGGAGAAAAGTTTAGTGGGAAATTTTTGGAAGGGTAGAAGAACTGAATCTTTTCAATAAAGCGTGTAGGACTTGCGCTGTTTTGCTAGGACTTGTGGCTGTTCTTACATGACTGGAGAGATTATCAGAGTCAATGCTGCTCAATATCTTATCTGTTATCTCTAGAACACAAAGAGCAATTTCCCCAAAGAAGTTTAGGAGCCTGGCATAAAGTATTTTACAAGGCTTTAATTTGGTTTTCACTTTCTCTTGATTTTCTAGTCTACTCCGGGGAAATTGCCACTTACAGCCCTTTCCAATTACCCTGAATCACAGATCTAGGCTATGGCTACTGCTGTGGGTGCCTCTGCAGTAAAAACATGACTAAGGCTTGGGCACTCAGTCAAATGTTGTAATGCTGGCCTCAAACAGCACGGCACGGGCAGCCTGGGAGAGGCAGAGGCCCTGTGCCAGGGGAATGCAAAGCTGTTATGGTGATTTATACACTTGGCTAGGCTGTGCTGGGGAGTGCAAATCTTCAGGCTGCTCATGGATTCAACCCGTCTGCATGACCCTGTTCACTACTGGCCACTGCTGCTAAGAAACCAGCCCCCTGCTCACTCCAGAGTGCTGTGCTGCTACTGAGTGTTTTCTATATTCATCTGCAAGTTCAGGAGTGCCAGAATACGCAGCTAGGCTTTAGAACTTCCCTGGAGAAGGACATTGGGGCTAATGGAGGCAGCCATGCAGAAATGCTGCGCTGGAGATGCAGTCTGGGTAACTTTACTGCCATGGAAACATGTCTGTAGAGAGAGAAAGGACCCTTTCATTGACATCAAATGCCTTTTCCTCCATCCACTCTCGACTTTGGAAGAAAATGTTTGGCCTTTCAGCTTGGGCAAAAGTAGACCATGAGTCTGTTGCAAAAGACTCAGTGCCCCGAGTGCCTGAGGGGGTTATCTCAAAGTCAGACTTGGTGTTCCCCTGCACTTGCCCTGCTGTAGAGGAATCCCACTGAAAAGGCAAGAATGCAGAAAAAGATTTATCCATTGCAAACAACCAATGATTTTTGGGTTTTGTATTGGTTGGTTGCGGTTTTTTTCACTTTACTTTGAATATATCCTCTGTTAGGTCAGGCAGAAGTTTTAAACAGTCCTTAACTCAGACTTGCATATTATCATACTTCAGTGTAAATCCTTAAAAAGCTTGTATCAAGTCAGAGCTAAGCATGAAGGGCCACTGTAAGGAAGGTTAAAGGAAATTTGGAACAGACAATCTATTAAGAGAAAATGAATTCTAGAAGGAAGTTCTCTTAAATATCACCCTCATATGTAGAAAGCTCATATATCTGCTACCAGCAACTATCTCAGAGTCCAAAACACTACAACTTAGCCCAGCTCCTTTGGAGAAAAGGAGAAAAGATAAATTTGGTTGTACTTGACAAGGAAGTCCCTTTATTAGACATCTTTATTGAATTCTCAGAGATGAAAGCTGCTTATGGAGAGGTAAGTAGCAGAAGGGACAGGCCTTTATTGGTACTTTAGCCACTACTAAAAAACAAATGTAAAAAAGGAAACAAAGAAACTCCAAAGTCCTACAATGTCTTGGGAAAAACTTTTCTTGTTTAAAAACCAATGGAAAGCTCCTGTATCAAGGACAGAGTGTAGCAGCCAGCTGCAAGGTGTCACATGCTGTCTCCAGTAGGTAATACCTTTACTTACTCTGTCTGCAGTCACCTGATTTAAGAGCATCACGTTTTCCTTTCCATGGATTGTACTTCCATGATCTGAAAATGTCAGCTGAGAATTAAGAAAAATGTAGCCCTGAATGGAGCACTTGCAAGTGAAAAGCCAGAACCTGTGCTGCCACTGTAAAGCCATATCCCCATATATGTATCTTAAGTAGATAGCTTTTCACCACAGTGACCACTAAAGCTTATTTTCAAAATTTATGTAAAATAGTATATAAGAAGCCAGGATGTTGGCAATGTCAGCTCCAGGCCAACAAGAACATGATTGCCTCAGTCCAACAAAGACCTTCACAGTGATTCAGAGGCAGAGGTTCTACCTTGGCACCAGCAGCAGGAGACAATCCCTCCCAGAACAGGATTTCTGCCAGTGGAATTGCTGAACTTCTGAGGCTGCTGGTATGATTTCTGCTCAGCATTGCTTACCTCTTCTCAAAAATGCATCTAGCATTACTGCCCTCCTGGACACGTTTCCAGATGAGCTTTATGGAGCTGCTCCAGCATTTCTGTGCCTCTCATATTTGTATCACATAATTGTTAGATTTGGTCTGTAACCTCCCTGAGATGGCAGCGGTGGAGGGAAGTCTAATTAATGGATCTAGGTGGATTTTAAGGAATAGGTAAGATGCCTGTCTCTCCAACTCCATAAGACTGTGGTGCTTCCCAGTGGGGCAGGATTTGAGCCTCTCTGGAACTCTGTGAATCATTAATGCACAGCATGGGACTCTATGAAGTTTCAGTGTCTGCAGGAGAAGCTCAGAGCAGGGTTTGGCAGAGCAGTTTTTGGCAGTTTCTGCCCTTCAGACCCATGCACCTAGCATGTACCTAGCACCTCTTCAGGTCCCATCCCATGCACCCGAACTGGAATCGATCCATAGGCAATTTTAAACCTCACAGAGCTGTTTGCTGCTTTTTGTGGTTAGAAGTATTGGGCAGTAAAGACTGGATCCTTTTCCACAGGGAAATAATTAAGCATCTAAAATTGAATTTTGACTGAGCCCTGTCAAAAGAAAAATATTAAACCCACAAGAATTAAAACAGCTTGAAATCTTGCTTGTTGAAAATTAGATTACAACAGGTACTGGTAGTACACTAATCACTGAAGCCCCATCATGCTTCTTTAGTTTTATAAGCATCATTTTCTTTGCTTGTGTACTGCTGTGCAAAAGGCTACCTTCAGAGCAAAACTGGTGCAAGTAGGTTACTGAGCAATGGGTAAACACAGAAAATGATTATGCAAAAATGCTTCTGCTTTGTACTTCCGGTTATAACCCTTGATTATCAGTTGCTGGAGGTGGTGACCTCAGTTCTGGTTTTATGCCTGGATTCACAAGCCAAATGATTTTTGAGACCTACTTAGTAGCTGACTTCCCACTGGAGCCTGCAAAGCCCTTTGGAAGTCTGATGTTCAGTTAGCGTGGCCCCGTATCAGTGTCACTCAAGACTATGTGAGTGAGAAGGGTTTGAAGCAGACTTCAGAATTTTAGTCAGCAGTGAGGAGTCATCTAGAGGTCATCTATATTGCCAGAAAAGGGGAAAACATTTGGGACAGGATTTTGCTGTCAGTCCCCACAAATTCACTGAGGCCATCAAATTCTTGACAGCATTGTTTTCACTCCCTTTGCCAAGTGTTCACAGAGTGCTCCCTTTGCGGAGTTTTCACTCTTCTGCACTCCACAGATGAAGTACAAGCACGCTGAAGGGAACGCCCAGGTGCCAGCCAGGACAGTGCCCTTTTCCAGAGCCGACAGCAGAGGGCACTGAGCACTACTCTGTTGCAGCCGGTAAAATAAAGCTGTGTCTTTGGGCACATGAATCAGTCTAAACCACGAAGAAATAAAAGTGAGGGGTTTGTACTGATTCCAGGCTCTGTGCACACGGTTTTGCTTTCATATAATTGCCATTTCAGATCATTTTAATTCATCAGCATGAACCTTAAAAGACACATCAATTTCACTGCAGCTTTGGGAGCTTTACCAAGGCCAGGGCTGGGGCTGTGCCTGTAACATCACACAATAATTCACTACGGGCTTGCAGCCACAGTGCAGAACAATACTGGGGACCTGTACATGGACACCTCAGGTAGCTTGTTACCAAAGCCTGAGACTTTTCTACAGTGATGAAAGACTGATCCAGCCCTGGAGACAGAGTTCAGGAAAAAAAAAAAGCCTATAATAGTAAAGATATTAGTTCAGGAAAAAAAAAAAGAGAAGTAATACTTAGCACCAGGAGAAAAGCAATTACTCTCACCTAAGTTGAACAGTACTTTATTGTGTGCTCCTGAAGTACTCCCCTACAGATTTAAAGAGCCTTAATACATCAGCCTACACAGCTGAACCTGTGGCAGAATATTTATTTAGTTCACTGCACATTTTGTTCCTTAGGCTGTATTATTTCCCTAGCATTCCTACATTTCAACTTTCTTTTTGCACCTACTATAAAACAGACTTAACAATAATAAATCAAAACCTACTTAGAACTTCATTATTACGGGTTTCTTTTGTATTTATTTACATTTGAAATTTTTTTCCTCTTAGCCAGGCACCAAAAGACAAATTAAATTTGAGGTGCAAGACACTTCCTTTCTTTAGGGAGAAGGGTTTATTGGAACTGATTAAATTCTTACCTGGCACAAATCCACTGATTTGTTTCTTTGGTCCCTGAGAAAGCGATTGGTTAGACATGTCTGCATCCACTGAGAGAAGTCGTTGATTTCTGGCAGTGGCTTTCAGGGTGTTCACTGCAGAGTTTTCCTCCATGTTTTCAGTCAGTCCTGCAGTCTTTTGCTGGGTAGTGCCAAGAGCTGCATGTGTCACCGTCTTCCGACCGGAGCTGACTGTTAACAGAAACAAGAATTTTTGTACAATGCTTTTGTTGTACAAAAAAATGTTTGCACAACAAGGGAATGGAAGTGTTCTTAAGGAAGACTGTCCAAGATGGGCCTTGAGGCAAAGTGAACAACTTCCTCAGGTTCACACATATAATGAAATGTGAGTCACAGATACCTAACACTTGCTCGCAAGAGTACACTCATGACCCCTACAGTGAAACCCAGCAACTAAAATACAATGAAAGAGTGGTGAGCCATTGTGCCCATTCACCCTCTGGTGGGTTTTGCTCACTTTGCTGGGCATGGGCACATGCTGAGGGATGACTTACAAAAGCAAATAGCATGATGGTGAATCAGCTGGTTCTCCTGCGTGTCCACAGTGTGTCAGATTCTTGCAAAGGTGTCTAACAGCACAGTGAAGGGTACCTCTGAGACATCCTTTCACACAGAAACCATGGTTCTTGTTTCCAGAATCATAATGCAAGTGCAAACTGATACTTTAACTGCTGAACACAAAACCTGTCACTTAGGGACCTTTGACAGTTTTAATATGCTTTGAAGAAAATTTCTGAGCACCTGAGTATGCAAATATTAAACCTTCCCATGTGCTAATTCCAGTGAAAGACTGGGAGCAAACTGCTTGGTCACAGGCAGAGAGGCCCTAGAAGTGGCATTGTCCCCCTTTGGTCATTGAGGCTGTGGTTACTTTCACAGTCTGCTGTGCCACTGTGGCCTGGCACACTTACGGTTCTGGCAGAAAGTCTCGTCTGATCCATCAGGACACTGCCTCACACCATCACAGGCAAACGTGATGTCAATGCAGCAGCCATCGTCACAGATAAACTGGTAGCGAGAGCAAACCCCAACACAGGCTGTTGAGAAACAATTCCCAAATTACCAAAAGAGAAATCCAAGTAGTAAATACTGAGTCAGTGACTGAGTCAGTGACTAAAATCCACAGCATGGAGGAAAAAGCAAAACCACGCTATGACAAGAAGCACCATGAACAAGGCACAAAGTCCAGACTCAGCTGTGTGACATCGTATTGACTCAGAAGCAAATATAGGCAACAGCTGTTCCTGGCACCACCAGCGCTAGCCTAGTAATCTGTTTATTACAGCAATACTCAACCTGGAGGCTGTTGCACCTTACAGCTTGTGCAGAACCCTTACAGTGCTTTCAATTCTGCCGGCCTAAGCTGAAAGGTGATCTTCTTAGGCTTAAAAGATGTAGAACCAGTCCTGAAAATGAATAAATGAAATCTCTGTGGCTGTAACTGCATCCCTCCAACACGTAATTCCTACTACACATCCATTCAATCCAATATGTTGCTTTACATGCATACATTTGGACCATATGGGATCTTTTATGGCATATTTTCTGCAACGTAATTAAAATACTCAAAGAATGCTCATCATTTATTGACATCAGCAATCCAGTGACTTCAATACAGCACAGACAAAAATAGGACTAGGTCACGTTCCCACAAATTACTTTCACCAGAAAGAACTGACTGCTGCCTGCTTTAACATTTAGATTCCCCTGGAAATGCAGAGTATCCCTGGATGTCCCATTTTGCATACTCAAAGCTTTTCTGAAACCCATTCTGATTCTGTAATTATCAAGTGTTTACATCTGTGCTTTTGTCTTCCCAACAGCAGCGCAGTTCATCACTTTGTAAGGTACTATCAAGTTCAGTGCTTGATTAGTGTTGTAAGAGCAAATCAATTTGCATAAGGGAGCACAGCCTTTGGTTGTTATCCTGCTGTGAACCAAACGATGCACCGGGCTAAGGGAAGGATGCCAGGAATGCAGACAACTGTTTAAAACCCCTAAAATCTGCAAATGCATCTCCTGAACTTCAGCACTAATAATAGCACTGAGCTTGCATGTATTAAGGCATCAAGAACTGGTCTGGCTACAGCAGTAGCACTTGAATTGCTAATGTAGCTGGGGAATTAGAAAAATAAAGAAGACAGCAAATTCCCTATGTGCTCCATACAAAAGATACCCCAGATAGCCACACCAGCAAATAAACAAAGCAGCAAACCTCTCTGGCTGCTTTAGCTGAATTAAATATTAATGAACACAACTCTATCATCCATTACTGGAACACAGACATTATTAAGCAGATTTTTTCTTAATAACAGCTTATTGCCACAGGGACTACCCGCTTACATAGAGATATTGTGCTGAGGCAGAGCAAGATTTTCACTGGTTCTGCTAAACATGGTGATAATGCTATTTAACTTTGCGCCAGAGCAGCAGATCTGTGCTAGCAACTTGTTAATTACAATGTAATTAGAAGTTATTACATTTAAGAGCAGGACTGACAGCCACTGAATCTAACTTACTTTCTACCTCATGCTTTTCACATGTTTCTGAAGCTCAGAGTTTAAAAATGATGGGTCAGTTCCAGTTTCAGCTTCCCCAGTAGCATAAGGCTTCAATAACAACCATCAGAAAGAAAAACTTAAATGCATTAAAACAAAAAAGCATGTCAACTTTCAGACTACAGATGCAGGTCAGTATTATTCTTAGTCTGCCTCAAACATACTATTAAGTAATTTTAACTGGGTCTTCCCTATAGCACGAGCCCTGTCACAATGCCCACACCATCTGACTGTTACAATGCACATGATGCCTGTGTCAATATTTCACCCTTCCAATCCTGCATGCTTATTAGCAATAGAAGAGCAAATGCTGAGTGCCTGAAAGTATTATTGCTCTAACAGGCAAGTGATGTTTGCTTGTTTCCTCACTGTGAAAGAGCAATACAAAGCTGAAAGAGATATCATTATGTAATGAGCAAGGGCAAAATAAACCACTGAAAATGGAGAATAACATTTTTACCCTTACCAAGACCCTTGCTCTGCTCTGAGTACCATACCCTGGGTGTCACAGAGGCAACAGCCCCAGCCATTTTCTCACCTGCTGCAGAATGAACCATGGGCAGAATGGTCAGAGAGACGTTGTCAGAGCTCCGCTGACCTGCAGTGTCTGTCACGGTTAGCTGGAAAATGTACCCGCCTTCCTGAATGTGGGACAGTTTCAGTGTTCCTGGCTGTGGCACCTGAGTGAAGGCACACAGTAAAAAAAACATATTGGCACAATGTATCCATCTGTGACTCTCCAGGAGCTCATCATGAAGATTAAATACTTCCTGCAGTCTAGTCAGCCTATTCAAGCATGTATTTCAGCATGTAACATTTGATCTCTTTTTTTTCTTGCATCCATTTGTAAAAAAACCCACAACATTCAGGTAGTGTTGTCATGATCTATTCAGTTACCTGGAGCTGTGAATCTCAACACACAAATGGAGAACAAATGGTCACATACATTTAAATTAATTTTTGAGTAATTAGAAATGTAATTTTAGAGAACAGACAATAAAATATTGGCCTTTTGCTCTTTATCAAGTTAGTCTGTAGACAATGTAACATGGATCCACAGAAATAAATTTTCATGCCTGAAAGAGAACAAGAATTTTTGATTAATATGGCCAGAGTCCTAGACCTTCCACTACAGAAGAGTGCATTGATAGACACATTTTTTTCTCTCAGTGAGAAAATTTCCTATCTGAAATTTCTTTCCTTTTCTATTTACACGAATGCACTCAGTTATCTGATCAGACTGTTGAGTACCTCCTGATGGAGTGTATGACCCCTTACAGTTTTATTCTTTAATTTGTTTAAGAAATTATTATGCTCTAAAAAACACCTGCTGTTGTTCACTGTGACTGTTGGGAGAGCAAATGTGGTATTTAAAACTCATGAGCCATGGAGCCCAAGTCTATTCCCAGTGCAGAGACAAGGAAATGCCACTGACTTCTGAATACACCACCACTCCTCCTGGTGACCTCTGTGCTTTCCTTTTTATTCTCATGCTGCCCTGAAGAATGCTGGCCTGTATCTACTTACACAGAAACTTTAGCTCAAAATAGATAATCAGCATTAAAAAAAAAAAACAAACAAAAAACCAACCCATTACTGTCCCCAAGTGTCCAGGAGCTGCGCAGCTACAGAGTGGGGGTAGCAATCAGAGAAGCAAATTACCTCAAAGAGCAATAATCAGTCACAACAGGAAAAAAAAGGCTTCCTTCTACAATATGATAAGATCTCTTTATAGCAGTCCTTTCCCCTTCTCCGCCTTCTATTTATTCTTTGCTACATAAAAGCAATGCAACAGCTGCCTTTTATCTTATTTAAACACACTTCCATCTCCCTTGTAGCTATGGATTCATACATTATTCTCAAAGAATAAATGACACAAAATCCAGTAACTTCAGGGCAGTAACCAAAGCATTAAAGACACCAATTGAAGAATGCATGAAAAAAAATCTCAGCTATTAATTCAACTCTAAAATTTAAATTATCATGGTTAATCACCAGGGTACATATCTGTAGGAGAAATCCCTGCTCATTTGAACACAATGGAAAAGTATTTATTTAAGCATAAATGTGTGTCCAATGCATTTTCTGTTAACAAATATAGAAAAGGCACCAAGGTTAATGTGATTTTTACAGCTTTGAATGGATATATGACTTGTCTGTATTTTATAAAGTGACTTTGAGTAATATTAAAAATATAAATTTTAAATGTTTTTTATTAAATTCTAATTTTTGTTGTACTCTACATTATTAAATCACAGATTAACTTAAAAAGTATTAAATTGCTCTTTAAAGATAATAATGCTGCAGTGGGTCCGATTAACAAGTCTTTGATAATAAAGCGTTCCTTTTATCTAGATGATATCTAGCAACTATTCTTAAAGCTTAATTTTGCTTCACACTCTCTCACCTCTACATATCCTTCCTGCTCTAGGTGGAGTTCCCAGCGTGTCCTGGATGTTGTGGGCTGTGAACAGACTATGAGTAGAGTCTGTGGACTTGAGACATTTTTTCTTTCTTTTTCTGCTGATCCTACAGTATTCACAAAAAAGACTAAATTGAAGAATTGCTCTCTTCCTGGGTAATTTTAATTTGAAATCAAAGTGCAGCAGAAAATGTATGGATAAAATATCTCATAAGGTTTTCATCATGTTTCTTTGTAGCTTCTCCATAAGCACTGACAGGAGACTGTTGGTGAAAATCCCTTATTATTTTTAGTAACTGAATTACTGAGGGGTCTCTAACTGGGGTGACAGAAGCTGAAAACCAAGTGCAGCGAGCACAAATTACACAGAACTCAAATCCAGTGGAATATTATTATCTACTTGTTTGCTGCTGCCTGTCCCATGCCATCCAGGAAAGGGATTAACTGTGTAAACCACCAGAAATAATCACTGGAACTACCCAGGGACACAGTGTAGTCTCCTTCACTGGAGGTCTTCAGGATGGGATTGGACAGATAAAATAATCTCATTGAGGCTCCTTGTCCCACAAACAGTTGGAACAGACGATCTTTTGATGTCCCTTCCAACCTGGGCTGCTCTACATTTCTGTGAAATAAATGTTCAGGTTGTAAAGATATCTTAATTTTGGTCCCTGGCAGACAGATTCCAATATAGTTCATATTTTTTAGCTGTACATTTAAAACTTGAACACAGCAATCTGGAAGTAACTGGCCACAAGGGGGGCTGCACATGTACCTGCATTTCAACCGCTGAGTCGCCCTGCAGCAGCGTCCACTCGTAGTGCACAATTCCATGGTCATCGGAGCTCTCCCGGCCATCCAAAAGCACCCAGTCCACAGGTGACTGCAGCACAATGTCCTGGCCAGCCCTACACTGTGGGGGCTCATCAAATTCTTCTTCTTCTTTTTCAACAAAAAAAGAGAAGATCAGTTATTTATGAGGGGAGGCTGAGTGATTATTTATATAAAACACTTTTCTTCCTTGGTTAAGGTATTGTTTCACCTCTGTGCAACTTCCTGAAAGAAGAACATGTTCATTAGTGCACATTTTGTTAGGCAAAGTAATATCTGCTTCTATTTTAGTTAATTGTCCTATGATGTCTTCAGGAATTAACATTAGAAGCACATGGCACAGAAAACCTCTCTAGGTACCTGGATGTTTCAGCAATACAACAAACAGGATTATTAGCATCAGTGTATTTTTAATCTGAACTAAGGAAAATAGGTTTAAATATGACTTACATACAGATGTCAGTTACAGCACCTTTTTTATACCTTTTATTGTACTCTGTTTAATTCAATAGACTTCTAGTCCCTATTTGTAATACATCATTATAGAAATGAAAGACTGATAAGGTGGCACCCTGATGAAGCAGTGCACATGATGATTAAAATTCACTAGACACCATCAATTTTAAGTGCCTCATTTAAAATATCAAAAGCTCGATTTTCAGAATATTTAGGATATCCAGAATATTTATTTACAGAAATTCACTATACTCAAAGTACAATCTTTATTGATTAAAATTGTGAGTACTAAGTACTTTTGCCAATCAGACCACAAGCTTTTGGGTTAGACTAACAAAAGTCTAACCCAAAGATTGTATCTTTCTACAGTTCCCTACTCAAGTGTCATTCCTTCTCTGGGCACCCTGAAGTGCCAGAGAATACCCTGTAAAAGACATCAATGTTATGCTCAGAAGAGTAATTACTGAAATCAAGGTTGTAACTGCACTCCATGTGGGCAGAGCTGCACAAGGAAAGGTGCTTTCCCATCAGTGTGGGGACTCTTCCTTGCACGGGCTCTTCAACAGTATCATGAATGTCCTTGAAGCCTTGGAGCTCATGGGAGCAGTGGGACAACTGTTTATCTCTGACTAAACAGCAAAATTCTTATTTCTTGGTTTTTTCACCAATAGGTCAGACATAGAAAATTTCAAGGTAAATGTCTAAAGTTTGGAAAATATACAATAACTACTTTCTATAATAACAGAAAGTATGAAATGGTTCTTACTCATCCGATGACAAAGGCAGCTTTGCCTAATTTGTATACACGCACTTCTCAAAACCAACTTTATCTTAAAAAAACCATCCAGGTGCAAACCCCCCCCCCCAAACTCATTGTTAATAAAACCCCAAAACTAATTGTTCATAAACACCATCATTATGGTGCCAGGGCAACTTTTAGTTGATATAAATGAGTTACATACAGTCTTCACACAGTTATTTAGTTTACAAATAACTGTTGAAAAGAAACTGACCTAGGTCATAAACAGCACAGCCCAGTCCTCTGCTTCTACCTTGGAAAGGGGTTTCATGTCACCTGTCTGGTTTAAATGACTTGATCAATGCCCTGCAGGGGCAGAAACAAGCCCTAATTCCCCTAAGCAATAACGGTATTCTCTTCCTGCACTAACTTTATACTCCAGCAGCATGAGTTGCATTGAGTCAGTTACAGAAGTTCATGCCCTTTGTTAAAGATGAGTCAGGGACCACACAAACCTCTGGTCCCAAAGGATGGAGGCACCACCCTTTGCTTGTAAGCCACCAGATCACCTTCAGAAAGGTAAATCAATGGCAGAAAGAAAAATTTGGCCTGTTAGAGACATATGGCATGGGAGGAGACAGTCTATTGAGCTGAAGATTCTTTTGCCCCAGCAAAGTTTTAAGCAATGGAATACATGATCCTTAGTGAAACACCTCCAAACCTGGGGAATAAGAAGTCAGCATAAAAAACCAAGGAGACAAACTCACTGGAGGCATACTCCAAGGAGCCAATGGCAACCACCACTCATGGGAATAAAGCACTATCAGACACAGGTCAGCAAAAAATCATCTCTTAACTTCTGCTTTCAACTTGCATTTCAGTTAAATGTAAATAAGCAGAATGGAACTGAAATACCAGGTCAACCCTCTGAGATGCTGGAGCTGGCTGCTTTCTAGAAAAAGGGGTGAAACATTTTTTTCTTAGGGACCCAACACAATAGGCTTCTTTTTTCATCCTGTTTTTTATTTATTCTGCTCCCTCCATCCTTTATACAGACTTGTCCTGCCAATAATGAAGCTTCCAGCTTGTTTTCTGAATGAAGGCTTTGTTATAAAAGGTTTTTTCACTGCCAACTCCTGAATGTGTTTGGTATTAGTTTACCTTGATATTGAATCCCCCCATTGCTCACCACTAGTGATCTCAGAGATCACTGTACAATGCACAGAATATTTTGGAATTTTGAGGGCATCACATCTGTGGGTTAATGTTGGTTTGGTATTATCAGAAAGAAAACAGCGGAAGACTCAAGAAAAATGTACTCTGAAAGAAAAAAAAAAGGAGCAGCTAAAATGTTATCCCCTCATGGAAAAAAATCTTGAAATGAAAAGTTCTTTCCTAAAGTTTTTAAACTCATTCATGGGGTGACAGAAGGGAAAAAAGATGTGCCTTCATCATCCTGTTGTCTAGATTGTTTTTCAATGTAATTCAAGAATACACTGGTAACAAAACACTAGAGCAAAATAATTCAATCTTAATTTTATCTCTCCTGGTCTATGTCACATCTGACAGATGTTTAAGTAAAAGTTCATTCTCCTTTGTGGCTTTGTTTCAGCTCCAGTGTAATTGCATTAAGAAATCATAATCCCCCGTTTCTAATACCACCATCACCCACAAGGCAGACTTTTAAATAAAACCAACAGGGCACAGAGCAATTTGCAGACTAGGAACTGAAAGTGCCTTGCAAGTCCAGTGCTGATAGTCAGAAAAGCTGCCAAAAAGGCAAAGCACTTAAGAACTCCAGAATTCAAGAACTCAGGAATTCAAGAAATTTAAGATTTCTAGTTGACAGAGCATCATTTGTACAACATACTATTTATATTGTGCCATAACTGCACCCTAAATTAGTTCCTAATAGGTTTTAACAGAATTAAGGCAGTTCAAAATGAAGCCTAATTCTGTGTGACTTTGATGTAAAATCTCATCTTAAGCCTTTTATCATGCAACTGCATACAGGCTTATGAAATACAACTACCACAAAACTGCTACATAAATAATACTGTGGAATAATACTCCTCCTGTGGAAAATGTCAAAATCACACCTTGCATTTTTCTGGTACCTTAAGCTTGCCTCATCTCTATTGCTAAGGGATCCTTCCTTGTAGCTCTCTAATCTACCTGCCCATGCACTTTGCAAAAAATATTTAGGAATCATAATGCCTCTATAAATCAAGTCCCTGCTCTTTTGTATTTCCAGGGGATTCACATTGACATTTTCATGAAATGTGCAGGTCTAAATGGACCTCAAGCCTAATGTCTCCCCTCCCAAGAGAGCAGTAACAGCAGCCACATCTGGGCACTGTTTTCACCCACACCAACACCAGGTCTTCTTCCTGTTGCATGCAGTGACTAATTTACTTCAGATGAGATCTATCACTGAGTAAGATGCAGATGACATTTGGGAAAGTTCTGTCCACAGAGATAATGAAATTAAGTCAAAATTAGTTAAGGGGAGACTGTTTAACAACAGGAGGCGGGGGAAGGCAAACAGATTCTCTGAATCAGATGCTAGAAAACAGACTCTAAATTTAGAAATCCAGATTTGTTTTCATCTACAGCTGCTTGCTCTGGATAATATTGCTCTTAAATATGCTTCAGAGTTGAACAAACAGCTGCTTTTGATGTGGCCTAGTTTCCAGTGCATGTCAAGAATGTCCATGCTGTGTCTGGACTACTGGTGAGGTATCCTTGTCTCCTTCAGTCTAGCTCTTGAGTTATTAAGCATGAAAAATCTTGATTTAAGTGAGTAAGAAGCTGTCTTAGGCAATGACATTTGGACAGCACCCCCAAGAACAGCATGTGCTTGCTCTCTGGCTATGCACCAGGTTATGGCATAGCTGGGAAAAAAGGCACTTCATGCTTTTGAAGGTGCCCAGTATGCACAGTTCCTGGGGAGCTGGGACTTCTCTGGTTCCCCAGGGAGTGTAGGGCCAGCGAACATGCACATCCCACTGCCTGGCTCCCAGCCACCGGCTGGCTGGCACAATGCCCCACTAAGGGCTCTGCAGAGGCAGACGTGTTGAGGGATGGGCTTCTCGAAGCCCAAACACCCCCAATGCCCTCACAGATCAGAAGGGACCACAGTGGGTCATGAGGTCCGACCTCCCTGCTCAAGCAGGGTCGTTCAGAGCACATGGCACAGGATTGTGTCCAGACGGTTCTTGAGTATCTCCGGTGAGGGAGACTCCACACTCTCTCTGGGCAACCTGCTGCAGTGCCTGGTTACCCGCACAGTAAAGAAGTTCCTCCTCATGTTCAGCACGATCTTCCTGTGCATCAGTTTCTGCCCGCTGCCTCTTGTCCTATTGCTGGGCACCACAAGGAGAGCCTGGAAGCACCCTATTGGAACCCCCTCCCCTTAAGGTATTTATACGTTGGTAAGGCTCCCTCGGGCACGGCCAG
>NW_005054392.1:654936-701979 GCF_000277835.1 Geospiza fortis | reverse complement strand
GGCCCCGCCCCGGGACCGCCCCCAGAGCGACATTCCTTCAGCGGCCGCAGCGATAGGAGAAGGGCGAGGGGATCAAACTGTAAGAGGGGAATTTTAAGATGTATGTTAGAAAGAAATTCTTTACTGTGAGGGTGGTGAGGCACTGGAACAGGTTGCCCAGAGAAGCTGTGGATGTCCCATCCCTGGAAGTGTTCAAGGCCAGATTGGATAAGACCTTGCACAATCTAGTCTAGTTGAAGGTGTCCCTATCCATGACAGGGGGATTGGGATTTGATGACCTTTAAGGCCCCTTCCATTCTGTGGAAGACCTTAACATTCTGTGATTCGATGGTTCTATGACTCCACATGGGGAGATGATGCCTGCAAATAATTGGGGTTGGGTAGGGATCACTGAAACTGCTGGTGGTTCTGTGAACCTAAGGAGACAAAAAAGAAATTGCAGAAGACTCCATCCCAGGCATGGCATTTCTGTTCAGAAATTACAAAAAAAGAAAACCAGTAGTCAAAAACATAGTGTGAAAAGCTGTGACCTCCTGACCTGTAAAAAAAAATCCCAGATAGGATCTTAACCATGCAAAACAATGGTGAAGAACTTCCCATGCAAGTTTTTGAAGTCTTTGCTAAATGAGTTTCAGAGAAATACTTGCAATTAAATGAATCAGTTTTACATCTGTCACAACAACATCTGTTTCATCATGAAAATATTGCTGATTCTGTAGCACAAATTAATAACTATTACCCCTGAAAATCAGCAGTCCTTCAAAACAGCTGCTTTGTTATTTTCTGTCAGATGCATGGAGCCTCAGAGTTCTGAATGGCACACTGAGACCTGTCTACAAGCACTGAAAAACATAAGCCTGCCTGTAGATGTAGAGAGGTGGTGATGGATTTTGAGCTGCATACTAAGGGATGTCATAACAGGTCAAGTGATAGCTCTGTGTTTTCATTTTTATTTGGTTCATTCTTCCATGCATCTTCAGGTAGACTCCTTCATTTATTTAATTACTGGAAAAAGCTTAATAGCTGCATCAAAAATATCATTATGTCAGGATGCTTAGAATAGTAGCAAAAAAAGTAAGAGATATTAAGAATGGTTTTAAGACATCTTTGTACTCCTTCATATTTTTGGCTTGTTTTAGGCCATGTTTCCAGCATAACTCAGAATTGCTTCCAAAACAAATCCATTTTAATATTCTGCTGTCATGGAGCCTTGGGTGTTGCCTGGGAAATTGACACACAGCTTGTAGTTTGGGTTATGATTTCTCTTTCTTCTCTCCCAAACCACAGAACTGTAGTTCAGTGATTCATTGAAGCATGTTGGCCTGTCAGCAGTGCAACTGTTGAAGATTTATTTTTTTCTGGCTATGTGCTCTATGGGTTTTCTAAATTTCTATAAATTATATTTTTGACACTTTCAATTTCCCATCAATTTTAGTTGAAACTGATCAATATATTCAAAGATTACAGGAAGATGGGGGAGCTAGACAGTCAGATGATATAATCCTCATTTGCTTTGAAAATCAGGCTAAAATGCCACAATTTTATTTTTAGGAATATTTTGGATAGGTGATCAGTCTATTCATAACAGAGGTACTGACTGTGACGCACTGATTTCCTAGAGATGACACTGGTTTGCTGCTGCTCTGCTCTTGTACCCTCTGACGGTACTTTTGCTTCCAGAATATAAACCAAAATAAAGCTCACACCAGCATGGTGCACATTGAAGCTGGCAGAGGGAAAAAATGCACCAAGTCACCCCTTCTCAGAATGATCAAAGATTTGGAACTAGTCTGTTTGAGCAAAAGCTCCCTGCTCTGGATCAGCGCACATGCAGTGTTGGTTAGTAGGGCTCATTTACAGGGCACAGAGGATCGCTCATCCCACCTTCCTTGTTGCATCCAGTTCTACCAGAAAGTTGATCCCTGGTTGTCAGAGGTGATGACACTGAAGTGGCAGGTTCTTGCAGAAAACACAAAGAAAAATGATCACATTCTAATACTTTATAGTGAGGCAGCTGTGGCTGGAAGATACCTCCAAGGAGAGTAGACTCTTGTTCAAGCAGGTGAGCATTTAAAAGATAAAGAAGGATTTGTGAGGTCACAGTCCTCTTGTCTTCCTGTAGTGTCACATTTACCAGTTTGAAAGTAGGATCCTTATTCTAAGTTAGGATAAGGATGGCATGCTTACATTTTTCCATGGAAGTGTTGACACCACTCTCTGATTATCTTCTTAAGCAAGAATTTCTAAGTGCAGCAGATTTTTTTTGTATTGATGATGGAGGAGAACTTGTTTTGTTGCCCAATTTTCTTGGCTCAGAATGTGTATGTTGTTACCCTGGCCTTGTGAGAAAGATGGCATTTGTAGTCATGCTGTGCTTTTTTCAGAAGGTGGCAGCAGCTTATTACTTATATAAAACAGATTGCTGCTAAACATCAATGTCTGCCTAAGGGAAATCATAGATTCATAACTACTTATACTTAATTTCACATTTCTTTACTGGATCATTGTTGTGAACGCCTCAGCTTTTCTTTTGGTTTTGGAGTTGCAGATCAAAACTAATAGTTAGCTTATAGTAACACAAAAAATATTTTATTCCTGCCTCTCATCAAGTTGAAATTTTAGGATGGCTAATTTTCATGCAGAGGGCCTTAGAAATTCATAAAGATATTTGTCAGGTTTTACCTTTTTTTTTGGTTGTTGTTCCTTTTCAAAGGATTCAGGCATGTACCACAGTTTATTGTCCAAAATGTCCACTTCATCAGGCATGGGACAGCTGAAAAGACTGCTAGATTTCTTTTCCAAAAGTGGAGATTAGACTACACATATATTCTTTACATCCAAACAATACCTGGCAAAGTAATACAGGATTTCAGAATTCATGAAGATTCATGTTTCCAACCATCTGTTGATTAGTTTCAATCTCTATTCATATTCAAAATTCATAAAATAGCTGAAACTATGGGAATAGAGTCTAAGTGCATCTGCTTTTCTCTTCCTTTAGTTGATTTTTTCCAAAATAACAGAATAACAGGAATTAAAAAAGAAGGGCACAGAAAGGCAATGGAGTAGGATGAAAAGAAATGGAATATGTGGAAAGGGAGCAGGAAGAAAAGGCAAAGTTATATCTAGGCTTCCTCATCTGAAGTGCTTTCCTATGGAGTCAGGATTTTTTTTTTTGTCATTGTTTGGGGTTTTTTTTTGGTTGGAATATGTGCTCAGAAAAAGAAACATATCTTCCTTTCCATTTGATGTCTTCCAGACGCTCTGCAAACAGTAAACACATAATGCAAATGTTATCTGCAGGAAAGGTGTTGTCGGCATGATGTTATCATTAGACACATTTTCTGTGCTCCAGTTTGCTTGTGAGAATGTGTCGAGTAAACACCCGTGATAGATACAAATCAGCTCAGATGCTGGAGTGGACTGCTGATTGACAGCTAAGTTTGAGCAATTTGCCCACAAATGAATTGAAGTGATAACCTTTTCTTTGCAGCTTGACAATTCAGGTTTCTGACCGTGAGAGTAAGAGGAGTTCTGCATAAATAACAGAAGATAGAGTTTTAAATGTTAGAGTGGAGGCAGAGGAATTAACTCAGGTATTTAACTTAGTTTTTTGTTTTGTCTTTTTATAATATTTCACATCCCTCTCGAGCAAAATTGTGTAATGCTGTGGTACCAGTGCTATGAAAACAGCAGGAGGAATAATTTTTCAAATTCCAGAATGAAAAATGTAAATGTGATCCTGAAAATGCTTCATATAATATTGATTTTATGAACATCCCATTATGAAACAAATTTAAAAGGAATGACTGGTTCCAGCTTGAGATGGTTTTAGTCCAAGTGTGGTAAACCTGTTTTCCTTGCCCTTTTAATGGAGAGAAAAATAGCGATGCCCTGTCTTTGGAATGTGTGTGAGTGTGTATAATTGTGCTTGTCTTTCTACTGCTGTATTAAATACCAGTGTAATAAAAATGAGAGCTCTCCTGATTGATAAAGTGGAATATTATTAACAACCCCCCTCCTTTCTATATGCCTGACTGCATTTGTGCCTAACACAAAGCAAGTATTTTACAAAACTGGGAAGGAGACAGAGAATGAAAAAAAAGGGAGGAGATTGCATTTTAGAAACCCTTCCCCACTAGCAACAAGGAAAGGGTCGGGCTGAGGCATCAGGTGATTGCTTTAACGTTACGTTCATACGTGCTGCGCTTGGTTCTCTGCCCAGATACTGCATAATTGACTGCACAGCATCAGCCAGGCACCACGTGGTATCGGCACACATACTCTGACTGCAAAGGCACTGAGGTTCTGCTACTGAGATAAATAGTCCTAAAAAATAACAAAAACCCCTTCTTGTAAAGAACAAGGATGGGCAAGGGTGAGAAGAGGGGAGCCATTTCTGTAAAGTGGAGTTAGTAGTGTTTATTCATTGGTGTAAGGTGAAATTCCCTCTGAAGTCACATAATCATCATGCTCCTTGCTGCCTTCTCCTAAGTCATTACTAGGGTAACTGACTGTTAAATCAAAATCAGGCAGGGTAAAAAGAGGTAGGGTAAAGCTAAGCAAATAAGTCCTAGTCTTGCTGACAGAATAATACCACTCTTACCACATATCTTTGCTGGATCTTTGAAAAACACATTTCTTTTCAACTGGAATCCACCAAATGCTCGCTCCTTCAGTATCCTTCTGGTCTGTGCAACAGCAGTGGCAGCTGCTTCTTGGGGCATTAAACCTGAAAAAAGACATTCTGAGGGATGAAGGACAGTTATTAAAAAAAAAAAAGTACTTCTCTGGGAAAGGGTTAGTTAGGATTAGAGCTGCAGATTTTTACCCAGAATTTCATCCAGTTCTATAGAAATAGGTTACTAATGATTTACAAACAGTAAAAACCTAATTTAACAGCCAGAGCCCAGGTTGAGCTAGGAGCAGAAAAATTAATTTGCCTTGTAAACAACATCATTAAGAGGGCAACAGCTGAGAGAAGAAAGATGAATCAATAATATGCAATTTTTTGCAGTCAGCATAATATAACCTTTAAAGACATTGTCTCTGTCTGTATTTGTACTGTAGCAGAATAACTTGTGCTCCAAGGTGTTAGCCAAACAAAGATTTGTATAAGCTCTGTCCACCAGTCATTGAAAAAAAATCCTACTGCATATTGAAAGTGTAGAAAACTATTTCATGTACTGTCTGAATATGCAGAACTGACAGCCCAAACTCTTTATGCTTGCGTTTTTTGAGTTTTTTTTTTTTTTTTTTAATGCATGAAGTTTTGATATGCATAAAACTACAAAGGATCACTTCCCAGAAAAGAATTATCTAGCTGAAAAAATTACTCATTGCTATTTCAGCCATGGCTTCTACTGCAGCACAGCATGGTGATAAAAATCAGTTGGGTAATATGCTCATGATTAGTGAGTCAATGGGAGCTGGTGGCAGCCCTGACATTGATCAATAATGTCAAGATTTTGAAACTGGTTGCAAAATAAAAGCGGGCTCTGCAGATGCCACTGAATTAGCAAATATATTGGATGTAACTACCAACACACCATTTTCTGTAAGTGATCCCTCATGATTTTCATAGAAAGGACAAAAAGAAGCCAAAGAGTTGGTCACTTGCAGCAGTTTTATATGGAATTCTTCATTTATGCACTCTGTCATTTAGCATGCTTCTCTTACATGGATAGTTTTGAACTTCTCAGCACTTCTTCCTTTTTGGCAGTTTCCAAACTCTTCGAGAATGTTTTGCAACGGCAGCAGAGCCTTTGTATTTTGATTTTACAGGAACACAGAAATATAATGATGATAATGCTTACTTTACTGGCAATGGTAAAAATCATGAGCTGACTGGACAGCTTGATCTATACTGCAAGGAGTCAGCTTCCTCCACTCCATTCTTCTTAAGGCTTCCTTTTAACCTCCTTTGCAAAAGACCAAAACTCCTTGTAAGCTCAAATATACTTCAATTTTCTTCCAAACTCCTCTGTTTTCTGCCATTTTCATGGGGATGTTAAATAATGGTAATGAGTATAGCAATCATTGCATATAATTTTAACCCATTGTGTTACAGTTAGTAGATCTCTTAGTGATATTTCTAAAGTAATTTCTTGGATAAAGCTTTGTCTCTTAACACTGAGAGTGCATTGGCTGGTTTAATAAATCAGCTAGCACTGGGAAAATGTGCAGTTTGGTTCTGTCAGTCACCTGAGTTGATGCTTTCCTGTCTTTCTGCTGTCTTAAGTGTGCACAGCCATGATTAGATGAAAAGATGATAAAATTTATGTAAAGGGATTCTGAACCTTGTTGTTAAAAAACAGTAGAAGACTATTCTTAAGTTTTATTTTGTAAAAAATTGAAGCAACTTTATTTTTAAAAATTGAAGCGATGGCTTATGGCCTTGCCATGTTGGTTTGCCTAGCTAGTATTTTGCCAAAGAAGTAGGACCCAATGTATTTTTCTGTTGCAGGCATGAAAAATGAACCCATGATACCTGGAAGCACAACGTTTTTTCTTAGTCTGAAGGTGTACAAAAAAGATGGGTAGATCCTCTCTCTGTCTTGGAGAGCAGCTCATGTAGCTTATCCTCCCAGCTCTGACAAAAGTCTTCTGCTGGCTTTAGTTGTCTTTGGGTCAGATTCAAAACCTGCATCTCTTACAAATTGGAAATACTAATAGATATCTATGAATGGAGAGTTGCAATAGAAAAATTAATTAATATTAATAACACATTTGAGGTCATTGCCTTGAATAATTAAGTAATGCAATTAAAAATATTGTTGTCTGCTTTCTCACTCAGTACAATTCAGTTCCTCTTTTGCTGTTGATATGACTGTGTTTGCTTTTGATTTCTATTTGGATATCTTAAACACCCTGACTGTACAATTCTAGCAGTTGCATTGTAGGTCACACACACACAAATCTCTCCAGATTACATCAGTGGTGTGGTGTAGTGGTGTTTTTGCTTTGCTACCAGTGGAGAAATGGGTTTTAGATTTTTGTCATAACTGGCATGTTAATTGGAGCACTTATATGAGTTTTATCCCAAGCATTTTGCTTCTATCATTAAAAAAGTCTTTCTGGACTTCAAAGCAAGAGGGCTGTTAAATTAACTTAGACAGATGAGAGAGTGGGATTTTCTTTAAATTGGGCTGCAAATCACAGATTTTGTATTGAAGCTGGAGGCAAAATGACTTGAATGTAAATAATCCTCCAATGTTCTTCCTGCTGTTCTCCAGTGTGTGCCTCCAAGGGTGCATATGTTTTCTCATAGGTGACAAACTTGGCTAAACAAATAACACACAGGGCGTCAGCATAAAAAAATCCCACAGTAATTTTATCTCAGTCATCTGTAATTTAAGTGTTCTCACAGTATATACACTGTGGTGGGAGAATATCTGCATTTTGATACAGATTACCCAGGATAATTGTGCAATGAGGATCACTGGTTGCATTAACCAAAAAAGGTCCTAAATGTGATGTAGACTTTGTTTCAGGGAGTGTAAGTTTCAAAATTTTCCCAACACTTCAGATTTTATTATTATTTTACAAGAACCCATAGCTTGAATACATATGCAACCTATTGTACATTACAATTTCCAGAACTGGCTGGTAATATTATTGAAAAATACATTTTAAATGCACATGAATACTTTTTATTACTTCAAATGTGGACTTGAAATATTGGGATAACAACCATTTTCTCAGAGTTTCTGCGCTTCTTATCTGAGCTAATCTGGAAACTGTTTATTTCAGACCCCCAGAAACAACTCCCCTGAAGCTCAGTTATGTCAGGACATGAAAGTTCCAGCAGGTTCATGGTTTGATCAAACCATTTTGTCCCTTCTTGTGTTTCTTTTAGGGAGAGAAAAAGAAAATACTTGGACTTGAGCAATACTGACTTTTCATGTTTGTGTACATATATATATATCTATATCTCCTGGGCTGCATCAAAAGGAGTGTGGCTGGCAAGTCAAGGAAGATCATTTTCTCCCTTGACTACGCTCTCATGAAACCTCACCTGTAGCAGTGCATCCATCCAACTCTGGTGTCCCCAGCATAAGAAAGACATGGAACTGTTGGAGCAAATCCACAGGAGGGCCACAAAGTTGATAAGGGCACTAGTGCAACTCCTCTGTGATGCCAGGGTGAGAAAGTTGGGGCTATTCAGACTGGAGAAGAGAATGGAGACCTCATAGCAGCCTTCCAGTATCTCAAGGGGCCCTCCAGGGAAGCTGGAGCATCCCCTCCATCAGGAATGGCAGTGATAGGATCCCCTCCATCAGGAATGGCAGTGATAGAATGAGGAGTAATGGGTTCACACTGGAAGGGGAAATTTAGGTTGGATATTAGAAAGTAATTCCTTACTGTGAGGAGGGTGAAGCACTGGAACAGGTTTCCCAGAGAACTTACTGATGCACCATCCCTGGCAGTTTTCAAGGCCACGTTGGATGGGACTTTGAGCAACCAGGTCTGTGGAAGTTCTCCCTGCCCATGGCAGGGAGTTTGGAGCCAGATGAACTTCAGGAGCCTTTCCAACCCAAACCATTCTATGATTCTGTGATTCTGTTTCATGAAGATACTACATTCCTACTTAATGCAGGCAGTGCTTTAGCCAGTGTAGAGGGCTGTGACAGAACACAGTTTAAATGCATTACACAATATACTTTTCATTTTGGTGGTTTTCCCATTGCTAATATTGTACAGATATTGTACAATATCTGTATTTATTTATTTATAACTGAAACTGGAAAACTGTGATTAGAAGTGGTGCAAGTCACAGTAAGAGTGTATTCTATTTGAATCATGAAGCCATTTTAAAAGGCTTTCCCTGCACAGTCAAGTTATTGTGTAGTGCATATGTGCTTGGCACTTCTGGAGTTGAAAGACTGCCCATATTTTTACATCTCCGGCAGCTGCAGAAAAAACAAAGGACTAATCCTCAGCCTGTGTCACTGGTGTAATGTTAGCTCTCTGAGTGAGATGTCTTTTGCTGGTAACTCATATTCCTGACTGGAACTCATATCATATTCAGCAGAGTTACTGAGGTTTTGCTAAAGGATATTATGGAGCTACTTGACTGTAGAACATCCTCTTTATTATTGTTTGGTTGTAAAGCATGCACACACTGCAATAGCTCATTTTGATAAAATTACTGAATTTGTTTGTTTTTCTAATCTAAGTAAGTGTTGCAGAATAGATCTTGCTGGATCTCTTCCAGCCAGGCCAGACCTCAACCTTTTGTTCTCTGCCAGTATACAGTCTACAAGTGTTCAGATTGCTAATACTTAGAAAGATACTGGAATGCATACTTTTTCTTTTCCATTCTTCTTCCTCTATATAAAAAGTGGAAGTCTTCTCCAAGGGCTAAGAAATTTGGCTATGTGTGGAACAGTATTCAAATGTGTTTCTTAGTTAGATCAACCTCACAAATCACACTGTTGGGTCCATCCAGACTGGAATCTGAGGAATTTTCTCAGGTTCTGTATAAACTTCCTGCCAGATGGTATGGAAAGTTTGGATAGTGTGTGGGATTGACAGTTTATTTGAGAGGTAGATTAAAGTGATAATGGTATGTGCTATAGGGTTTTCTGGTATTTTTTAGCAGCTCTCAGGAAATTTTATATGCTTCATTTAATGTTGTTAAAAAAACTTCTCTAATTCCTTAGCTTTACCATTTTTACCATCTACTTTTTCAATCCAGAGGAGGCAACAATATGTTTACCCTTTTTTTTTTTTTAAGAAAAGGGGCTGAAACATAATGTAATTTAATGCTTACATGAATTAGCAATTTAACCACAGTGTCATAATATTTTATTTATGTAATTGTTACTCAACTCCTATTTTCAAGAAAAAACAAGGTGAAATTTGTTTAGGTAATTTCCATGCTTAATAGAAAAATTTTTAAGCTCCTGCAGCAAAACTCTCCTCCCCTTAGTGGAAATACAATTTTTGTGAGTCAGCATCTTCCTCAAAAATAATAATAATACTGTAATATTTTTTCAAGAATGGTGCCATTAACCAGTTAATGTTTTAGTTACAGCATGCATGGCAAAGAGGGAAAGACTTTAGTGTTCTTTTGTCAGCTATGGTATCAATAGGACATTTCAGATTTGCTTATTCACTTTCCATGAGCTGTGGTTGAAACTTCAAGTGTGAGGATCATTTCTTTGGTGTTACTCCATACTCAGTATGTCATAAGATGGAATATCATCTCAAGGTAAAGCCTGTTTAAATTCTGGGATCTGACTCCATGATGTCTGGGTCTTCCATGGCCTCTGGATATTCTCTTTGTCTCTCCACTGGTCTGACACAGAAAGGAATGGCAGATGTGTTACACATTTAAAAATTGCTTAAGCACCTGTAGGCTGTTCAGTGACTGTAACACACCTATCCATGGGCTGACATTGCCTTTGGTCAGGATACCATGTAGTCATGCACCTATTCTTAATGGAGTTTGGGATCCTGCCTTCTTTTGCACCATGTGTCCCTTGATTACAGCAAATTCATCCTCCTATTCCTTTAAGCTGTTTCAATTATTTATTAATCTGTGTATTGCTTTAAAGAGCTTAGCAATAACCTGCATGAATACCCAGTATAATTTTCTCTTGTAACAAAGCTGCCAAATCCTCACAATATATTGCCCAACCATCACCCTGTTGTGTCCCAGCTAGCTCATGGCCTTTCAACATCCAGGCAGCCACACTAATTTGGGCTGCCTTTCCAAAACCAGAGACACTGGGATCAAGCCTACTCGACACTTTCAACTTTAGAATTTGAGAAATAGCATGTTGGGTTTTTGTTTGTTTATCTGAGGGGATGTTACTACTTTGGCATTATGGGATATAACGCTTGTTAGACAACAAGAATATAGGGAACATCTGCTTAAAAAACTTTCACATTCAACAGTTTTTGCAAAATGGCATGACTTTCTCTCTAAGTTAATTCCTTCCATACCTTTGACATCCTGGAGAAAATCCTCAGTGCTGTTCTTGCACTTATTTCCCTAGGATATCCCAGTTCTGGATCAGGACACTGAGTAAGTGGAGCTTGATCTGTTGGAAGAGTCTGACCCTGCACTTTGAGAAGTAGCTTTAATTTGTACTAGAAGTAAATTTGCATTACTTACACCCCAAGTTTGTATAATGAATAGTCTTGTGCCCTGTCTCTCTTAAATAGGCCACAGCCCTTGTCCTTACCACTCTACTCCCTTTTCCCCTGCCCTGCCTTCCACAATTGTCTACAGCACATGCCACAAACAGGACAGACCCTTACAGCCCTTTTCCTTCCTCTGCACTTTGGGACCAGCTCTCCCAACCAGACCTTCATGCTTGTATCCCTCTATTCTCCCTTTCAGGCCCATAACTTTCTTCCAGCTAAATGTGATCTGGGTTTAATTCTATTAAAAAACCCCAACCCCTTATTTGATATATTCTGGTTATGCAAAAAGAGGAGAGAGACTTCTGGGTGTAAAGCCTTTATTATACACAGTACAGTGGAAAGTAAAGGAAGACATTCATCAAAGTCATGAAAAGACTGTGTTTTGCCTCCTTCCCCCAGTAAGGTCCCAGGGCTGTTGCACTATTTCTTGTCTAGATAAGATAAGTTTGTGCATTTTTCTGAACTTTGACTACATTAAAATAATGGGATAAGAATTTAGTAATTTTGTTTGATAGTTTTCCATAGATTTTATTGAAAAAATCTTGTGATTCATTTGGGGAATGACAACACAACACTTTTATCCTGGTTTGCTCTAGAAAGACATAGATTGAGATCAGAGTTTTCTGCATCCCTTTTCCTGAATTGTTTGTGGATCCAGCTTCCCATGATGTGGAGAGTTGCTCAAGAAGACTTCGGTTAAGCCAGACCATCTCCAGCTGTCAAGCTGAAGGAAAGGAGCTGAAGAAGCTTAGTCAAGTCTTGAGTCTCTGTGCTCCAATTTTTTTTTCTGCCAACCCATTTGTACACAGGCTACTCCATCTCTGAGGGAATGAGAGAATGAGGGAAATGACTGAACTCTCTCAGAGTGGAAAATCTTGTGGTCCCCATGCTTCCTCAATTTGAGTGATGCAAATAATCTACATGTTTGTGACATGGTGAAGCACATTGTCATTGTCACTCCAGCATGTTGTTACCTGAAGCCTGCAGGCAGCCTGGAACTCTAGCTCAGGGTTGTGCCCACCTCTTTGTTCTTACAAGGGTGTTCTCTCTTACACATCCAGTGATTCTGACACATGGAAAGTGAGTGCTCCATTATGCTCCATGTGGCTTTTCATTTTACTTTCTTCATAGCAATATCCAAGTACAAGTCTGAAGTGATGGATCTGCTATTTGCCACTAACAGCTCAGCCCCATGGCTCTCTTGGGGAAAATTGTGCATTTGGAGCAATGCTTTTTTAAAATAGGTTTTGGTTTTCTTTTAATAGGATCTTGTCTCTGTTCTATGCATAAATAAACCAAATGTGTGTATATTTGTATGTATAAACCTATGTAAATGTAATTAAAGTTTTGGGGTTTTTTTTCCAGAGAAAGCAAGGCTCAAGAGGAATGTTTCTTTTGAAAGGCAAGGAGGATAATACTTAAGGTGGTTCTCGGTGGATGCAAGAGTTCATTCTTTAGCCTGAGGCTCTGTCCTGAAGATGATATTGTTAGGTGGGCTTTATCATCACAGTGGAAATTGTCACTTTATCTTAGGAATGGAGTTTTAATGGCATTCTTTATGTCTTATACAAATGCATGAGTAACTGTGCTATTCTTCCCATCTGCTTTTCAACATCAAAACCCCAGAATTCCTGTTAAAAGGTCTAGGCCCTTGATAACCATCATCAGTTGGGAGGCTGCCAGTGGTAAAAAATGTTACCAGCAAGCTCCATCAGTAAGCTGAAATTGACTTCAATATCAGTTGAATGAATTCCTAAAAAAAAATCCCCAAACAACAGGTTCACATTTGAGGCATAAACTACCTGGGAGTAGAAAAGATTATTGTAATATATTAAAAGAATAGTTTCCTATCTGCCCTCATACATTGTAATTAACCTGTATGAGGCCAGAACTATGTATTATACATGAGCTAAGAGCATCCAAGCTTTCTGTAGACTAGGCCACTTACCTACTTGTTTTAGCACAGGGCTGTGGTTTGGATTTGTGCTGAACACAGGGCTGATAATACTGAGATGTTTTTGTTAGAGATGAGCAGGGCTCACACAGAGACAAGGCCTTTTCTGCTTTTCTTACTGCCATGCTGGCAAGGATGCTGGGGGGACAAGGGAAGTTAGAAAGAGAAACAGCCAGGACAGGTGACCCAAACTGACCACAGGGATATTCCAGACCATATGACATCATGCTCAGAATATAAAGTGGGGGTAAGAAGGAGGAATGAGAGACATTTGGAGTGATGGAGTTGTCTTCCCAAGTAATGATTGCAGGTGATGGGGCTCTGCTCTTCCGGAGATGGCTGAACACCTGCCTGCCCACAGGAAGCAGGGAATTGATGCCTTGTTTTGCTTTGCTTGCTTGCATGGCTTTTGCTTTCCCTATTAACCTGTCTTTATCACAACCTATGAGTTTTCAAGCTTTTAACCTTCTGATTTTCTCCCGAATCCAGCTGGTGGGGGAGTGAATGAGCAGCTGCCTGGGGGTTGGTTGCTGGCTGGGCTTAAACCACGATGCTGCAGTCATGCAGCACCTCTGAGTATGGACTTTAAAGTCCTTCATTTTAAACAATAGTCTCGCAATCTGCAATTGCAATATGCTGCTGTAAAATATCTATACCATGCTCTGTATTACCTCTGTGGCCACTCATTCCTCAGTAGGCTCTGAAAGGATAATTCAAACAAGTTTTGTTTAGTTTTGCTTCATTCTTCTTCAGCACAATAATATGCCTTGTTACCAGGTTAGCAAGCACTCCCTGCTCTTCTGGTATTAATAACATTCCCTATTCAATTCCAGTTATCTCTATCAATCTCCAGCTTTTTGATCACACTCAGAGACCTTTTCATAATTCCTGTCTAGGGCACTGCTTTTAATTCCCTCCCTATGGAAATTATACTGTACACATACGATTCTGTGACACAAAATATAGATGTCAACACTTTTATCTGCACTGTCGATGAAGCTGCAGATCTGACCCAGACCAGGTACGATAACTATAATGTTAAAATTGCTTCTCATTATTTACAAAAGGAAGCGTGTAATTACAGGATTCATAATTCACATTACATAAGAAGGACATACAAAATGGATGCAGTGTGAAACAATCAGGTTCTATTCCTTTATGCTTAATAAATATGTTTTAAAAATACTTTGACTTTTAGGTAGGCCATTTTGTATACTGCGTTTAGGGCAAGTGAATGAAAATCAAAAGGTGGCATCTCTGCATCTCTGAAGTTCTGAGGAGAAATGACATGGAGAACACTCTTCTAGCTCCTGGGTCAGTTTCCATTACTTGGATACTCAGTCTTGATAGGAATTAAGATGCAAATAGATGTGAAAGAAACATGCAGTGTGCCTTTGTTTATCTATCCCTCTGTAAAATTTCTTTTTCCTGACACTACCTCCCTTAAACCCCAAGCCATGCTCGTAAGTTCCATGCCAATGTGTTTCCAGACTGTGCATTGCCCCATGGCTGATGGGGTTTGGGAACAGGAGGTTGCAACCAGAGCTTACTCCTACAGTAGCACACAGGCAATTTCTAAAAAGATTAATAAACATGCAGTTTTCTCTGGTTCTTAGTAGAGTGCATGGAAGTGAACAAAGAAGGACTAAAGTCAGAGGTAGATGTAGCTCTGTACAGAAAAGGGAGTAGATGAATGGTTAAGCCCTTTCATTCATAGGGATGGTTCTCCTTAGACACACAAAATGTGGACTATATTTGCTATTCCAGACTGAGCAGTGACACGCTAAGGTCTGAGGCCAACTTCAGCTCCCTGTTTTATTTTAAAAAATGTGATTGTGTGGCATCAGCTGGCACTGTCCCCTCTAGATGTGTGTATGCATGGGGGGAGAGGCCCTGAGCATGCAGAGATGGTTTAGGCTGCATCCCCCAAAGGGACAGGTTCTGCACAGGCTCCTGTGTAAGCAGGTGTCAGAGGATTTCTAATATTTTAGAGATGCATTTGGGGCCAGACAGGGGCCATGAAATCTCTGCCCAGCCCAGAACACCTTTATGTTAGGAAAGAGCAGAAGGCTGCTGTGATGTGGAGGAGAGCAGAGCTTTCTGGAGGTGCTTTACAACTCTCCCAGGATGTTTCTGTGATTTCAATAAACCTAGCTGCCCCCAGCATAGCCCCACTGCATCCAGCTGCACATTTGCATGCTGGCCCACAACAAGATGAACCACATTTTTATGTTTTCCTTGAGTTGTCCAGTGTTATGAAACCCATTTGGATTTTGGAAAAGGCCATGGACTTCCTGAAGATCTGCAGTAAGGATCCTTAGCCACAATTATGCCTTAACCACAGATTTTCATAACTGCAAAACACTCAGGTGTAGATCAAAGAGATTGAAAGAGAGACATCAGACATTTGCCAGTGCCAAAAAAAAGGAAAAAAAATTGGGGAAAAGCAGTGCAGACAAAAACTGGAGGAAATCAACATTGCCTCTGTCAGTGCATCTCCCATCAGTCAATACTTGCCTTCACAAGCTGGGCAGATCCTGCATATAAACCACTTGAGGAGATTCATGTCTGGCTTTGAGGGTGTGTCCTTAGCACAGGCAGGCACCTCCCTCCACTGTCTGGGGAGCCAGGCAAAATCACACTGGGCCTCTCCCATGGACATGCACACAGCCTTCCTTCTGGGCAACACCCAAAGAAAAGCACAGATGGGACAGGCAAGGGGGCCTGGTTTGCATAAACCAGTCAAGGAAAAAATGAGCAAAAGACTCAGCATCTTCCACTAGTGAGTGCCAAAGTAAAAGGTAAGCCAGAGTTAGGGCTTTGGGTACTTGTTTGCACCTGCTTGGTAAACAATGCCCTAGATATGAAGGACAAAGTCAGGGACCCTTCTGTTTTCTCCCCCTTTGAAAGTGAGGAGTTCAGCACAGCATATCAAGAGGCTGAGTCATGAATCAGAAGACTTAAGCAGCAGAGTACAGCAATAAAACATAAAATCAAGCACTTGCCGTCTCTGAAACAGGGACTTTCCAGAATGGTTGGGAATCTTCATTATTTATGCTGCACAATTAAATATTCACCATTTCCTGCTAAATTTAGATTTGTTGAAGTAAACAATGATGCATAAGGGCAGAACTGGACAATTCCATTTTTAGGTATTAATAATTCAGAACCATATTTGAAAACAACAGAGGGATATGTACAATACATCATAGAGGTTTTTATTATATCCACCCACTACCTACCCAACCACACAGAGATCTGGGTACTGTTTCTACTTGGAAACAATATAGCATCATCATATCTTAGGCTTCTTTTAGTGTACAGATATACAGGATACATTTACAAGAATGCAGTGGTTTTTGTTCAGCTGGATGACTCATTCTTTTTTCCTGCAACCAAATCAGCCTCTTATTACTTAAAGTTAGTATTGACAAACATTCATGCTTAGGATAACAGAAACTATGTTTATCAGATTACATGAAAATAGAGAAAACTGTTTTCTGCAATGTGGAAAATATTATTCTCAGATAAAGCTCTGACAGGGAGCTCTCAGTTTTAGTATTACTTTTAAAATCAGAACACTTTTGTTTATCACATTGTCATTATTTATCTTGCTGTCAATTAAGAGCATGTAAAAATTTTATCACTTTGGGACATATCTGATAAATTCCTTATGCAATACTGGCGATTATCTGTGTGGTCTGCCTCTGACACCAGTACAGCCACAGCACACAGAGCTATGTGGGGTGTGTGGAAAGGGCCAGAGATGAAAAGGAGAGACAGTGGATGCATCTCTTAGGGATGTGTTTTTACTGCAGGGTAGGGTTGTAGTTTTTGTTTCAGTAAGGACTTATCAGTAAGGACTGATACCTTTGCTGTTTGTTCAACAACTTCAGGATTGATTTAGCTTAACTTAAGGAGGTTTCAGACTTTCTGCTTGCCCATGCAATGCCTGCAGAGACATAAGTGTCACTCCTGCCTCATCAGCGTCAAGATCTCTTCATCCCAGCTGCCACCCCCAGGATGCGCAGGGCTGAGGAGAAATTCATGTAAGACTGCTTTCAGCTTTCTAGTGGTCAGTCTAGATGATGCTCCATAGACGCTGTATAAGAGATTCAGCAAGAGATTTAATAACATAAGAACCCAAATTCAAGCTGGAGAAAGAAGATGAATTTCCAGCAAGTAAATCCCAGCATGAGTCCAAATTAAGCAAAGACAAAAGATACACCTCAAGTGAAAAAGGTAAACAGCTGGGTCCTTTCAATGAAATTGTTTCAGGTTTATTTAGGTGAAATGAAGATAAGAACTTGCCTGGAAGGAGATTGCTTTATTTTACAGCTATCTGGTTATTTTTTCTGCTGCCCAGACCATCTGTTCCATTGGTGGGTATGTCATCATTCGCACACCCACTGAATGCCAAATTAATCCAAGTCACACAGCTTACACCTCCCTTCTGACTTACACCAAACTATATTTTATTCCAGCATAAAATAGGCATCAGAGCTAAGTTTGCCTCACTCACTCACTTCCAAGGAGGAAACAGTGAGCTTTGGGACTTACTGTGATCCTTTAAGGGAACAACCATAAAACACCAGAAATTTTATAGCGGGTCCACCACAGCTCATCAGCGCTGGGCAGTAATGGATGCACAGCAGAAAAAGGGATGGACAAACAGAGCAAGGACACAGCCATGCTGCCAGACCCCTCTTTCACACTCCCAGGGTCTGTGTCTTTGGAAAACTCTGAGTCTCCATATCCAGGAATTCTCAACAGATTCCCTTTTTGTGAGTCTTTTAAGTCCACAAAGATTTTTTGTGCCCACAACCTCCTGTGGCAATGAGTTACACAGCTGAACTGTAGTTTGAAAAGTTACCTCCTTTTACTTGATTTGAAACTACCTCTACTGGTTCCATTTCATGCTATATTGGAAGACAGTGAACACTTTTTCTCCATCTGCTTCCTTCTAGGTACTTAAGATTATTTAGACGTTTATCATGTGCCCTGTCTGGTTTTCTCTTCTTCCAGACAAAGGTTTCTGATCTTGTTGACCATTTCTCACACCAAAATTGTTCCAGATTTTGCAGCATCTTTTTTTATTTTTCCCCACAAACTTCTTTGAGCTGGGAAGATGGGGACAGAAGAACCCACACTATTTAAGTGCAGTCACACAGTAAACCTGTATAGCAACTTCATGCTATTTTCTGATTTGGTCTAAATTTCTTTCCTAATATTTGGTTTGCTTTTTTAAATGCTGCAGAGCACTGAGCTGACATTTTCATAGGCCTCTCTATAATAACCTCGAGATTGCTTTCCATGGTAATAACAGCTACTTTGGTGACTATCACTGCATTTGTATGGTTGGGTTTTTCCTCCCATGTGCATTCCTTTACATTTATCAATATTGAATTCAACTGCATTTTTATTTCCAAGTCATTCTGCATTATGATATCCCTCTGCAGCTCTCAGCAGTTGGCTCCAAATTTACTTCTTTGAATAACTCATTATTATCAGCAAACTTTGTTCCTTTATCTCATCCCTCTTTCCCAGTCACTTAGGACTAGATCAATCAGCACATTCCTGTGGGAATACACTATATATAATGTATAATAATAACAACATGTAATACATCCCAGTGGGAGTCCACTGGTGATCTTCCTCCAAGGACTTTTATCCTTTGTGTCCTATCCTTTAACCATTTATTTCTCCATGAGAGTACATTCTTTTTATCTCATTGCAGCATAAGTTCTTTACTTTCAGGTAAGGTTTGTCCCACTGAAAATGCAGCTTAATGATTTTGAAAGGAATTTGAACCTTAGTTGTATCCAAAAGCAAAAGAGTGAGACTCTATGGAGACAGAAGCAAACTCACTCCTTTTTGTGACAACTCAAAAAAATTTCTCTCTCCCAGTGATCATGAAAGGGTGCCTGAGACAAACTTCTGCTGCACATGCAAGACGCAAGGACATTCACACTCCAACTGAAGATGCACATAGACATCTACAGAAACAAAGATTGCACCGGTTGGCAAAGATCTAGGTTTGTTCCACATTTGATTCACTAGGATGTACTAGAGCTTCCTGGCAGTAGAGCAGTATAATTATCTGTGCTTTAGGGGGTGGATTTGTTGATCTGAGTTTATGTCAAGTGTGAGAGAGACTGTGTCCTGCAGAGATGAGGTCATGAAATGTGTGGCTGGGAGGCAACTTTGGGAGCTGCTGGCAGATTTGCAGACCTGGGAGGCAAACAGTAATGATGGCCTTGGGAAGAAAAGGCAGTGGGGGCAATTGCTGAGTGAGACATTTCACAAGGCATTTCTGCACTGAATGCCAGAGCAGTAGTGATTTAGTGTTAGTGGAGGTCAAACTAATAGCAACAAAATATATTTAAAAATAGGGAATTGTGAAACTAAAGGGCAAATACATAACTGCCACATATGACTCCTTGTTACAAGATATTGCCAAAATGACAGTTTCATTAGAGTTCAGATTCAGCATGGACTAAATCAACTGTGGAGTGGCAGGTCTGTCTTTTCAACTCTGCTACAGATGCTGTGAAACGGCTTTCTCTATTAGATTATTCCCATCCACCCACCCATGTCTCCTTGCCTAGTCTTAACCACATTTTTCATGTGCCTGTTCCTTCACTGAAGTATATATTCCTTTCCAATGGCTTTTTTTAAACCTTTTCTTGACAAAAGGATGTACTATATCTGATTTCATCTTTTACTTTAAAAAACAGGGAATATCTCATGCTTTCAATTCTTTGAGATCCTTGGCTGAGTAGGCTTCATCTCCTTGATCCCTGGATGTATCAAAGTTGGCCTTTTAGCTGGGAGGAACCTTAACTTCTCCTCTCTTTCTGTCTAACTTAAAAGTAGGTCTTTCCACTCAAAATATTGATGCACTTAAAATAAAATGTCATCAGAGCATGAGTCAGGGAGGGTTAACAGTGAGTAAGGCTGGTGAAGGCTAACCCACTTCTTGTAAATGAGCCAGCATCTGGAAGAAGCTGTTGTAACCTGTAGTAGAAAATGTTGACTAAAACTTGATGGCTGAAAAGTGTGTTGTAAAGCAGAGACAGCACAGTGCTGAGGCAGGGAGCTGTGGCATGGCTGTGGAATGGCCTCCTAGGTCATGGCAGCTCAGGGGCACGGTGGGTAGAAAGGGAGCCACAGCAGTTGTCCCTCAGGTGCAGCACTGAAAGGGCAGTGACTACTGCTTCTGAACCCAGGGTAAGGGGATTTTCTTAATTCAGAGTCTGTGCTTCACAAGAGAGGTAGTCAGAAAGAAGCTGGAAGCCCGTGGGGGGAATGGTGGGGAATTCCTATTGCTGGAGCTGCAGGCAGGCATGATGCAGTGCACTTCCCCACTGTGGCACCAGTCTTTCCAATGGCAGGCTGGGGGGCTGTGCAATAAGGCAGCCAAACATGTGTGTCTCAAAGAGATGGCTGCTTTAGTGCCACTGGTGAGCAAATGTGATCCACAGTGAGTTCCTACAGCCAAGCAAGGTCAGGGTGTGCTGAGGGAGAGGGAGCAAAAGACCATCAACATGTCCAGATGAGAGAAAAGTCTCTGAGAACAGAAATTTGACAAAAAAATCTGGTGGCAGGGCCCCGGGGGCACTCCCAGTCCTGACTGTGCCTGCCAGCCCCCAGGGGCTGCCCACAGCCCAGCACCCCACGTCAGCCCCAAGCTGTCAGCCTCTGTCCCAGCCATGCTGCAGCTGTGGGCAGCCCAGCCATGGGTCCCACCAAACCCTGCCCTGTGCCCATCCCCTGGGAGATGCCCAGGGTTGGGGCTGCTCTTGGCTGGGGGTGGGATGGGACCCAATGGAAAGCAGAGCTCCTGGCCAGTGTTTGCTGGAGCAGGATTCATTTCTGGTCAAGCAGCTGTGTCAGCACACCCCAAGCAGGGCTGGGAGAACAATTTTGTAGCATCTGGGTACTGTGACCACAGGAGTGCTGATTCATTGCCTGTAACACAGGTCTCAAGCAGAAGACAGATGTGGTTTTGTGCCAAGCCAAAACACGTTGGGTTGATTCCTGTGAGCATTAAAGCTTATGGCTGCATCTATGTACCTCATCTTCTTGTTGCTCCTGAGGAGAACCTTTCCTGCTCCTCATGCCACCACAGCTTGTGTCTGGTGAATGCCGGTGTCTCTCTCCACACTTGGGAAATTTGGTGGGTGCCTCTGGGGAGTTGGGGGGGATACACACACAGGTGGCATCTCACTCTGCAGGAGCTGGAGGGATAAGCAGTCATCCCTGATAACCCATTTAGTGTGTAGGCAATACCACAGAGCTCTCCTAGGGCTTGTGGAGCTGGGATAACAGTGCAGAAGTGCTCCAGCCTGAAAAGCTGGCTGCAAGACACTAGAGTATAGCCACAGGATGATACTTCAAGAGCAATTCTGTCAGGAGCTGCCTGTCTCCAAGCATCAGACTGAACAGGACTTTTTTGTCAATAACACACAGGTGTTCAGTTGTCTAGACCTTTCATACAAAAAAAAAATTGCAATTATTTTATGCTTAACCTATTTGTGTTTAACTAGTGAGATGTGTAAGACAGAAAAGTTTCTTGGGGTAGACTTTTTGTCAGACCTTTCTGAACAAAACACAACATGAAATAATTTCCCATTGAAAATGGCCCAGAGTATTTTTTGTCATCTTTGTTTCCTCTCGGGTATCACCAGTGTTCTTTGCTGGCTGAGAGATTTGAGGAGCAGATTGACACAGTGGAAATTCAGTCAAGCCAGATGAACATGCCTGCAAGAGAGGTCATGAATTCTGTGTTACAAGGACAAATGAAGTCAGGCTTCATAAAAGACAACCAGCTACCATTGAGCCATGGACATGCTGGTCCTGTTGCCTTCTCCTTTAGCCTAAAGATGGTTGTGTGGTTTGCTCCAACCTGAACCAACTTCCACGGCATGTTTCTGGAGGCATGGGGAGACAATCTGTATCTTAGATTTTGTAGTGGGTACCTGTTCTTGGAAACCTGTTTGCATCTTCTCATTTTCTTAATTTCAGTTAATTTGGATGCCACTTAAGGGTTAATAATCTCTATAGCTCCAGTGAGAAGCTAGACACTCTTTGTTGAAGAATACCCTCACTTCCTACAGAACAAAGCCACATAGATAATGAATATTTCTCCAAGATGGTTTCTGTGATTTGAGAGAGGAATTTACAGACATATTCAAGAACAACATGCAAGAAGGCATCAAGACTTTCGTATGATCAGTGCAGTAATCTAAGTATTAGGCAGTCACTTCAGGGAGCTGCAGGCATTTGGGTTGTGTCTCCTTGAAGAAGCCATTTTTATATATCAGGGATTCCTTGGGGGGAGAAAAAAAAAGAGAAAATGCTTGTGCACAGAGAACTCTGAGCCTGAAGTCTTCAAGTTTTATTAAAGAAAGGCTTTCCATGGCCAGAGGATTTGGCAGCTGGACATATAACAGTGTCCAGCCTTTATGATCAATAGATGTAACATTGAAAATGGACTTTGGGAAAGGTAGCATATAAAGTCTCCCAGGGATATATGGTCCTAAGGATTAATAGTCTCTTTATTTTCTGTTGATGTATTTCAAAATGGCTAACTGTGGGTTTCATCCTTAGCAGTGCTGGACCACTGAAAGCAAGTAGTGCTTTTGTGAGTCTTATTTTATCAGAAATCTTTTGCTTTTGGACAGATTGAAAATGGAAAGAGAATTGCAAATCTTTTTTTATAATAAATGTTTTGCAGCTCTCAAGCTGATTCTCAGTGGGCGGAGACAGGTAGCAGTGCAGAAAATAATCTCTTACTAGTAACTGAGCAAATGTAAATATAGATGTGGAGTATAAAAGCTTTCTGGCAAATGTAGACCAGGTTCCTATGACAGAAATGGCAGCACAGGGGAGTAGGGCTCCATGCAGGTGTGCCATTTCTGACAGAAGCCCAGTATCAGCAAATTCATCTGTAGAGAGCAAACAGAATGGCTTTCTGTCCCTGCTTCAGTCTGTGTGTGGGCTATTAAGACTGAAGGGGGAATTATGCGATTCAGGCACAATATGGAGCTGCCTGACAGATTGCACACAGATGTAAGCTTGCTTTGCCTGAGCTCTGCACTGACTGAAGCTCAGCTAATATATTCTGTTTCTCTGTCAGGCTTACTGCATCAAGCTCAGCATTATGCTGATAACACAGTCACGTGGCCTCTGCATCCAAACTGGCCTGCTTCCTACCAGCTTGAAGCAAACTTGCATCTGTTTTCAAAATAGGATGTAGACACATAACCTTTGAACAGGCCAGCGCTTCTCAGCCCACATACTGTGGAGTTGGGACATGCTCAAAGCAGAAGGGAAAGGATCAGAGGTTCTTGGAACTCTTTGAAGTAGAAGGGATTTGAAGCTATATGGGGGTACATAGGAACCTGGAAGGGGTTACAGGGAGTAGGAGCAGATGGTGGCTTGACTGACAAGTGGAGATGCAGAGTGTCTAAGTATACCAAACTAAGTGAGTCCCTGGAAGCAGGAAATCGAACAGAATATGTTTCACACAAGCTTGTTACTATGGCTATTCCCTGACTAGCAGATTCCACCCCTGTGTGTGAATGTCCCTCTTTATTTCTCTGATGTGTTCCCTACTTGTGATACAGAGCAACCAAGCAATTTGATTACTGCCATGCTGATACAGATGCTTTGAGAGATTTCATTTGCACACAAGATGTCATTTTGTCATAAAAAAGGAAATATTGATTGCTCCACAAATTAAGCTGATTATAAAGGAGAGCATAGCAGGGACTAATGAGATGGCTAGAGAATGTCAGAAAGAATGTACCTACTAGCTTCTGAGCAGGAAAAAATATAACTAACTCTTTTATTTACAGTATCAATCAAGAATCCTATATGTACTCATGGTTGGTTAACTATAACTGCTTTTTGCTTTAAATTTGAAACTTCAAGTAGGAGCTCCTTTTTTTAAACTTTATTTTAAAAACCCCAATGAAATAGAAAGTAAGATTCTAATGGGCTCTAAGTGCCCTATTCTGCTATAAGTCCCATTTTGTTTATATTTGGAAGAACAGCAGTTACCATAAAGACAAATATACTGTGCAGACTCAAATTTCCCTTTTTTCCCAAACAGTCCACATCACTCCTTTAAAATGCAAATGGATTTTAAAAATATTATTATTGTCCTAATGTGAAAAATATATATTCTTTCCTGTATAATAGAGATGTTTTCCAAGCTTAGGCAAATTTTGTTCAGTGGCAAAATGTGTGTGTCCATCACTTTCAGCTAATTTTCCAGAGAAAAGGATGTAAAAAGTGAAAGCATTTATAATCCTTGCAATTGATGGAAATGAAAACAGTAATTCCTACAACAATAGAAGTGTATGTATGTAAAACCTAACCACCAGTGAAAATATTATATTATTCACTTGAATTTGTATAGTAAGAAAGAATGACACAATTTAGCAATCATTTTATTTTTATAGTGTTAATACAAAGTTGCAAATATAGTTATTTAGAAGGCCCTATATTTAATCCTGTGCTTAGTTTGCCATTTACTGTTTAAAATTTATACCCTTTATGCCTCAAAAAGTTTGTACACAATTAAGCTTTCTCCAGGACCTTCACTTATTGACAAAATATCCCTGTCCCGCTTTCCACTGTAGCAGGACTGGCTCCTATGTCTTTTGCTATTCTGACAGTTCTAGTGTTGAGAATGTTTTTACCTCCAGGTGACATCTGTAACCTCATGTGTTGTTTAAACAAAGGACCTTTTCAATGAATAAAAGACTGTATCAGTGCTATGAAGTTAACACTGGTGGTTTGGGGCTGAGGAGAGCATTCTAATAATGTAACTCTTGGGTGCTCTATGCAGTACATTACATTGTTATAACATTAAACATTTTTCTTGTTTCAGTTTTTATGAAAACCTTGAAGATGAAGCTCTAACTTGAGACAACTTCTCTGAAAACCCAGAAGGACTTCTAATGGTTTTACATATGATTTATAAAGCAAAAACTTGCTTTTCATTTGTTTTAATTTCCTCAAGGCTCTGATGTGGTGTCTCATGCTCAGTAGAGTGTGAATATGTAGTTTCAAGACTTCAAAACCACAGAATAATTAGCAATGTTTAGTAATCAGCTGAGCAAGCCACTTCCCACCTGAATACTGGAATAACTGTTTCTCCACTTAAGAAAAAGAGTGAAAGGTCCATAGTTTGGTCTGATAGAACCAGTAAATGGTAAGAGAGCCTGGCCTGCTTCAGCAATGGTCAATTTGCTGTGCTGAAGACACATTCTGTGTCTGCTTCGGAAGGTCCCATCTGAAGGTAGTTGCCTGAGTGGTGAGAGATGGATGTCATGGAGATACACATTTAAACTGTTAATAATCTTATGTCAAGACCCCTATAAAAGCAGTGGATTTATCCCTTATTACTTCAGTTAAGTACTCCACTACTTCCCCAGTGGATATTCCAGTCTTGAACTGCCATTAACCATTAGAAAGATTTTCCAAAAGGTAAGCTGAAATCTCTCATGCTGTAGCATAAACCATTGCTTTTTTTCCCCATCTTCAGTCACATGGGAATTTATTCATTCAGGTTATTTTGCAATAACATTTTAAATATCAAAAGGCTTCTCACATCCCCCATTTTCTAGACTAAACAACCCCATTTTTCTCACAACTCCTCTTCTTGCATCTTTCCAGATGGTCTGCATCTTTCCTAAAGCACGTGATATAAACAACTGTATGCAGAACTCCAGTTGGGTGCTTATATACACCACCCCTGTCTCTAAGAGACTGTTTTTCCTGAAATATTCAGCTCTGAAGCTACAGAGTCAGTAAAATACATACCTACAGAGCATAATGTCGAATATATAACAAAATATATGTAGGAGAGTAAAGTAAGGATGTGTGGGAATCTAGGGTACAAACTGGTTTTGGTGGAAGACTGGTACTGAGCAAAAGATGGCAGCAGTTTAGAGGTGTTTTGTAAGACCCTGGAGCAGGGATAAGGAAGTAGAATATGATGAAATGATACTAAAGGACTTAGAGAATTAATATGCCTACCTATTTAGTACTCACCCCTTTCTGAGCACTCTGGGTGTTTACCTTTCACTGCATGAAAAATTAAATCCGTTATTCTTAGCAAAACTTAAACAGCTATCAGTGAACTGACTGTATTTTCACTAGCTTCAAAGTGGGAATATCTAAATACTCAGGACCTCAGCCTTGCTTGCTGACAAATAGCAGAGCTGAGGTGTAGACAATAAGCCTTATACTTGCCTTGCACTGAGTGTTTACTCCTTGACCCTTAAGTTTAATTTGTTTTAGAGTAAGTGAACATCCCTAAAAGTTCAAAAGCTTCCTAGCACTTCATTTGGGTGTATGTTAGGAGGTTGTAAACTCAAGCTTTTCTGAGTCCAAATCAAGAGGGAAGATTCCTTCTCTGCCACTGAATGCTTGAAAAGAACCAGTAAATCTCAAGTACTTCTCATTTTCTTAGCTAATGAGGTGAAATCTGACAAATTGAACAAGTGACAGGAGAGAGAGAAAGTGATAATTTTGTTCATAAATGGAAAAACAGTGGTGAAAACAAGATACAGTCACTTTTCCTGTTTTTTTTTTTTGTTTTTTTTTTAATGCAAAGCTATTTGTGGAACAGGGAAACATAGTCTAGAGGGACAGACTCTGACTCAACAATAGCTTGCCTGAAAGGAACCCACTGCTTGCTTTCCCCAGTTCCCTTCTCTCACACTTTCCTGACTGTTCACAGATTACTTCACTGCCATAAGAAAGAGGTCATCTCAGCAGTACTGGGACAAATGCAGCAGAGCAGAGCAAGGGCTTCTGAGCCTTTCCAGCTCACTCTGGGAACCAAAGGCAGCCAGCTTTTCTCTTGGCACAGCTCAGTACCCATCGCTTTGGGGGCAGTGGTGGTTAGCTATATTAATCCCTACCACATTTAAGGGACTCACAGATCAGGAACCCTTGCTGATTTTACCCCAGCTGCCTCTCCTCCCCTTTGATTCACCCTGGAATTAGGCTTCTTTACCTCCTCAAAATGGAAGCTTTAATTGCCCTTGTGTTAAACCTCGTTGTGGTTACAATACATGTAATTAGATGACCTCAGGCAAAAACTGAGTCTTTCAATAAATTGGCATTATTATTGGCTGCCAGTCTACTGACCCGCTGCTTCTCAGCCCTTGCATTTACTCCAAAAACTGAGCAATGATCTCAGTTGATCTGGTTTTGTATTTCAAGGGTGTGCCAAAGAAGTTTATGTAGACTTCTTCATACTGCCCTATAAACTTTTTCTTTATTTCACATATCCCGTAGGCATATAGTAGAGTAGGCACTAAATGTAATGTTCAATACATATGGCCAAAGGAAGTGTGTTTAGAAAGCATGGCTAATAGTGTAGGGACAAATTCCATTTTGTTTCCCATAGATATTAAGGCTGACAGACTGTTAGTTGCATGATCATTAGCTAAAGTGAGCTCCACAGCAATGCTTGAGGCAAAATAATAATAATATGGTGGCAGATGAAGCAGGAACAGCACAAGTCAGCAGCACCCAGCCAGCAGTTAGCAATTCCTTTGCTTATTAGCAGAATGTTTAAAGTCCAGGCAGAATTGTTAGATTGGGGTTTTTTATTAATTTGTCTTTCTGAATCCTTCCTATCTTCAGATCTTTTTTCATATCTTTTCTTTCAGATCAATTGACTATGAATTTAATTTTCTTTGAACAAGTATATGGGTAAGGGAAGTTTTTTATGGCCTACAAGACATGTTTTATAGCAGCATGCAGTTTTCAGGTTCCTAATTACTGTTGCATTAAAAAAATAATGTATGCATGTTTATTATTAGGAACCCAAAATTATGATGTAAAAATCTGTGTCCTGGTGCCTATCCCTAGGACTGGAACACAAAATTACACCAAAAATCTGCCCTTAAAAAAAACCCTGCTTTTTATTGTCTTTTTTTCTTGAAATGCAGAAAAACCCAGGAGGATAGTAAGGACTTAAATACATTCGTCATGATCTGTGTTTCTTACACTCACTGTTGTAACAGTTATAGATTTTAAAGGTTTGCTCAAAGTCAACCAAATGTGAAACAACCTATACAGAGTGGTGTTTGGTCCCCGAGGGACACATCCATGAAGAGCCATGAAGTCATATTTCATAATGACATATCTGCAATGCGTGGTTAAGCCTTCAAATTTCAGAGACATGGCAAGTTATTGTAGTCTCATTTTATTTTTTTACTTTGGTTTCCAACTGAAGTCAGCCAGTTCTCCACATCACTTAAAACTTCTTCAGACAGTGTCTGGTCTCTGGCTGCCCTCTCAAGAGTGAGTCAGTTCAGCAGCACCACTCTGACCACCTCAGTGTTGTGCTGTGCTGGGAGGGACTCTAAGACACCCTTCAGAATGTGGTTGGAACAGGGCTACAGAGCCCAGAAAACTATTCCAGGAGGTCTATGTGCAGATTGTTCAGCCTTCAGAAGGGAAGGCTCTGAGGAGAACCTCATTGCAGCTTTCCCATACTTACACAGGGCTTATAAAAAAGGAGGGAGCGTGACTTTTTGCCTGGGCAGACAGTGACAGTACAAGGGGGAAGGTTTTTAAACTAGAAGAGGAGATATTTAGAAAAGATGTCAGGAAGAAATTCTTTACTCAAAGGGGAGTGAGACACTGGCACAGGTTGCCAGGAGTAGTTGTGGATGCCCCATCCAGGACAGGTTCAAGGTCAGGTTGGATGGAGCCCTGAGAAACCTGCTCTAGTGGGTGGCACCCCTATCCATGGCAAGGTGGTTGGAACTATGTCCCTTCCAATCCTAACAATTCTATGATTTAAATAATAGAATTTATGATAAATTCTATGATTTTAAATCATAGACTTTCTCTTCAACACAGTGACTACTCCAGGCATTAGAGTTACCTAATTCTTTACTAATAGATGTCTAGTCTCATAGATGTTGAGGAATTTTTTGCACTTTTCTCTTTTAGGAGCATGTCAGAAGTTCTTTATCTTCTGATATTAACCAGGATTAATGCAGTCTGGTCTAAAAAAAAAAAAACCCAGTGCTAGACTGGATTGATTTTAAAGTATTATTTGACAGAAGTGACTAAATAAGGATGCTCCCTAATTATAGCACATGTACAAGCACTTGTGATTTCTCTCAAGATGTATTATTAGAAATTTTTTAACCACTTGTGTTTATGTTTTTATGAAGTTTCTGGGCAATAGCATGGTGTCAGCTATTTAAGCTTACTAGTCAATAAGTCATATGGCACCCAGACTCCACCACCCCCAGTCTCATTACAGTTTCATTTCTGGAGTCCCTCATGTCAATAGATGAATATAAACTGAGCCTGGAGGAAGGCTTTGAGATGGAAGCACAGTTCAATACTGCCCACAATATGGAGGGATTTACCTGCTCTCCTATACTCAGAAATGCTTGAGCATTTCTAGCAAGAGTAATTGCTCATGCTAATGCAAACTCATTAGCCATGAATACTTGCATATGCAGCTTTGTAAGAAATGAAGTGTAAATACTGCTGTCAATCAACATTTTAATCAACAAAATGTTTGTGGAAAACCAATTCAAGATAATATGAACATGCTAAAAATGAATTCACTCTGATATTTCAGCACTTCATTATGAAAGTATTTGCAGTACTGACCTGTCTCCACCTGGAGCTTTATCATTGCTATGATTTTTTTTCCTAGTTCTAAAATTGGTCTTGTAATAATAGAAATGTGAAATTTGCTGACAGATTTCCCAGTGAGCTACGATGGGCTGAAGATGCTATTTTAAGCACCCTTGTGAGAAAAGTGATTGGTAGTATATGCACTGAGCCCTGATTCAGCAGGAATTGGTGCAGGATCCTTGCTTCATGTTCAAGCTACAAGAAACACTGATGAGGAATTCCACATAAATGAATGAATAGAAACACTGCAAGATGCTTGGAAAAGCAAATTAGTAATTATGCTTGTAATAGAGAGCTGAAGATAACTCACAAAAGTTCAGCTCTAGTCAGTCCCAGCTGATGAAAATGATCAGAAATTCAATTAATTCAAGGGTTATAATGATTTTACACTTTCTCAGGATTTGGTCTTATATCTAAATGTGAATTTATTTCACCACAATTTAATCACAGCTTCTGTCAGTTGAATACCCTTACATCTTGTTGTTCTGCAACAAAGAAAAATCTTCTTTCCAACTCTGTATGCTCAGCTTGAACAAACTGGTAAAGTGGGAACAGGCAGGTCATCTAAACCCTTTGGTAGAAGAGAAACTTCTGAAAGAGATATATTCTTTAAATTTAACATCATCTGTGCCTGGAAGTTGAAATTGATTTTAAGGGTGATCATTGATATCATGGCATGTTAAAATAGCCTGGGAAAAGACAAAGTTTTAAAAGAGTGGTTAGTAGCTTTAGTTACTCTGCAGTTGAGATCTAAAGCCTAGTGAGCTGAATTAGTTGCATATTTCTTTTCAGTTGAGGCTGGATTTAGCTGGGGATTATCTCCTGGCATGGCATGAAGTTAAACGTGATTTAGAAAGTCACTCTCTATAATAACTTTAGTGGTTTTGCGCTTACTTAATTTTATTTTGTCAAGATCAAATTAAGCCCATTCTAGCGCATTAGGGAGGTGTGTGCACGATGAGCCTGGGGATGTGGAAGGGAGAATGAGCCTCTGGCTGTATGGATGCCAGCCCGGACAGATTTCATACTCTCTTCCCAGGGGAGATGAAAAGAATGATGGAGCACTGGTGATTTTATCTGCGTGTGATACTCACTGTTATTAAAAGGGAATTTCAGGGTGTGGAGTTAACCCTCAGGAGTCTGTGCAACCACCCGCACATGTCACGCAATTTGTGTCAGATAAAATCCATTTAGGGGTCCCTGGTGAGTCCTGCTCTTTGTTCTCTTTTGTAATTGCCTTTGTCCATTGGTGTTCTCCCCAGTGCTATTGCAAATGGAGAAGTTTAGGCCTTCTCCACACCCCCACACTTTTCTCTGCCACTCAAGGAGCATCTCCTGCAACTTCTTTCTACTCTCGTCCTGTGTCTAACTCAAATTTTTCCCTCACCCTGGCTTACATAAGAGGTGTACACCACTAACATCTCATTGTTTCATTTCTTAAAGGAGGGAAGTGCTTTTGGGAATGCAGCTGTTATAGAAAACAAGAGTAATCTTGGATGGGGGAGTTTAAAATGAGCAACATCCAGTCTAACACGGGGTTTAGGTTTGTTTTTTTTTTTTTTTTTGTTTGGTGGATTTTGGGTTGGTTTTGGGGTTTTCATTTGTTTGGAATTTTTTTGTGCTCTTGTTTGGTTTTTGTGGTTTTTTTTGCTTGGGAGTTTGGTTTGTTTGTTTGGTTAAAAATGGTGTATTTTACACCTTGGGGTACCTCACATGAATTAAGTCTCCAGAGATTAAAAAACCCAGAACAACTGTGTAGATAATATTCTGCAAATTTAATACAGAATTAATGAGTTTAACCTGTAAGGGTGTTTAGAGACAAGAGGAAGAGGCAGAGTTTAGTGCTTTTCCCCACTGAGTTTTTCTTGCAGTAAAACTGCCAGACCCATTCTCTCATGTTGATTTATCACATGCCCATTATTTGCTCCAAAGAAAGAAAACATCTTTTCTTTTTCCTTAGGAAGAGTTAAAGAAAAAAACCTCAGTCTCCTTTTCCAAGTCTGCCTGCCTTTCTGGGCAGCCTGCCCACAGTAGAGAATCCTTGTTTATCCCAAGGAGGGCAAAACAGAGCAAAGAGAGGAGTCTTGTCTAACATCCGCAGCTTTCCGGGGCAGCTGCAGGCAGAGAAAATCACAGTGGCCATGGAGAAGGTGAGGGAGCAGAGTGCATCCCTGCCCACCCATGGAACATGGCAACGGTGGGAAAAACTCCAAAAAAGTTATGTCCTGCCTTTAACAGCACAGCAGAGTCATGGGTTTCCCTGCAGTCACACTGGGAAGAATTCCTCTCTGGGATTGCACTAGGCAGAACACGTCCACGCAGCTTCTTCTTGAAGGCTGTGGCTTACCAGTTCAGCTAGACCCAAACTATATGTTTGATTCCACATGTTGCCTTGCCTGCCAAGAAGTAAAAATCAAACCTCCATTTCTTTGTGGGTTGTTCTTTTTTTGATCTCTGGAAACTGTACTCCTGAACTGCATTTTCAGTAATTGCAAGATTTATTTTTGTGTTGCTGCACATTAGTCACATTGAAATATGAGGAAAGCAAAAATAGAGAGAGAAGTGCATATTTATTGAGCAGGAAGAATAAAATCAAATCATTCATATCTAATTTTCTAAGACTCTTGAAAACAATGGTGTGGTTTGGGAGATTAAAAAAAGTAGAAGGAGCAAGCTGCCAAGAAAGTACATAAAAGCAAGTCAAAACTGCACAAAAAGGCATGATGTTCCTTTAGAAAGCTACATGTAATCAGCAGGCTACCTGACTAACTGGTACATAACATGTTCTCCTAAGCACAGTAACTCTCCCACTGAGAGAAACAACATGAGTCAAACAAGAATATACATGCTTTGGAAATACTTTTCCAGAACCATGACACTTGTTCCATTATTCAATCTGGTACACTTTCAACGGGCAGAAAACTCTTGAGTCTTAAAGGAAACAGTCACACAGAAAATAGAGAAGCCAGGAGCTAAGTTTCAGAAAATTGAACTTCTGCAGAAAAGAAAGTATGAGGACTATGATCCTGTTGCGGTCAGGTCCCGTTAGAGACCCTCAAAATGTTGCTGTAGTCCAAGCCACAGAAATTCCCACTATTTATCAAGCAAAGATAAAACTGCTATAATCTTGCAAATAAATTAACGTAAAAAAAGTAAGAAATAACTGAAAGCTATAGCACTTAAGCAAAGAAATATATGTTCGTATCTTTCCAAATGTCTACAGGTCTGTTATGTCTGACTTACTACCGCCTTTGTGTTTTCTGGAAATTAGGTTAATTTTTCTGGATAGCATTTTGTTGTCCCTGAGGCAAAAAATAGACCATCAGCCTAAAAGCCAGCCCTGAGGAAAGGAGGGACTCCAAGTAAAGACTCCGTTTTTGCTCCCCCAATGGTCAGTGCCATCTGTAAGCAGGGTGATGGCAGAAGGGCAAGAGTTTTGGTCCAAAGTCTCAGAGAGAGGCTAAAAACTGTCTACTCTCTCCAAGTCAGGGCCCTTTGCAACATCAAGTGTGGGAGAAACAAATACATCATGTGAAATCTCTGTTGCTCTGCAGTGCTCTGTGGTCACATGGGTGGCATTCCACGTGGGTCTGCTGGACTGGGTGGCAGCAAGGGGCAAGTGGAGCATCTGGCACTGTCACTTGCTCAAGGTTTTAGTTCCACTGAACTGGTCTTGCTCTGTTTCAAAGCTGCAAAGGGAGCAAACTTTCCAAACTCTTTCCAAATAAAATTGAATGTGTGGTTGATGGGGCCGGAAATATTGACAAACCTTCAAGATTTTTGTTTCCTGTACTCTGATTGATTTCTGGTGCCCAGTAAATGTAAGAAGAGCCCTACACATGTGAAATGGTTCCCAGCTAAAATAATGGGGTAAAAAATCTCTCAATAACAATCAAGATCTGATACTTCTTCTACCTAGCTGGCTATAAAAGCCAAATTGGCTCCAAATCAAACCTGTTCCATTATTAATAAGAGCAAATGAAGTGCACCTGAGAAGGGAAAAAGTATTATGGAAATCAAAACATCTGCTTCCTGTGGTCATCAGAGATTGTGGCAAGGGACGGCATGAGTGACCAACTTGCTGAGAGAAAGTACTGCCTCAATAGAGTAGTTAAGATGAACTTCCCCTACAGCTGTCTTTGAGCTGGGCTTTCAGCTATAGATTTCAGTAAGCCTTCAGTGTTCAGGAAAGAATGATCATTTCAAGGATGTTACTGGTGCTCGGTCTAAGGAACTGCTTTGACTTTACACACTGCTTGCTCCTGGCCAGGCCTCCAACATGCAGGATGTCCCTAGTGAAGCATGGGACAAAACTGCAGCTATTGAAGTACATATTGCTGGCTTTAATGCTATCTTTGGCTGAGACACAAATTGAATGCATTTGGCTTTTGAAACAGAACACCTTGATGTTGTGTTTGGGTTCACACATCTCAAAAATTACATATTTGCTCAGTCTTTTTCCCACAGACACTAAGGCTGAACAAGGAGAGCCACTTTTTAGCTCCAGGCAGCAGCTGAATTTCTTCTGCACAGGTGGAGTTTTGCTCTTGACTTTGTTGGGGTTGCCTTTCATCCTGAGGCTTCACACTGGACACAGAAAAGAAGGAGCAGGGTTAGAATAGGTAGCTGAAGAATGGGCTATGGGAAGACTTCTGCCCGTCATGCTGTGACCTGCCTGAGTCCCTGCATTCTCCAGGCACGCCAGAGTGCAGTGGGCATGAGTCTGGCATCACAGAGAAGTAGCAGTGGTTTGCACATCCAAAGTTGCTATGTGGCTCTGCAGAGGGGACTGACATGACCTGTCCTAAACCTGCACCAGCACAGCTCTGCTGTGAACCTTCCCCAGTTGTGCTGGGAGAGAAGGACCCGTTGGATGTTGCCAAAAACAAGTCAGGAATTAGCTATAAACATAACTGCTTTTGGATTAATTAATGAAATTCAGGGCCTATTTATACTTCTGGATTTTTTAATATGCTTTCACTTGTTTTTAGCTCAACCTTTTTGCCCTGTTTCCCCATACTCTTCTTGAGGCAACCTCCAGGTCAAAGAGGTGATGATGCAGCCTTTCCCTGACACCAGGCAGGGTCCTTCTCTTACGTGAGTGCCATAACCTACTTTTGTCTTTCTCCCTGCTATGCCCTCTGGGAAGCAAAACACAGTTCCAAAGCCCAAAATGTATTAATGAAAACTATGCTTTTATAATAAACCTCAGGACTTTTCTGTCATTTTTCTAAATTGAATGGCTACATTACCTCAGTATGGCAATTAATGACAATTAAATATAAATTGATAATGAGTATCTGCCAACTTGATATGATGTAGTCCTACCAGACATTTCAGGCTGTTTCCTGTGGAAATAATTATTCTTCAATTACACTTTCCATCTTTGTCAGCTAGTGTATAACCTGTGTATGTTGCTTTTCAGATTAAAGAAAAGCTTGGCATTGTAACAGGGAAGAAGCATGGCATCTGCAATAAAAATCCCCAAATCCAGGAAGCTGTTCCACAAGCCTGAGTACTGTGTGCAAAGCAGATGGTAGGAAACTGAGCACATAAGAAAATTCATGGGCTGTGTTGCATGTAACTGCATTGCTACATTTTATTAAAGGTAAGTTTCCTTCAATGTGTGCAATATACTGTAATATATATTAAAGCTCTGATAATGCTCTCTGGAACAAGTGCCATTCTTAGCATTTGTGCAATAAAATAAAGCAGTAGAGAGAGAAAGAAGATCATTGTGAACCATAAGGATGATTTGGAAAGAACTGCCTGCCTGTTCAGCAATGGGGAAAAACTCCAACTACTTCACAGGATGCAGTTTCCAACCTTCATCCTGTGTAATGAACTGAGCCAGGTTACACATGGGCACGAACACTTATTTAATAAATGTTACCATAGATTTTCCAAGTGCATTAGCAATCCAGTAAAATAATTCCCATGCTTCAATTAGATATGTGTGTATTTTCCCCCCCCATCTAATCAGGACAAGCTGAATTACATCAGACAGGGCCATCATGCCTCCTTAGGCACGGGCTGGCGGTTGTAAGATAGCAGAGCACTGCATTCCTGGCACAGGCAGAGGATTATAACCTGTCGAGTCAAAGTCTTAATCTTTTCTCAGCGATGAGTCAGTGTTGAAATGACAGTCAGAACATGCACAGGCAGCAAGAGAAAGATTTCTTGTGGCTAATGGGAACAGTAAGGGAGAAAAAACTTCATCTGACTTTATCAAAAATGTACAGGGCTCTGCTAAGAAGAACTACATTTACTGACAGTACTCATAAGAAAATTAGAAATAAATGACCTAAACATGCTATGAGACAGGCTTGTTTAAACCTTCTATTAGTTTTTGTAAGTACACTGTAAATGTTTTGACATAAAAAGAAACGTGTCCTGTCATGTTAATCTATGAATCGAGAAGATTCAGGACTAACAAATCCCATCGCTAATACATGAAAGAGTGAGATCAGCTGGGTAAAAAAATTAAACAAACACGTGGTAATTTCTGAATTACTTAATGGAAAAAAACAAAACCACTGCCATTAATACCCTATCTCTTATAAAAATAACAATATTGTACAGTATAATACATCTATTCAGGTGTGGTGCAATAGAGAGGACTATCAATTCAGAGTAAATTCAGAAGTAATTCCTACATTTCCCTTCAGCAAACAAGGAACACTTGTTTTTTAATTTTCACCTTTTTTAGAAAGAGATTCCTAAAAATATAACTTACACAAGCACTGTGCCACATTATTTTGAAGGATGCAGGGATCTGCAGCATCTCCTATGAGGTATATCAGACTAGAGATGAAGCCAGGCATGTGTCTTTTCATTGAAGCATCTTTTTTTTTGTTGTTTTAATTATGATTTTTAATTTTTTTTCTTTTTTCCTAAGAGACAGTAGGCCAAAATCCTATGGCCCCAAATCTGAGGGAAGAGAACTGAGAAAGCCTAGCAGGAAATACTAGCTCCATCCATGAAAGAGTGCAACACTTCACTTAAAAACTCATAAAAAGGCTGTTTAATAGTATTTTTCATGATAATTGCTGATAGAAGGTTTTTAGGGTGTGACAGGCTTACTAACTGCTAAGGAGAAGCATTTGTTTTCCACTGCCTAAAGAGCAGCTCCATAGTCAAAAGACTCGCACAGAAAGATGGAGAAGTTGACTATAGAATTGCTTCAGTCACCTAAAAAAGTGCCTCTTCCCAGGAGGCTCCTCTGGTGCCTGCCAGGGCAGCCCCCACAGCCTCTGCTGAAGTCAGGCTCTGAGGATTGGGCTAAATAAACCCAAATAAAATGCTGCAAGCACATTGCTCAGCTGCTCTTAGCTCCTATTCACAATCAGTGGAGGCAATTCTGAACGAGGCTCACTGCTTCAAACTCAATTTGGGCAGCTTCTGCAAAAGCAAGAGGTTGGTTTGGCTTTCTTTCTGAGATGCCTCCTGTACGGTGTAGAAAATGTGGTTGCCTAACCATGGGCTTGGGATTCAGCTCTTAAAGGGGAGGCAAAGAGGATTTATTAAGTTTACCTATAACTGTCTCATTTCCTAGTGCTAAAGAGCTCGACTATGTATCCTAGCAAGAATAATTTAGATGGATGAATATAAATGTACTCTTGCTAGAAAAAATATCAGGGTGAAGAGCACTTATATATCAAAAAGTAGTCACAGGTAGATAATTCAACAACAGGGTATCTGAGCTGAAGGACCATTTCACACAACAACAAACATTGGTTCAATCTTCTTCATATGCTTTGCCTCTCTAGTTTTTTCATACTCACCTTCCATTTTCTAGAACAGCTGCTTTAGATACAGCCTCATCATCAGAAAGCACATAACTTAGCAGGTGTATCCTATCAAATCCAATTTCTGACTGTTTTTTCTTTGATTCATTAAGCTTCCATTCTCAGGATGATCCATGGCAGATTGCAATCTTTTCCCATTTACAGCATACCAGGGACATGTAATTGTCTGTTTTGTAGAGATGAATTACTAACATACTCAGCCACAGAAGCTAGCACACATCTACATGTCATTTCTTTAAATGCCAAGGTTTTTTTTGGAGGTCAATCTAGTGAGTTTTTCAGAATCAATAGAGAGTGACATAGGAATAATAATCATTAGAAATGTCCTAAATGATTAGTGATTAATTTAACATTAGCTGGGATGCCATATTTAAAAGTAGAAACATAATACCATTTTTTATGTACAAAATATTACAAACATATCTCAATACCATGCCTTTTGCATAGGACCAAAATTTAAGTAGAATTAATAACTTTTTTCTCCTAACTCACATTTTATGTAGCAGTGTGTGATGGAGGGGCATTTGCAGGCTGTGGAGTAGACAAAGACTGAACTATGTAATAAAATTCATGCATAAATTACTAATGGTACCCTATCTAAGGCTAACATATTGACTAACCCTCCTGTGAACATCAAACAGGTCAGTGCACTAAGAGGTTACTAACTAGCTAATGCCTGTGGTGTTTTTCTTATGGGGGTTTAAAAGGAAAAGAAAATAGCCCTGACTTTTTTCAGATGGTATTTTCACTACTGTGAGAAATATATGGGTTCATTTTGCAACACTTCTCTGAATTTCAGTTTAGGAAGCAGTTTTATGAAGTGCTGATACCCAGACTCTCAGTGGTGCTTAGAAACATGCAAAGCCAGAATGATAAAATAGCTTTAAAGTTAACTACAGTTAAAAGAGAGTAACTAGTTTTTACAGAACCTGACAGCATTTCACTCTCCTCCCATTACAATTTGAAAGTTAAATATAGGAAAAAATAGGTAAAAGCCCCAAAATCATCTCTGACCTATCCAGTTCTTTGAAGCTTGTTAAATTGAGACAATCTGGACAGACATTTGTATAAGAAAAGGAAGTTTTGGAGCATTCATGTAGTTGTATAAAGCTTACTAGCTGAACCTCCTGGAAAATGACTTAAGCCTAAGTGGTGGTGGTGGGGGGAGGGTAAATGCTACATTGTGCCTTATACTAAAAATTACTTCAGACAATCTCATTTTTTCACTTAAGAAAATGTTCTCACATGACCATGATTTTTTTAACCTGTGCAATGTTTGGGACAGGGAATGTCTCTTGCTACAGATTTGTGAAAGTATTTAGGCTAATGGAACTTGCATCTTGGTAATAATGGAATGAATTATTAAAACTATTTTGTATTTATTAACGTCTCATGCATGCACATAGAATGTTTCTTTTCTTACATTATTACGTTATTTATACAGAGCTACTAAGTGAAGAAAAATTGCATGAATGCCCCAGAGCCTGTTGTTGTACACATAAAAGCCTATTCACTTAACTTGCACATATTTAGAGAGAGCTTTTGGATTCTCCTTGTTAAAAATAGCTTGGTACAGAAATACCCAGAGAAATTAGGACTGGAGGGCACTTTTAGGCTTGTCTTTACAAGAAATGGGGTCATGACCTCTTCTTTCTCCCTAAGGGTAAATACCATGGTGCAGAGGAATACTTTCCTCCCATGTATGAAAGCCTTGTCCATAGTGGATGTTGGGGACAGTCTTTGGAGATTATTTCCTCAGGTCAGTGACCAGGGCAGGGCTGAGCTCTAATGGCGACAACCCTGGTGGCTTAGTGCATAGCGGGGTACCAGTGCTTGAGCCTTCTCCTGACCCTTGAGAGCTTAGGGGGGGGAGCTGTAGCCTGAGAGACTCCTGGTTCATCTCATTACCTTCAGGCTGGATAAACTCTCTCTGCAGAGAAATAAGTAGACAATAAATATTTGCCTTTTTCTTTCTGAAAAACCTCTGAAGATGTGCATTGCACAGTCTCCCTAGGCAGCATATTTTGTCATTTCTCTATCCTTATTGTTTGAAATTTTTTGAGCACATTTAATCAAAATCTCTTTCGCTTCAGTTTAGGCTCCTTATTCCCTTCACTCAGCACATGAGATCCAGAGTACATTATTTCCCCTAGCTTTATCGACACATCTGCATTTTATAAACAAAATATTTCTGTTTCCTTTAGTCTTTCCCTGTAGGATATTACAAAAGGGGTATGTCTTTTAGATGTCCAGTCATTCCAGTTTCTTCTCTTCAATTTTTACCAAATTGGTCCATTCTCTTCTGGAGTCTCACAGTCTTAACAAGTGAGAATTAAGAGCCCTTCCCCACAGAATCTTGCACAGTAAAGTTACCTCATGTCTCATATGCATGACATATTTTATACACTCCACTGCAATGTAGCTTTTTTCAGCACAGCATGTTTTTGAATCATGTTCAGCTTGCAATTCAGATCCCTTTTTGGCCCTTGTTGGTAGAACTGCTGTCAAATTCACATTTTCCAATTGTGTGTTTGTGTAGCTGACTACTCCAGATGAATATGGAGTGTTTGCATTTCTTTTATCGAATTGCATCCTGTGATATACATATAAAACTGGTGACCTGGTTTTGTTGCAGTTCTACATATTGCTGATCTCCTGTCTTCAATCCTGCGCCCTCCATGTTCTTCATTTACTAGATTCTGAGTGGCATTTTGGAATATTCAACAACTTGAAAAGTGTGTTCGGCACTCTTCTAAAAATCTTTCAAAAAGGCACCTAAGTAGTTGCTTCTGCTCCTTGTTTTGTATTCTCTATTCTCTATTTTCTATTCCTAGCTGATAGCTTTCACCAGCAAGCCTTCTTGATTGTTTATGCCTCCTCTTTCAAAATGGCATTTAGCTTGGAAGAGTGTGCACTGGGATGGCATCCATTACCTCATGTTTTTAACGTGCTCTTGGCATCTCTTGTTATAGCCAGAGAGGGCATAGGCTCTTTCTGTGCTAAACAGCCCAGCAGGGCTCTTGCTTTCCCAAAAACGTTAACTAAGGATTTGGGAAGTTTATCATGTTTATCTTTGTTGTACAAGAACCAAGAACAGCCAGGTTTTAGCTGCCAGTTTTCAGACAATCTTGGGGTCACTGTGCTTACATTCTTCTGCAGAATGCATTAAGAAGTAGGGGTGAGAGGACCTGAAGGAGAGCAGGACTATTGGCATCAAAATTTCTAAGTCATTACTGTCAGTCTAGCTTTCTTTTTTTTTCTTCCCAGCTTTATTCCTAAATTCCATCGCTCACCACTAATTGCCAAGCAAAATGGGTAAACCACATTATGTTCCTCCTTTACAGGCTGGCTAAGAATAACATATTATCATTCTTCATTATTTCTTGAGTGCAAGTGAAATGGGTTGTGTAGCAGAGGTGACAGGCACCATTCTGGGAGATGACTGATCCTGACAATTATCAATCTAGATATTAATGTCTTACTCTCTAACCCATACTATCTTTTAATATTTTTGTTTATCTATTTTTATCAACTAGTCCAAATACTTCCACCCATTTTCTCCTTTTGCATTTTACCAAAGGGTTAATACTTCTATGTAAGCAGAGTGGGATTCAAGGGCAAAACAACAATCAATATTACTAGAGGCTGTGGGATGTTAATTGTCCAACCCTGCTTCCTGGTTTGTTTTGCTGTTGGCTTTTTTTTCAAATCTTTGCCTTTATTGATTCCCTACCTCCCCACTAATCCCTTCCAGAAAAAAGGATGGCTGTCACATCTTTCTAAATAAAAGTGACAGCAAGGATGGTAGTGCTCAGGTGAACAATCATAGGCTATTTGTACCAGGAATTGCTGATGTTATTGAGGGCAAGTGCAAGTAAACAGAGGTTACCCACTTCTTTAGTTGCTGCCTATCCTCCACATGAAGTGCCATGACAGCACAGTCTGTGCATCCTAACATGTCTGAACAGCAGGCACCAAGCAGAGATGCTTGGAGGTGTTGTACCTGACACTTGAGAGCTCTCTAAATTTCTGACTGCGTTCACACACACAGCAGTGGGTGCCCAGGCTGCCTGCCTTTGCACACTGGCGCTCTGCCACAGAGACCTCCTGCTCCAAAGGACCCTGTGTCCTTTCCCACCACTGCTGCTGCAAGAGCAGCTGGGAGAGCCAGAGCTGAACATCCCAAATCCCATGTAAACTGCCAAGACAGGCAATCATAAGGTGCCTGAAGGGTAGGTTTCTGCCTTCTGAGGACACTGGCTGGGCAGCCATCAGCAGAACTGGGGGAAAGAGAGACTGCTCCTATGTACAGCTGGTATAGAGGGGTCCTAATGAGTCTTCTTGTCTGGGAGCAGCTACAGAGGTGTATCTTGTGATCCTGCACTATGTGAGTAAGGTAAGAGTTTGGAGGAATTCCACCACAGAGATATGGCCACTGCTGGCAGATTCAGGGCATTGTGGTGTCTAGACCCTACTGGTGTAGGGAGGAAGTGAGGCTACAGTCACATTCCTTGCTTGGATCTCTGCTCTGAGACAGGAAGAAATTGTCATTGTGCACATTTTGTAGGAAATAATGAGTGCATGTGTGGAAATTTATTTTTCCCTCTATTTTTTCTCTCTCATGTAGCCCTTACCTTGTACCTGAGTGTATATTCACCAGCGTAACTTAAGTGTTTCAAACACTCTCCTCCTGAAACCCAAAACTTCCAAAGTTTCATTCAAGCTATAAACAGATAATATTATAAGCAAAAGGGACCAGAGCAAACACTTCAATATAACAAATATTTGCTTTGTGCCATTATTTTATCTGACTCATATTACAGAGTTACTGTTTTTACCACAGGTAAAACAGCAGAGGGTTGAGCAATGAGCCACTATTCTCTTCACAAGGAAGAACAAAGGACAAAGCAGTCCTTGGTAAAAAACATTTGTATGAGCCAGACTGTGATGATCTTTGTAATAAAGGCAAAACAAGCCAAAAAACTAGGGGTTTTGAACATCAAAAGGATGATAAGCAAGAACAAAAGTCAGCAGTGCTGAGAGTGATAGATTGACACAAACACAGAGTCTTTGGAGTATGGAACATCAATATTACAAACAGATGAAAAGCAATTATAAATGAAAACAAAATCATAATATATCTGGAAAGACAAGAAAGTTATCAGTCAGAGGGAGGGGCATTAATTAGGACATGCAAAGTAGGAAATCACTTAGAGATACAGAGCCCATTAGCAGCTCATAGCCCCAAGCTGAATTCAAATAGGAGATTCAAAAATGACACTTACACATGGTCTGACACACATGGGGTACTGCTGTGATGAAAGGAAAACTTAGTTCTGCAGTGGCTTATGAAGTATGGGAGGATGCCCCTGAGGGGATGGTGAGGCTTACTGATGAGCAGGATAGCCACACTGATCCAGACAAGGCAATGCTCAACCATGACCCCAGCATCCACACCACAGAGGTGAGACCTCCTCCCAGCTGAATGGGATGTCAAGGCTCCTCTCAGATGAAACACTTTTCTTACACAAAAATACACTTTTCCTACACATCAATTAATTCAATACACTTTTCCTACACATCAATTAACTCATGATGGTGTCTACAGGCTCCTCAGATGCCATCACTAGGCACAAGACAGACTATCTGGTTGATGGAAGTTTCCAATAATCATGCAAAAGAGAAGCTCTGCAACAGTGAATCTCACTGGTGAGCCTGGAGCGAAGTCTCACAGCTCACCAACAAGATGCCACACAGAGCTTTTGAAAGGCAGAGTTAGCCAGTAGGCAAAAACTGTCTGGCCTTGCAAAAATAATGGAGTCTATCATTACAAACTTAGGAGATTCCCCGGCAACTTTTGAGTATTTTGTTAACAAGCCAAGGAATACAAGCATGAAATGATTCCTATGATTCTGAGAACATGTAAAAGCAAATGTGCATTTCAATAAGGAAATGAAATCACCAACTGGTGTGTACTTTGTAGTATTAAACAATTCTGGGTTGCTGAAAATCTCCAGCTATGAGTCTTTTCACTCAGCTCTTAATTTCTTCATGAATACCTCATCATGTGAGGTAGAAAGCACCAGAACTAAACTCACACGAATCCCTGAAAGACAAATGCCTCGGGAAAATAACAAATGCTGAAAAAAATGAAATTTCATGGCACATACTGGTTTATTTCAGAGTCTAGCAACTATTATTTCCAAAGTTGTTCAGAAAAAAGCATGGAAAACCATAAGAGAAGTTGCTATGAAACAATGGAAAACCAGGGAGAAGACGCAAGCTGCAGGGGTCCTTCCTTTGAGCAACCTCTGGGGAAGGAAAACCTGTGGAGAGCAGCATTACAAAAGAGTTCTTGGTTTTGGCCATTGTAGTATTTGACAGAATAGGAAAATGGATATTCAGACTATCACTGGAGATAACAAATCTAAAGTTAATTTCCTAAACAGCAAATTTGCCTAGAGAAGAACCTCTTAGGTACAGAAATGAGTCTATGCTGACATTTGTGGCCAGCACTGATGGGAAGTATCAATTGTTTAGGAAGAGAATAAATGTGCTGTCATAGAGGGTTACTAAAGGTGAAAAGGCAATTAAAACTCAGGGCCTTGAATCCCTAAGGGTCACTGCCTAAGCCTCCTGAAAAATTAGTCCATATATTCTGTATTATTTTCTTCGGCTGCAAAACAGATTAGGACTGTACAATATACACATGGGAAGTGGATACAGCCTCATGTTGCTTACATTCACAAGAGATTCCCACATCCACTCTTTGGGAAAGAAACATACGGAAGTGCATGTTATGCAAGTGTTCCACTGCCTTTGGTGCTTCCTATTTCATGTTATCTGTTCTTTACTTATCCTGTCACCTGATACAATGCTCCTGTGAGAGAGATCACATGATCACACTGAAAGAGCACAGTATTTCAGAAGTGTAGTATTTTATCTCCCCTTTGGCTTTATTGATCAACCATTAGCTTTAGACTAAATGCTGCACTGTGATTTTGATTCAGCTGCTGAAAAAACCTCATCTAGGAAGCTAATCTTAATCTCTTATGCACTGAATTCATTCCTTAAGGTAGATCTAAGACTAAGGCTGAAGTTTTGGGAAGGATTGTCTTTCCCCTGCCACATTTACTCTTGTATTTGTTATGGGTGTAACCATTAATGGTTCCGTTGTGGTATGGAGAAGTATTTGTGAGGAAACTTCTGTCTCCAAGAAATGCTCTCATATGCCTCCAGCCACTCAGGAGTAAAGTAGAGATTGTGCCCACACTGTACTGCATTGCTCATTCCCAGGATATTAGCAGATCTAAACGTTTTTGCTCAACTTTGACTTTTAAACAACTAGTTCTTTCTTTCAAATGAAGCAAAATCACTGCAGAAAAGATTCTTGGCAGCAGTTTTTGCTCTGGCTTCCTGAGGAATGCGCTCTCTTTAAAAACTGAATGAAAAACCAATGGCACATAAAACTGCCTCATGACAATGCTGGCAGTTCTACCAGTTTCTCATCCACCCACATTTAGCAAGCACTATGCATTATGTTAGAACTGTAACTTTGAAATTATAACCTCTGAGGACATGCTTTTTAATCACCAGTATTTCATTTTCTACTTTCAGAGTGTAGTGGAAGTGTTATTTGAATAGCGGGTACCAGATTTTAAATGTCTGCAGTGATTACAATATCCTGTTAGTGATAGTATCAGAAAAGTCCTTCAGCTGAGACCTCTTGGATTCTCACATTCAAAGAAAATATTTTAACCATCTGTTCACCTGATATTTGCTACAGCAGAGAAGAAAAAGCTCAGTATTTTCTAGTCAGCGTGGAACACCTCAGTATTCTTTTGGCTCCAGAAAACATCCTATTATGGTGAAAGTTTGGGTATTTCTACTTTATATCTCATAGAATATATCCCAAGTATGATGCTTAATATGACTTTTTAAAGCCTCTTAAGCAGTATCGATCTTCTTTCACATTAATCAATTTTTTTTCTCAGCAACTGTAAACATCAGCCAGTCTATAAAGATGAAAATGTTCCTGCTCTGAACAAGAAAGTTTCAAGTTTTGTGGCTGAGTACGTCCGCACCAGACTTGCAACATGACATGCAGCGCTGTAGACCCAAATTATAGGCCACTCCAAACACAAAAGTTTAAAAAACAGCCACTCCCCTCTTTCAAAAACTCTTTTGTATTCTTCTTGGTTTCTCTTATAACACGTTGTTGGTGATGGTATTTTCCTACTGCATTTACACAAGCCTAGAGTTATAAAAGCCAGGCAGGCAGCACTACCCATCTGGAAGTTGATATTCACTTGTGTAATGGCTGCCTGTGAATAGGGCAGACTTCTTGCATAAACTCAGATTTGTGGGATATGATTTTTCGCAAGCTCTGCTTGCAGCCCAAGCTTCAAGTTTGACCTACACTGGTACCTAGTTGCAATTGCTTAGTATCTCTGAAAATCATGTGGTCCTTACACACCGATAAGGAGCTTAACTCCATATGCTTTGCTTTGAAAAACTAGTGCTTTTTTTAGATGAAAATCTAAAAGCTATCATAGCATTTCAGACCAGTAATAAGATTTTATCAGATTATGATCCCTTTAGTGGCACAATCTGTGTTTTACCTAAATAGCCTGATGAGGCTCAAATGCCTCATGCTAGCCTCTTTCTGAGTGGTGTGTCACATGCCGAGCGCAGAAGATGAAATGTCACTGCTACCACATGGCCATGCCAAACAGCAGCAAGGATCTGACTGAGGCAGATACACCCAGGCAGATGTGGCCAGCGATCCATGCCTCCTTCCCCTCTGCTCCCGGATGACTTAAGACATTCACTCCCAGGGCAGTGTGGATAATAGATAATTCCCACAGCCATACCCAGATTTGGGGCACCAAGCTCTTCCAGTCCCAGCTCTGCACATGCAAGAAGTCGACTTCTGCCCCTTGTCACAGGCGAACCTCTTTGCTAATGGGGATGGTTTGGCATCCCTAACCAGCGCCTATGCTATGTTGGCTGCTTACTTGCAGTCACAGGCACATTTTGGTGTGTAGGATGGGCCATCAGTGATTTCACTCAGTACCTTCTGAAGGACGAGAAGCTGCTGAAAGCACTGATGCTAACCTGGGTGTTTTAGAAAGCCATCTCCACGTGGCTTATTGTTACACTGATTGCTGATAGCTTGAAACATCAGCTCTTGGGGTTCACTATCCTGAAACCATTCACGCGCACTCACGCCCACACACACCACGAAGAGAAGAAAACGATCGCATTCAGCGTTTTAGTGCTGCTGGTATGCAATGCATATAAGCGTAGTGTGCGTGACGGGGCAATACTGCATTTCCTTACAGAAAAAAGAAGTCATAAACCACCCAGCGAGCGTATGCTCCCGGGGAGCGCCCTGCCCGCGGGCACAGCCGTTCCGCCTCCGCC
>NW_005054392.1:580295-653754 GCF_000277835.1 Geospiza fortis | reverse complement strand
GAGCGGGGCCTGCGCGGGGGCTGTGCCGAGGCGGCTGCTGCAGAGCAGAGACTCCGGTGCGGGTACGGTCCCCTCTGGATCCTGGTTTTGCGTTATCCCGACGTACAGGAGCGGGGTAGATACTGGCCAGGAAATTTCGGTGAGCAATTCGGAGATCATTAGGACGAGAATCGAAAACGCTGGGGGCTTCTATGTACGTGATTTGTAGGTATCAAATCTGTTTTTCTGTTACTCTGGGCTAAGAGCGGGTGTTGCCAGAATGAATTCTCTTCTGTAGAGGACAGATGAGCAGGAGGATGTTTCAAGACTGTTCAAAGAAATGGCAACTGTTGTCTTCCTTGTGGAGATAACGATGCTATAAACCTTCTAATCCCCAATGGATCGTATCTCCCTTCCACTTTGGGTATTTACTCTTACCAAAACGTTAAGGCTAAACTGAGGTTCACACATACTTTTCCCATCAGTCGTCTAATTCACATTTGTTAGAGACTTCTGAAGTGAGATTTGTTGAAGCCAGATATGAATTTTGCAGCTAGCATGTCCAGGAGCCAACATCTCACTCCTGAGCATGCTGGAGCTAGGAAGACAAGAGCTTGACAGTCCTTGAGGCGTGGATGTCTTTGGTGGATGTGAAAATATAAATAACCTGGATGGAATATCTAGCACACACATAATACAAATGTTTTAAGAAACTCCTTTAATCTCAAAAGTGATTTATTGTCAAATTTTTTAGAAGGACACTTAAAAAATGTGTATGGGTCAAGTTAAACCTCCTTAACTGTTCACATCCATGAGCTGTGGGAAGGAAAGACACAAATGGAAATTCCAGTTAGAAATAATAAAAATAAGCAGTTCTTAGTCTTCATCTTGGTGTGACTTGCCTCTCCAGTCTCATGACTTGTTTGGCCACATAGCCTGTAGGCTGTGAGGGTTTTCTGAGGCTGGAAGTGTTTACAGTTGTTTGTGTGAACTGATGATTCTGTGCCTGTGCAGGCTGATAACGTAGTTAGTGTCTGGCCTGCTGGATCTGTCCTCTGGTTTGACTCCCACTGCTCAAAAATACCAGGCCTGTTTGGGCTGTGTGCTTTTGACATAAGGGTGAACTTGTTCTGTTTATAAGAAAGGATGTGGTATATGGGACCAAAGCCCAATGGAATTGTTGCTGATCTTCACAGTATTCAAATCACAAGCTTGTTGGAGGAAAACCATTCATTCTTTTCCTTATTATAGTTGTTGCTTCCAACTAAAGTAGAAGGATGTATGCTTTAGAAGGTCTCCATTAAGGTGGAGACCATATATAGCTGAATAAAAATAACTTGTTAGATGGTTTGGTTTCTGAAGTGACTTTTAGGGGAAAAAGTGGTTTAGCATAACAGAACAAAATGCTTTTAGATTTGAAGGCCAAGGTCAAAATATTTAAGTCATTTTCTGCTCTTCTTTGCTATTATGCATCAACTCTATCCAGAGTCAGCACAGATGATGGTAGTGAAAAGGTCAAGCTATTAATATACTATCAGAATAAAGTTGAAGATGTATGATGAGTGTAGTGATTAAAGACAATAGCAATTTAATGCAAGATGCTTTGCTTGAATCTGCTTGAATTACTTCTAGGCTTAGAGATGTAGCTCTCAGGCTGAAATTTAATCACCTATGCAGACAGTTAATAACCCTGTCTGAGGGCAGGCTGGGAGGGGGTTGGGAATTGCTCACTTCAACTTCTATGGAAGATTACTATAACTTCCCAATGCAATGTCATTTACATTCTGTAATGATCTAAAATCTTCCAGATTGTCAGAAATAGCCATTGAATTTTTAATCCTGGAAGAGCTAACCAATGTCAGTGTTTCATTGCTATTCTGATTCAGAGCTCTATTTCTAAGGAGCAGTGCACTTCATTTCTGGGAAGAGCAGAAATAAGTAGAGGGTGCTTGCAATGTGGTGCACTGAAAGTCTGTAAAAAGACTTGCATGCCTCTTTGTTAGACTGCATAAATGTAGTGCCTGCTCACTGTTTTCCATTTAAATAATGTTTGCTATTATGCTAAGATTCATCAGTAAGTGGATACTTGCAGAAAGATTCCCTTTATTCAGAACTAAACATGTACTCATAGTCTCTCAAGTACTTGCAAGTTAAATCAGCTATAAGCCTGTCTTGGCATGGCGACAGAGTTTAGGAGATGAGGTTGGGAAATAACGAGACAGGTTTGTTTGTGTTCTTTTTCTCGTGGATCTTGTCTTTACTGGTACATTTTTAGTTTTAAAAATTGGATGCCAAGCAATATAATGGTGTTGGGAGTGTGATTTAGAAAGAGCTATTTGAGACTATTTTTAATGCAGACCTCAGTTATATGACACGGAGTTTAGCTTTAGAAAGGTTACTTCCACATGATGCAGACTCTAGGGATAAAAGACCCTTTACCTGAATGGTAAAGGTTATCAAAGTAGAAAACTTTAATAGGACCAGAGAGACTTAAGCTGGATTTGTTTGGTACCAGAACCTGCCAGGCTAATGTACTCAGGTCAGGTGCTTCAGGTGAGTATTGGTCTGGCTGTCTGCTTCTGGGACTGCTTCATTAAAAAAAAAAAAACAAAAAAAAAAAGAAAAAGTTTTATAACCTGTTTGTTCTGGTTTCTGTGAATGCTGAAACTGAGGTTATGGTTGCAGGTTAGTATGTTGAAAATGCAATGCCTTAATTGTAGGACTTGAACTGGCTTCAGTGTTGACCTTTATTAGGTATCTTGGTACTAAAAATAGTTTCTCCACAGATGCTTTGTGTTTTGGGCTAAGTCCATTATTGGTTAAGAATTGCAAAATAATGCTGCATGGAACAACTTACACCATCACTATTCATTCCCGGATGGCTTGCAACTTGTAGTTCAGCATGGAAGTGGTGACAGACCAGTTTTCCAAATGTATGATCTATGTTGTGTTCACCTGCCAAACTTTGTATATGAAAAAAAGAGACCACTGAACTTGTCCCCAGAAACTATTCAATTTTGCAGGTGAATTTCTGTGCTCTGGAGTCCTGTCTATCCAGAATTATAGCATTTGCTATAAATGGCACACAGATTTTTGCACAATAATGAAGAAAGATTTTGCTTGTGCTATGGATTTATTGCTGACTATTTTTTAATGTAGAGATTTACATGTGCAAATCAAATGAGCCCCTAGACTTTGCGCTCTAAAAGCTAAATACAAGAATTGCCTTCTGAGATACTGCTGAGCTTAGCTGAGTAATCAACTATTTTATTAGAGTATGTCTAGTGATATATGGAAGTCAGTGCTTGGCAGGGCATATGATGTTGGTCTGGAAGTACCAGAGTGTTATGTCCAAGCTTATTATTTTTCCATTCCAGGAATGGAAATACCCTGAGACTGTGTTTAAAAATTCACTGTACAATAAAATGCAGTTGGAAGAGCTGCCCATAAAGGCCCTTCAAGCATTTCCATTAAGAGTACAAATCCATGTCAGACTGAAATTAGTATGTGTAAGATTTTCTTCCATCTTCTGGTACAGATACTGCAATGACAACAGTGGCATGAAGCACTGAAATGGGTAGGGGATTTCATGTTGGCAATGGAGTATGGGAGGGAAAGGAGCAATTTAGCTCAGTCCTGCACAGATCAAGAGCTCCCTTTGCCTGATTGCTCAGTGACTATGGAGCTGGAGAGCACCCTCTTTGTCTGTCTTCCTGAAGCTGCTGGGATATGCTAACATTTCCCTCCACACACACTGTCTTTTCCAAAACAGCCTGGTCAGCATCTGCTAAGGCTGCCATGTGGTGATGTGGACCTGATGGTATGATCAAGTACTACTTATGCCTCAGGCTCTAGTGAGGTAATGTTTGAAACTCATTATTCATTTCTCAGAAAGGTGTTTGGTAAGAAAATCCACTGAATAAAACGCTACAGAAGGAAACTTCTGCCTACAGTCTCACTCTTTGAATAGACTTCTAACTTGGACTAAGATCTCAGAAATGGTAATTGCTTGTGGATTCCTTTCTCAATGGATTACAAGTGGAAAGAGGCTGAGAAGGATTTGAGAACTAGAGAGAGAGTGTCACTCCTTTAAAAAGATGCAAGTTAGTAGAAGGCATAATAAAGGATTTCTTTCTTTGGGAGATTGAGTATTGCAGTTCAGATACATTGGAGTAAAGAACTTGTAGGTCCACCAAGGTTCTTAGAAATTTATTTGAATTATTTATTTTGGACAGCTCTTACAGATCTTCATGTTGTACAGCACAAACTTTGGTGTACTCTCTTGAGGGCAAGGGATACTGTGCAACATACTTGTGTCAGTTAAGAGTTGCTGTGATCAGGGATCTGTAAAGGACACAGGCAAGACAGGTGTAGCAAAGGCTTATTCTATCATGTAGCAAGCGCAGAAAGGTATTTGAACCCCAAGAGCAGAAAATGGGAAGCCTAAGAAATGCATGTTATCTTAAAACAAACCTTGTAAAATGTGTGCAGTTCTTTTCGGAGGAGTGGGCTTAAGAATCTGTGAGGGTAGCAAGCACCTGATTGTGATAAAACCAGAGCCTTTTGTTTCTAAATGAACTTCTTAAGATCTTGCCTTAAGTTCTAAGACCCTGCTCTAGTAGGAAATGTACCGCTGTTCAACTACTGAACTTGCCTTCTTTTTGCATGCAACAGTGCAAAGGAATTCAAGGAGAGAAGTTCATCACAGTCAGATGCAAGGTTCTGCACATGGGTCAAGGCAGTCCTGACTACAAATACAAGTGGGGTGGAGAACGGATTGAAAGCAACCCTCAGCAGAAAACTTAGGGGTGTTGGTTGACAAGAACCTCAACATGAGCTGGCAATGTGCACTTGCAGCCCTGAAAGCCAATTGCATCCTAGGCCACATTAAAAGCAGCATGGCCAGCAGGTCAAGGGAGACAGTTCTTCAGCATTTACTTCACTCTTGTGAGACCCCACCTGGAGTACTGCATCCAGCTCTGGGGCTCCTAGCATAAGAAGGACATGGACCTGTTAGAGTGAGTCCAGAGGAGGGCCACAAAGATGATTGGGGGCTGCAGCACCTCTCCTGTGAAGGCCAACAGCTGGAATTGTTCACCCTGGAGAAGAGAAGACTTCAGGGAGCCTTAGAGAGGGCCTGCAAGACAGCTTGAGAGGGGCATGTAGTGAGACGACAAGGAGGAATGGCCTTAAACTGACAGAGGACAGGCTTAGATGAGATAGTAAGGAATAAATTCTTCACTGTGATGGTGGTGAGGGACTAGAACAGGTTGCCTAGAGAAGTTGTGAACTTTGCATCCCTCAAAGTGTTGAAGTTGGATGTGGCTGGCCAAGTGGAAGATGTCCCTGCTGATGGTAGGGGGATTGGAACTAGATGAGCATTAAGATGCCTTCCAACCCAAACCTTTCTATGATTGCAAGAAAATGATTTTTTCTACTAGTTGATCTTTGTTTAGTCTAGATGTCATTTCTGTGCTGGTCATGGTTCATTGTTTTATCTGAATCAGCAGCAATGTTCTTGACTTCCAATTTAAAGCTTCACAACACAGATTATTGTTCAGCAGCTATTCCATAGAAATTTTTTTGTCTTTTTCCTCTCTGTTCAAGATTCAACTGGTCTCTTTGCTGAAACAGTAGGTGTGGTTGTTTTATAACAAGGTGAATAAATAATTGATTGCTTACATCACTTAAGATTTTATAATTGTACTTCTTATTAACAGTAGCTTCCAATCTTTGTGGCTACAAAGACTCTTGTGCCTTCAGGCAAATTGTTTTACATAGAGCCGGTTCTTGATTATCCAGAGTAACAAAAAAGAGGAGGGGGTGGGTGGGAGAATGTGGATACAATGGAAAAACTGTGGATAAAAAAACAAATGGTAAAGTCTGCTACAAATCATGCAGTGAATGTACAGCTGAAGGGGAAGAGGGGGAACTAACTGATCATTAATCTACCCCTTTTAACCATTCAGGTTTATAACAAAAATTGATTATATTGCTTCTGGACTTGAGTGTAGCTTGGATGTGTCTGTACTTGCAGCACAATTAAACTACAACATGGATGATCCATCCCCAGACAGCTGAGAGCAGGTTATATTGTGCTTTTTTGAAGGTGCTAGGCTGACTTGAGCACTGTTGGTTCCTTGTGTTATGACAGTCTCTTCTTATTCTCCTTGCTTTGCATTAGCTGATCTAACCTGTGCTGTCAAAGCAAATGCCTGAAACAAAAATAACCCTGTTTAAATGAGGAAAACACCTATTTCATGGAATGTTTGACTCTTATAAGGCATAGGGAATATTTCTAAATAGGTCTTGAATGTAAATAAAAAGATGTGAAGTTAAGTCTTACTTCAGCCAGAACAAGTAGTGTGATAGTTGACTCTCATGACCACACTAAACTCATTCGCTTTTGATTCGTACCTTGCAAAGACTGGCTGAGCTCCTGGTTGCATTCTCATAATTCTCCCTTTAGAACAGGTTATCGGCCGCTTGAGAACACTGTACTGGGACTTAAAACCCAACCAAAAAAACCTATGTGGTTTGTAGAGCATACTACTGTACATAATGTGTACATAACTTACATAATATTCTGACAGTGCAGGAGATGCCAATGGGGGAAAAGGCTATCCCATCTCTAACCTGATTCAGTCTGAGTTATGGTCCCCTTGTCTCTTGTCACTACAGGTGATAAAGCAGCAGCAGCAATATCAATACATTCTTCCAGTCTTGTGTCTTGCCTGCAGTATTCAAAAGCCAAGCTCTCATTTTTCCCTGCCTTACATCTAACTCCAGAAACTTCTATTTGACAGCACAAATTGAGCAGGTTAGACGTGGTCGTCCATCTTTGTCACCACAACTTTTGGCTGCCTGTTGTAAAACATTAGCAGCTTCTTTTGCTGTTCTCCCATGTGACACATGGAATTATGGAAGTCAAGATTTCTAGAACTTATTAATGCTGGAGAAGGGGTATAAAATCTTAATTGTATGCAGTCCCTCCAGCAGCAGTACAACTTTATTTCAAAGGATAGAATAAATTTAGCTTGTTAAAGATCTTCTTGGAACAAGGAATTGCTTGGGCATAGGTACACACTGAAACAAATCAAATCTTCTTTGAAGTGATAAGTATTTAATTCTGAGGATCACATTTCATTAGCAGAACTGTTACCTTCCCTCCCCACCACTCCCTCCTACCCTGGAAGCATGATATCTATTCTGGGAACCAGTTCAGCATGGCATCTTAAATTATTTTCAAGGAACACACAGATTGCAGCCCCAGAAGGCATCTTGTGTATTTTCAATCCATGTGATTATTTATCAGTAGCATAGATCTAGTGGATCTAAATATAGAGAAAAATCATAACATGTTACTATAGGTCTTTAATTATTAGAACACTTGTAGATTTTTAATTCAGTGCAATACTGTTCAGCCTGTAAAGCAAGGGTAGTATAGAAGATAGCATTAATTAAGAGGCCTAATGGTAAGTAAGTGAATGGCTAGTGTATGTAGTGGTGACTCAGAAGAGTTCACCATTCCAAATATGCTGCCAACAAGAGGATCACACACACTTCAGTCCTCTGTGTTGGACTTCATGAAGTGCAAATGATGGCACAATCAATGCCTAGTGAAAATCCTCTTACCAGACTGTCTTAATAGGATTACTTTCCAGAACACAGAACTGGGAAGGATCTCCTAGGTCACATGGTCTGCCTTATTTGCAGATAAGCTCTTTGCATTTGATGTAATTTTTTAATGGAGTAACTTGGTTATATGATGTTTCTTCCCACATTATTTTATGTATTTAAATATTACTTTTAAACCATTTATGCACTAGAATCTTTCCCATCCTTTCCATAAAATATAGAAAGACATAAATGAAAGACCAGTACTTGCTTGGAATGCACTTGGTTGGACTTTCACTCTGGGGTGAAGTTTAAACAGATTGTAAATGTGCTTTACTGCCTGTTCTTACTCTGGGCATCATCAGACTCAAGTGATGACCACAGCTAAGGGGCAGAAGTATTAAGACAGTGATTCTCCTGTAGGTCACTTACTACCTTATAACAAAATCTGTCTTTTGAGTACATCTGCAGACTCTGGGAGAAATGTGCTTACTAATATTTCATGGAATTCATTTAGCACTCCTTAGAAAAATATGTTAGTGGCTTAAGATCCTAACTTACTTTAGCACTTGAATGATAAATTTTTTGAAGTAGATATCTAAATTAACTCTAGCATGATACAAGTGATTAGTTCTACTTTAGGTGACTGGTATATAACATTTTGATATACTTTAAACACAAAGAATAAGCCTTTACTGTTGATTGGTTTACATTTTAAAAGATAGTACCTGAAGCATGTAGTGCACTTTTTTTTTGTCAGAAAAGAATTCCAAATGGATATACTGGAATAAACTATTGTCTTTTTATTTTTGTTATGCTGTCATGCCATTTTAGGTTTATAGTAAAATTTTGTACTCCTGTTTCAGGTGTGTTGAAGTTAAACTGCATACATAGTCTTCTTTCTTAAAACATTAACAAAGCTCCCTAGAATTTGGATTATGTTGATATGGAAAACTGAATCCTTTCTGAGTGCAGAAACTGGTGAGGGGAAGGAGTGTTGGTGGTAACTAGCTCACTGGCAGCCAGAAACATTCCAGCTCTTACTTCAGCTCTTGCTGCAGTACTGCCTAGTCTGCTTAGCTGAAGATTTAATCAACTTGCTTATAACTAGCCAACTACTTTTTGTTTACTAAACCCAAACTCTTAGGCAGAAGATTTGGTTTAGTGACATGAAGTAATTGTGATAACCAGAGAATTCATTTATAAGAGGAAGCAAAGTATCAGTCTTTCACTGTATAATGTGGAGACTGTCTTGTCTCAGGTTGGGGCCAACAGGGGCTTCCAGGACTAGTTTTGTAAAAATCAACACCTAAACAACATCTCTGCCTTTTTTTTTCCCAGCATGTCTCTGAACAATTTTTATCTTCTTTATTTTAGGTTCTTATTGGATTTCACCTTAAAATATGTAATGGTTACATTGGAATTGTTAGCTCTTACTCTTGGTTAGTAGTTTGCAGTGCATTTAATGTAGCAAGTGGAAGTAGGACTATGTGCCAAAATACTTTTCTGAGAATCTGACAGTAAGAAGCAGCACTGGAATCAAACAGGGGTCCTGTATAGTCTTTAGCTCCCTTCTCTTTTTGTCATCCTTGGTGGGATAGTCACAGCAGGTTATGCCACCTCCTGGATCTGGAGTTGTTTGTGAATTCATTTTAAAGATCCCTCAGGCACTTTTCCATGTTTTGCAGTTCAGGGACTTGCCTGTGTAGCCAAGTGGTGTCTCTGGCCCCCAGGGAAGAGGAGTGTCTGCTTTAAAGCATGTTAGAACTCCTGCTGATATTTCTTGACACCAGTGGACCAGAGCCAAAATGCATTGACTGCCAGTCCCTGGCCTGCCTGCTGTTCCAAATGAGTATCTGGGGGGAGGGAGAGTCATCACTGTGTAGAGCACACTGCTATGCCCAGGCACCACTTGGAGGAGTGACTAGTTACAAAGCATGAGAAACTCTCTGTATCTCTTGCATGCATAAATTTCTTCAAAAAGATTACATTGCTTCTAGATTCTGCAGGATGTAAGTGCACTTGTTTTGATACAACTGAATAAAACATTCCTCCTCCCCCCACCCCCGCCTCAGAAAACAGACTTCTTGTCTCTCGTGTTAAATCTTAAAGGACCTAATACGTCTGGCTAAAGAAATAATAATGATTGAAAACGGTCTCCTGTTCCAATCAGTAACACTTTAATTGGCTGGTAAGACAAAAATGTGGTGAGAAGACTATGAGTGTGTCAGATGCTTGATGTACCCATACTGTATGACTTTTATTGCAGAAGTCAATTTACACGCAGCTTCTCAGTGTAAAGAAAATCAATACCGGAGACTAACAGATTGTTTTTACAGGGCTGCTGAAACTGAGATGAGAAGTGCCATTTAGAGGCCTCATTATATCACGTGCTCTTTCCTTGTGTTCTTTCAAACAATCTGATGGAGTAATTAATCCTTGAAGTGCCCCAAGAGGCAAACCTACTTAATTGCACTGCTGTTTAGCCTAAATTCCCAGACTGCAAAGGACCTGGTGTTGGTCCTGTTTCATCAAAAATTTTTCATGGAGCATATATTCCTTAGGTTTTTTTCATCTTCTCTCTTAGAAAAAAAGCAATCAATCTGTCAAATCTGACCTAGTGTGGCATGGTCCTAGTCGTTATTTCGTTCTTGCTGTAGGCAGAATTATATACAAATTGCAGGGAAGCAGTCAGCTGTGCCTGTTTTTTCTTGGAGATGGAGAGTGACCTGCTCTTGTGAATCGCAGAAGGGAGGTATGTCCTGTGACTACTATGTGGAAAGTCATTCCACTTCTATAGTCATCAAGGCAGCAACATTTAAGCCTGGTGGCTTAAGCTCCGTGCCTTTCAAGAGTGGCTCGGTAGCAGTGATTTGGTGTACAACCTGTATTTGCTAACTATTTGCCAAACTATTTCTGCTTGATGTGAAAGTGGATGATGACAAAAAACCATGATGTAATGTTTTGTTTAACTCAAGCGACATCCAGGCATAGACTTAGCACGACCTATTTTTGTATTGAGCACACAAAGCATTTGTTCTGGAGACAGCACTTGATTTTCAACAAATGTCTTGTTGAGATTGAATCTATGTTATGGGTATGGTTAGGAGGTGTTGAATGCTTGTGTTCCACTGCTCAGTATAGTCTGTGATCAATGCCTCTTCTTCATTTAGCAATTTCACACTCTAGTGATTCCTTTAGACTTCTGTAGAGATGCACAAATTAGACAACAATTCCTTAACCAGCATGTTCTGGCTGTATTTGGATAAGTTGTTTTGACAGTTCAGTTATGAAAACAGCAAAATACTGGTGTTAGTACTGATGAAGATTAAATGAAGTCTGTGACTGGGTATCAGTTTCTTCTCTATGCTTACTAGTAACACTGAAGCTGCAGAATGCAAGGTTCTTTGAATAATGAGCACAGATTTAATTTTTTAAAAAAAGTTAACCAACAGAATTGGACAAGTGGAATACCTGGTGTGCTCTACTATGACTGGCAGTTCCTTCTTGGAAAAACAGGCATTTTGGTATAGTAAAATCTTTCCCCTGTAATCACATCATCTTGCCAATGAATTTTTTCCTGTGTTGTGCTAAAGATGATAGAGGTGCAGCCATTGTAGCAGGGGATTGACTTTAATTATTGAAGTTACAGGCACAATGAGGTGGAGGGTTCTCAAAATTCAGAATCTTGTGGCATTTGCCCTTGTATTTTGTGTGATGCTTGTTTTCCATCATTTAGTAGCAATGACATGAATCCCAGAGAACTGCTCTGCCTTGTGTCTTGCCCGCACCCCCACCTGCTGGCTATAACCCTGTGTTCACTGCCCGTGGCTCTAGGGTAATTTATCCTCTTAGGATGCATACCACAAGGACACGTCTCCTGCCTTGAGAACTGCTCTGAAATGTAAGTGCTTGAGAAGCTGGAGTAATTGGTAACTTTAAAAAAACCCCTTGTCCTAGCAAGTCATAGCTGTCCTCATTGTTATAAACCATGCCTTTTACTAGTGGAGAACAAATACACCTCTCTCCTTTAGAGCTTGTTTCTGCATCTCTGCAATAGGCAGCAGAAGGATTTCCACTACCTCTGAATGGGAAGTGCTGGCTTATCAGGGTCAGGTGGGAAGAGATTGGAGAAGAAAGTGGAAAGTTGTTCCTGGAGAGGTAGAACTAAGGTAGAGATGGCAGTAAGCATGTATAAAGTGTGTAATAGGCTGCCTGCCTTGTTTCCATGTTTTTCCAGGTTACTTCTTTCACTAGCATGTACTTCAGATCCAGGTGTGTAGGTGTATGTCTCTTTGGCCAAATTCTGCTGGCTTGCTTGTGCCAGTTTGATAAATATAAGTAATTTTTCTTCTGGATTGCTTTCTTCCTGTGCCCTCAAGTCCCTGATCAAACTTGTCCCCTCTGTCTTTCTTTGCTAAAAACTCACAGAAATATTCACAGTAGTGAAAGAGAGAACTACACAAGTCAGGGGTTGTAGGGACAAATGAGATTGACAGTAGCTTGCCATAAGTTTGCTTCTTTTCCTCTAGATGTTGCTCTTTGGACAAATAGGAGCTGGAATTTTGTATTTTAGGAAGACTTGTTTGAATTATGTTTGAAGCAGTGCTAGTATTGCAGAGTCCATTAGAGGTGAGGTAGGTTAGAGGGGGAAGTAATATGATTGCTATCAACAGCTGCTGGTATTTTCTACAATTAATAAGGATGTCTGTACATTTAACTCTGAAGACATGATGTACTGAAATGCTTCTAAGGCATTTGTCCAGTGGGTTTTGTCACTTGTACATCAGATCTGGGCAAATGTCTTCAGGTACATTTGTACAGTTACCCCATCACTCCGAGTCTATTGCCAGCAGATGAAATGGTCTTTGTAGATGGCTCTTTCTCAGACAGTTCTGGGGTGATAAGTGTTCAATAAGATAAGTTGCTCATGGCCATAAGGACTTTCTAATGGATCAGGACCCAGGTCTAAATGTCTGAGGTGCTGGCTGCAGCAAAAATGAAATAATAGACAGGTTTGAATTGATGTTCTGCACTCTGTACCTCTTAAAGGCATATTATGGGGCAGATTTTTAATAGAGGAGATTTTCTACTCATGAAAGTCAGCTAAACACTTAATTTTAGTATTCCACCTCTGATACGGATGGTTAGTGTTAGAAAATTGCAGCCTTCCACCGTTATTGTTGAAGTGCCCTGTTCACCCTGTCACATCGTGGCATCTGCTTCTATTACAGAATACTGCTATTTTCTCATTCTTTTGACTTTTAAAAATTTTTTTATAAAAAGGCAAAACCTGAACAATATATGCAATTATTTCTGTAGCACTCAACAGGAGAATTAGGGATGTATTTTGGAAGCATTGTAACAGACTGGCTGGCTATGCCTTGAAAAAGCATATTTCTTCCCTTGTCATTTTCACAGCTGCAGTGTTAAGCATAAAAGCAGTGAAGTTAGGGTATGTCTGACTCCGTCCTCCCACACTGGCTTGTTTTTCATGTTGTATGTTTGTTACTTTTAGGAGTCATCCGTGTTTATGTGGGTTTTGGTTTTGGCTTTGATTTTCAAATGGTCACTTAGCAAATCAAAATTAAGAAAGTTGCATGAAAGCCCAGCCTGGGAGTTTCTTGCTCTGGAAGAGAAAATACATTGACATATATAGACAAGGCAAAAGAAGGGAAGCCATCTGTGCGTTAGCAAAGACTGACTTGCAGGGTAGCTGTGTGCAGAGCAGTTGGCTCTCAGCTCTGCTGCTGTAGATAAGGAGTCTGCTTGCTGTAGTCTAAGGAGAAGAATAATAGCAAGTGGAGGTTGTGTGTTACTGGAGAGGAACTAATATATGCAAATATATTCTTGTTTGGCATTACTCTGACATTGTGTTGGAGATATTGCAGGAAATGAGACATGGAGTGGAAGCTGGAAGAAAAGGAGTGTGACTTCTTGTCTCCTCTCTTCTGATATACGAATTCTCCCCTCTCAAATCTTGTAATGCTCAGTGTAGAGCAGCAGTTATGCTGGAGCTGACTTCTGATAAAAATGCAGCTGCAGAGCAGTGGTGTTGCTGGTGAGGTTGTCTGGCAGTGAGGAAAGAAAAACCTGGGCACCCTTGGGAAAGGAGGATGATTGTGGAATCATAGAATTGTTTAGGTTGGAAAAGACCTTTAAGATTATTAAGTTCTAACATTAACTTAGCGCTGCCAAGTCTGCCACTAAACCATGTCTCTATGTGCCACATCTACATGTCTTCTAAATACCTGTGGGTATAGTGACTCAGCCAATTCCTAGGGCAGCCTGTTTCAATGAATGGCAACCCTTTCCATGAAGAAATTTTTCCCAATATCCAATCTAAACCTCCCCTGGCATGACTTGAGGCTGTTTGCTCTTGCCCAGTCAGTTGTTACTTGAAAAGAGAGACCAACACTTCCTTTTAGATACTTGTAGGGAGCAATAAGGTCTCACTGAGCCTCCTTTTCTCCAAGCTAAACAACCCCAGCTCCCTCAGCTGCTCCTTGTAAGACTTGTGCTCCAGACCCTTCACCAGTTCTGTTACCCTTCTCTGGATGTGCTGCAGCACCTCTATGTCTTGCAGTGAGTGGCCCAAAACTGAACATAGGATTTGAAGTGTGAAGACCTGATCCTCCAGCAGATCTTCCCAGCCATTCTTCCACAAGCTTGTAGAGCTGCATGGGACTGTTGTGACCAGGTGCAGAACCCAGTACTTGGCCTTGTTGAGCCTTAGCCCAACAATCCTGCCTGCCCAAATCCCTCTGCAGATCCTCCAGCAGATCAACATTCCTTCCCAACTTAATGTCATCTGCAAACTGACTGAAGGTGCACTCAATCCCCTCATCCAGATGATCAGTAAAGATATTGAGCAGGACTGATCCCAATACTGAGCCCTGAGGGACGCTCCTTGTGGCTGGCCAGTGGTCACCAGCAGTGGCAGCCCTGTGTCTGGCTCCCCAGGGCTGGGCAGGAGGTGTTCCTTGCATGAGCTCAGCTGGGGATGCCTCTGCCAAAAATGACTGCACAAATGGTATTTGGGGGAAGATCTGCTCTTCAGTGTTGGTTTATGCAGTGGTCTGGCAGTGCTCACTGCAGTGTGCTGCCTTGCTGCAGGTCACCCACCTGCCATGCCTGTTCCATAGGCATTGCCTGGGGCAGGGAATGGCAGCCAGGGCCTGGCCCACCCCCAGCAAGGAGCAGGCAGCCAGCCAAGGGCACTGGGGCAGCCCCAGCTCTGGTATCTCCCTGTGTCTGAGCCAGGGGCAGGCTGGGATGTGGGTCTGGCTCAGCAGGGCCAGCGGCTGGGCAGGGCTGTGGGGGTCACCCTGCTGGGATGTGGCTGGGCAGGGGCTCATGGCCCCAGGAGCTGACCTGGGGGGCTGTGGCACCTGGCCCTGTGGCCCAGGCTCTCAGTTTTGCTTCCTGGTCTGGCTCGCATGTGGGCAGAGCCTGTTTTAGGATACATTTTTATAGGAGCCTTTGGGCCTGGGTGTTTCTTAAGGCTGTTGGGGGCAAATAGAGGAAGTTTGTCCTTGAAGGGAGTGCTCCAGGTCTGGATTGCAGACTGTAACACAGGGCTGTGGGTTGTGTTAACATGTGTGTCATGACTGAGCGTTTGAAGAGGTCAGTGCAGACCCAGCTTTGTTATCACAATCAAAGTGGCCATATGGACCCTGATGAAAAGGTGTGCGTGGCACCATTACTTTAGTTTTTATGTAAAGACTTGTTTTTTGAAGTGCTTTTGTTCAGCCATGACACCCATTTAAATGTCAACTTCTGAAACCACGTTTCTTATTTTAATTTCATCACATCACAACAGTTTGATATGCTGAAAGATTTTGCTTGCTACAGGGTCTTTGTTGCTGAGGCTGAAATAGCTGTAAAAGGCAGAGCAGGGGACAGGTAGGTAGAAGAGGGGCATGCTAAGCCCAGAGTCCCTGCCGTCCTGTTGGGGACTGGGGGCTGGCTGGAGGTGTTAAAAGGAGAAAAGAAGGTAAGGGCATGAGTACTATATCTGATCTACTGAAGCTGGCCATGCACTCTCCTCCCATCACTGTCATGCAAATGCAGTGGTAGATAACACAGGATTAAAGGAAGTACAGGATCTGATTACTTTTCTGGTTGTATCTTCATAACATTTAGAACTACCTGACCTGTGAAGATTTCTGCAAAGATTCCTGTAGGTAAAATAAAAAGGACTAAATTTGCTGGGTAATAGTTTCTTTGCAGCAGTGTAAGCTGGTCTTGACTGCTGCTGTGTTAATGGTGCCTTAAAGAAAACTATCAGCAGGCTAATGGCAGCTTTGAAAACAAAAACTTACCCTGCTTCATCCTATTCATATCCAAAGAGATGTACATTTCCAATCTTAATGATCCATTTAACTGCCAAGATTAAACACAAGAAGAAAATTACATGCAATTAAAAAAGAAGAAGCATGTTAATGCAACATTGAGGCTGTGTGATTGAGGACAGTCAAGCAACTGGAAGACAATCTTTAAAACTCAGGTTAGTTTTCATTTGGCTCTTAGAGAATTTTATTCTTCCTGTTTCCCAGATAAATATTTACATTGCTTTAATTCTGAAGCACAGTCTGAAGTGCTCAAAGGTTAATGAACAAAGCTTCAGCATTAAGGGCTAGCTAAGTATTTCCTCCATGTCAGAGATGGAAACAATCACTTTATGACACGCGTACTTGATGGTAAGATACTAGTGGAAGGTTGTTGGAATGATTCATCTGTTTAAGCTGTATTTAATTTAGGACCACCTCCATTTACTGTTTGTAATTCCTGTTTCCTAAGAGTGGAGCTCCTCACTCTCTTCAGAAACAAAGTTCCTTGAGAATTGCAGACTTCTGCAGGATAGCAAACTTGTAGTGTACAAGCATGCTTCTTTAGTGTGCAAGACAACCTCGCATGTAAACCAGCCAGATGCAGAGGAGGTGCACTGACCTGGCCTCCTGGATCCAGTGCGCTTGTAAGCAGCATGGATCACTGTGTACTTGGCCGCTTCAGTCCCATGTGCCTGTTGCTAGGACTGCTGCTGTCTTATTCCCATGGGGTTTTTTCCTGCATTAAACTGAGCTGCTTTTTATTTCCCAGGGAATTGTGGGAACTTGTCTGTTCTTGAGGCATGTTTTGAAGGGGAAGGGAAGAAGATATTGTGGGAAAGCATCAAATAACTGAATTTGCTTTAGGGCTGAAATCAAAGGGCTATAATCATCAAAAGGTGGAAGAGAACTAGCCCACAAGAAAGCAGCAGCGAGGGTTTTTTGCCTGTAGCTCCAAATAGGCCAGGGTGGCTGGGAGTGGAGCACTGAATGCAAGGTGCACTGACTGCTTATGTGAGTGAATGAGTGAGTGGGAGCTCATTTGGAGCAGTGCATAAGTAAAGGCCAAAGCTGACTTGCAGTAAAACAAAATGTTACAAGAAGGCCAGAATAGTTTCCTGTGAATTAAAAAGTTAAACGAGACAGGTACTGTTGCCTTGGCTACTAGGGCAACATGAAGATGCTTTGATGTAAAACTTTGGCCCAGTGCTTTTCTCACCTAAGCCAGATTGAATGTGTAGATAACATAAACCGCCAAGCTGCTCTTACTGAGAGACTGGTAATTTTAAACTGCAGTTTGTTTCCTCTGTACATTTGGAATCTTGTACATTAGAAGCTCAACCAGCTATTATTTCTCCTTTGGCTCTATCTGCAGTGTTTCAGGGCTTCATACGAATATTCCCTACTTGAGTATATATATGGGTTTTCCGTTATGAAAAGTAGGGTTTTTTCTTTGTGTATACTTTCTGTTTGTTTGTTGAAACTTAAAAATTAACCTGTATTCCTTAGTGTATTTTCATAAGTAGCTACCCAGATCTACAGCAGAAACCACAGTAGGAAACGAGTTCTGGTCTGTGTAGAAACAAGGTGAAACTGATGTCCTAATTTTTCTAATTAACTACATAATTGTTTAATCCCTTTGGAAAATGGTGGTGTAAATGTGTGTACTTTGGTTTTGAATATTTTTGTTTTACAAAGTATCTTATGCCTTGGCTTGTCTTTATTCAATGGTAGATGCCAAAGGCATTATATGAAGCATCTTCAGCGTTTTTAAAGTGGAATAAATACAGAAGTACTCTTGGCACAGCTATCTTCTTCTTACAGCTGAAGGTAGTGGGAATTTTAAACAAAGGGATATTGGGTATGTTTGATTTCAGTGAGTGGCAATGGGTTCTGCTACCTTCTTTTAACTCTGTATTCCACAGGCCAGCTAGAAAGCTTGTGTTGGCCTTTTCTGGTCACACAATCCATCCTGGTTGCCTGTATTTTGCTGTGCTGAAATGAGGAGGCAAGGACTGCTACACCCATTCCATATTCAGTGGATTTTACCCTGTGAATCCTTGTTATGGAAGGCAGCACTGTTTATTATGAATGTAGGATTTATTAGTGTCCTGACTTCTGTGCTTGGCACCATGTGTGCAGAACTGAACCATTTGTGCTTTATCTAAGGTACCTGCCTGTGGGAGGAATATGGGTACAGTGTCTTTTACACAGATCTTCTACAAGCTGTGAAGATGCATTTGAGGGGGTTGTTCCATCTTCTGTCTTCCAAACCATCTGGGTTTGGAAGAATATGAGAAGGATTAAAAGTAGATATTTGGCAGCTTTGGGCAGTAATGAGAATGTGGGGTTCTCAAACAGTGTCCAAATGTAGCTCCTGTAGAAACATCTCAACCTTTTCTGTCTTCTTTATCTTCAGAAAACTGTTCTCACTCCTCTAATCCTGTATGTTGTTTTGAACCAGCAGATAGGGACCTCATAAGGGCCCAAGCTTTCTAAGCCCTCTACCAGAGCAGTCAGACATTTCCTAAGCTGCTGCTTTGACAGTGAAGTTCAGAAAACAGGGGCAGGCAGGGGTGGAAAGTGTTTGCTGCACTGGAGGAATTCCTCATGTTTAGACGTGCTCGTTGTGGAGACATTCTGGAAGTGGTGAGGTGAACTTTAAACTCTGCTTGCATCGGCCATTTGAAGGATTAAGGGGACTGGCACCAAGTGAAGGTCAGTGGGAAGGAGCTGATGATACTACTTTGTGCTGACTGGTAGGTCCCTGTGCCAGCCACTGCCTTCTCTGAGCTAAGTTTCAAGTGCTTTGATTTGGTTTGCTGAAGCAAAGCTCGCCTGTGGAGGCTGCATATGTGTGCAGCCCAGCTCTGCTTGGTTGGAACAAAAAGTCTATCCAGGAGCTTGGATTCAGGCCAATTACTGCATGAGAAAATTCTCATTCTCCTCCTGTATTTTTGCATGCTCACTCAGCCTGACCAGCTCTTGGAAAAGAACTGGTGTTTCTTTAGAATTTGAGGGTGTCAGTCGGCTCATCCAAACTTTATAATTTGAAACTGGGTATTCTATTATTAGCTGTAGCCTGAAGTGATTTTCGGAATCCACCTGTCATTTCGATTATGCTTACTCTTTATTTGTTTTGTTTCCTTGTTCATTGATATGAGAAAATATTAAAGAAATGTGCATCCCTTGCAGCTTGTGGCTAATGTGGTATGCTAGCATGTTTTAGAGTGCCTGAAAAGAGTTTTAAAGGAATCTGGTAATGTAGGTTGGACAGAGTGATTACATGCAACCATGACTATGCATGGGAGTCGTCTACAGCTCAGGCTTTTGATTTGAGAGGAGGGAAAAGAGAGCTTGGAGATACCTGAACACCGATTTACCACTGCCAATTTTAAACAGGTCCTCTTCCATTGCAGAAAATATTTTGAACTGGTGCTACAAGGTATTTAAAAGCTGAACAGGAGCACTATTTTTTTTTTAATGGGCATAAACACTTTTTCCAAGCTCAGGACAGTTTGCTGAACTCCCTCAAATACAAATCCTGAAAGCTGCTTCTCTGGCCTATATGAGTTTGGATTGTAACTAGATCAGGGTTTGCTGCATTTTAAGAGCACTAAGTTTAATTTTTTCCATTATTAAGCTAAAATGATGTGTTAGAAATGTTTGGCAGAAAATTTTGTCTGTGCATCTTCTGCCATGCTCTTATCACCCTAGCTTGAAATTGGCCGGAGAGATAATGATATTATAACACAATGATACCTGTAGGATTAAGCTGCTTATTTTCACAAAATTTACACAACCTTTGAGTATCCACTAAAGCGAAGAACTTCATGCTCTTTTAGTTGGCAGTGAATCCACACAGGTAAGTTGTTATAGCTTCTGTTGTATTCTTGAAAAGGAAAAGGCTTTATTTGGGCACCTGAGAATCAAGACATGAATTACAGGAAACCCACACTTCCTTAGCACTGGTGCTTCCCAATCCATGTCATTGTTTCTGCTCCATGTAAGAACAGACAGGAGGAAATCAAACAAAGATGTGATACACAGCCTTCTTTTGAGTAGCTCCTTTGTTGGATACCGACAGACTAATCATGGCAGATTTATCTTTGTTTGTTTGTTTTTTGTTTTGTTTATGGAAGACTGTTCACTCTAAAGTGTATGTTTTATTAAAGAAAATTATCTGCTAGCAACAAGTCCCACACTGATGTGAAACATTGTCAAGCTACCAGTCATTCCGTAGGTCTCCTTTGTTGATGTGCCACTTCATTGCTCTTTGGTGTGCCACAGTGTAAAAAAAGCAAACCACAAACAAATACCCAAACAAAATGATCCACCTGAAAATATACCACCTCACTTCCCCAAGCCCCAGTGATCCTGGATGGTACTCTGGGAGTACCAGCTTTCATCTACAAGAAATCTGGTGGAAGTCAACTCTTTTGGGATGCATTGGATGTAGTTTGTGCTGAAAACTCCTTTGACAACTGAAATCTTTTAAAGTGGAAAACAACAGAAACATGAGAGAGTAGCAGCATGGAGCTTCCTCTCTTATCTTTTTTTCCCAGGGAGGGAAAGGGAGTGCCTGACTTTGATCTTATTACCTTCCTTCCACCTGATTCTCTGTGCGTGTTCATGCAGTTTCATGTCTGGAGACTTGATTATCCTTTCTGGTGTTCCTGAAATATCTCCCATTTGAGAAAATCTGTAGGTGGAGATAGAAAACCCTGTGAGAATCTGGAGAAGCAAAGATTATAGGAGTCTCCCTCATTAACATATTTGTGTCCAGGCTGATCTCTACAAGTGCTTCAAACCTTAAGACTTTGTGTATTTGTAAAAAAGTAGCCAGTTAAAAATAACTTCATTGTTTGTTTAACAGGGTATTATGCTTCAAATTCAAAGTTCCTTTGAGCTGGATATTCTGTATCAGACATAGATTGGCACACAGCTGGTACTTTAAAAATGCACAGGAGTGCTTCTGGATTCCTTTTGATGGCAGCAGTTCTGTAACCATGACTGTAAGGTCAGGCTCAATGTTTGTGGAAGGCGTGCCATGCTTATGCCTATCATTTTGTCCCTAGAATGGAAATGGGCTGCTGCAGGTATTTGGTTTATATGCAGATGTTTTGTAGGTGTGGGCCAAATTAAGAAGGAGCTCTACTGAAGGACTGTATTTTGGATTCCTTGGAATTAGTTCCTCAGCTATGCCCTGTAGGGTAATGATGTGATGTTTCTTGCATGTACTTCACTGGCACTTGAAACTCTGGGTTTCAGAGTATATGCTAAGTACTGTGTCAGTGAGAACACTGCTGTCCTGTACACCTACCATTTTATCTGAAGTTGCAGTGTTTAACTGCTTGAGGTTTTCTTCTCCTGCATTTCCAATCCTATCTTTTATTTCAAAGGTGGAGTAATGTGAAAAGAATGCAAAATAGTCTGCTCTTTGTCTGAGATGTACTAGTGATAAAAAAGCTGAACTATGTTTAAGAACTGGAGCAGAAAGGATGCTCAGATTGTATTAGTTCCTTTTCTTGGCATCTGGAAGTAAAAAATAATTTTCTACGGAAAAGGCTACTACATTATATTGAGTAAATTAATTAAATCTGTCCAAGTTGAATGTTTGACTTGAGAAGGGTTGAGGTTATGGTTTGTTTGGGGTTTTTGGGTGGGTTTGTTTGTTTGTTTGTTTTGGGTTTTCTTTTTTGTTTCTTTTTTTTTTTTGGTGGGTATTTTTGTGGCTTTTTTTGGTCACTGAAATTACCATTTTTAGGTGTTCAAGGTAACCAGCTGGTAGTGCCCATCTTCTGAACTTTTGATGTGGTAGTAAAGTAATTAGTCTTAAAATACAGTGTAACAGATGGAAAAGAGTAAATTGCATTAGTTGTGATTTATAATATGTGTCTTTTGGTCAAGCATTATGAGCAACACAATCAGACAGCCTTTAAGACAGTCTGTCCTTAGGCCCATGTCCTGACCCAACCTTTGTCATGGTACACTGGTTAACTTTGTTAAGGTCTGAAGGAAAGCACTGTGTCCAGGTTTTCTGGGCTAGGATGATACTCTGTGTTGCCTTCAGGATCAAAAATAGCAGCAGTGAACTTCAGCTACTCCTGTAACAGGAGGATGTGAGTCTTCCATGTAGTTACATGAGAGATACCATTGGTAAGATTTATCTGCTGCGCTGTAGTGCTTGATGCTCCCTTACCAGTCCCCAGTTATTTACTGCAGATGGATGGTTGCTCAATCATAGAATCATTGCATGGGTTGGAAGGGACCTTGGAGACCACCCAGTTCTAACCCCCCTGCTGTGGCAGGGACACCATCCACTAGACTGGGTTGCTCAAAGTGCCATCCAGCCTAGCCTGGAATACTCCAGGAATGGGGCATGATGCTATTTCTATGGTAGATATAGAAAGCCTGTGGCAGACATAGAAAGCCAGGTGAGGGAAATCCCAAATTGTCCAACATAAATGATTTTGACCAGATGAAATTCTCATTCTGGAAGATGTCTGGTCCTGAGTTAGATATGACTCTTTACATACACTCTTTACTCTTAAGTGGCTTAGTATGTATGAATTCTAGTTGTCATGTGATAAATGTGTGTATTAGATAGCAGGGAAGGTGAGGAACAGAGGAGGCTAACCTCCAAGTGTTTCCAAGAAGCAAGATAGTTAAAGGAAAGTGAGACTCAGGAATGAGCAGCTGAAGTGTGAATCCAGGTAAATTCCTTGAGTGGTTCCTTGAGAGTGTGCCAGAGGCTAGAAACTAGCTAGCATTGTCCAGAAGGATGACATACATGTTAGTGTCACCTGATGGCTTGCTCAAGCTGTTCTGGCTCCTTGGTGCAAATGTATTGTATTGGCTGAGTTCCAGATCTAGAAATTTTGAGCCCATAATACAGAAATCATGAAGCAATTTAGAAAAACAAAGTTGGTCTGTCTCTTTACTCTTAATTGTTCTTGCCAGCAACTTTTGAATGATGCCCAAAACCTTATTAAAAACGCTTTGGCAGTTGTTACAGGTCCTTTTGGAGGACAAAGTTACCATTATTAGAGCCCTACTGTGAGAGGCATTCTAGTCGTAAATGCAATTTATGAGATTTAATACTGCCTGAAGAATGTCTAGTGATGGTGACTGCAATGCACCCAAGTGAGATGTTGTTCAATCCATCCAAAACAGCAGCTCTCATCTGAGGCGGCTGGCCTCAAAATAGGGTATTAAAGATGAGCACCATTTTGGACCCTGGTAAGATTCTGGGAAGCAGAAGACTTAACTAATAATACTTTGTTTGTGAACACAAAGGTGGCTTTCTAGAAGGACACTTGCCTTTCATGAGCTTGCTGCAGAGACAGGGGAGTCAGCTCACTGGACATCATCTCAAGGCTGTATAGTAAAGTTCCCGGTTTGTTAAGTAAAAAACTGCATTTTAACTTCTAATCACAGTATTTTTCTGATGCATTTTCACGTGTTCTGGGGCCTGAAAGACACGTTTAAACTTTTAACCTCTCCTCATGGGGATTTTCAGAAATTTGGGCTCAAAACTTTTTAACCCTAAGCAAATTGCTCTGGTAGCTAGATGTAGTGCTGAAGCAGGATATGTGTTGTTTTTAGCCACTATCTGGCCAGGGAGCAGTACACATAGGCATAGTCTGGGTTCCTCGTGGTCCTGTGAGCAAAGCAGGATGGAATTTTAAGGAAATGTTAAAACACTTCACTCTGGAGATGGCTCAGAACAAGGCCCCTACACAATGAGTAGGCAAAGAGGCTACTGTGGCACAAACAGATGGATTTTAGCAGAACAAAACGAGATGTAGCTGTATGTACTACCAGTAACACATCCTCTAATCTGGCAAAGCTTGTGCTCTTTGCTGAACCAGACTTCAACTCTGGTTATTTGTTTGGAGCCGCTGTCTTTGTTGTGAGGATCAAAGTACTATCTGGAGGTACATGTGAGGTAAAGCGTCTGAGATTGCTTCAGAGTTTATATGACAACATTTTTAGTGAAGAGAAGAATGTATTTTGAAATTTGGCTTGTTAAGCACTCCTTTTAATAAGACTTATGCTGTGTTGGTTTTCCTGTTTGGAATTCAAAGACTGAGGAGCTAATATTAAATTTCAATCCCAGCTCTCCTGATTTACTTGCTACATATTTAAATTTTTTTTTATTTTTTTAAGATGTAAACCACAAGGTTTCTTGGTGCAGTGCAGATGATACTGGCTGTTTTCACGTTTTTGTGGCTTTTGATGAACTTGAGCATCTCTTACCATGGGTTCCTGGCATGCTCTGAATTTAAAGATTGGAGCCTTGAGAAAGTTACTAGTTTAACCTTGACTCTTTTGATTCCAGCTCTTCTAGGAGGAGAAACTGAACTGAGGTTGCTGAGATTTAGCTTAAAAATTTTGGAACTAGCAGAGAGCTGTTTTGTGTCTCTTCATAATAGCTGGCCCTGACAGTTTAACAGAGCTTATTGACCATCTGCTTTGTCTAGTTTGCCACATGGCAGAGTAACAACTAAGCCAAAATACTGGCGGGGCAGTGTATTAATTAAACAACTTTCTTGTGAACACTATCAAAATACTAATTTGATTGATGTTATACATTTAACTTGAAGAGTTTTGTCCTTTCTCTTGCTGCAATTGCTGGGTATTGAGCTGAAGACCATAGGATAGTTGGTGAGGAAGGAGATGTTTGACTGTATGTTGGAGTCCCTTTTTGTCTCCTTGCCCTCTGTCTTCTGTTAACCCACTCTTAACAGATGGGATCCGGACAGTATTACAGTCTTGTTCCCCTGCTGCTACTTCTGACTGCTGTTCTTTGCCTCTCACAAGGCTGGCAAGGCAACAGCTGTTTCATAATTTTTCTGTTTGAAGGGAGAAACATAGCAGGGGGGCGAGGGGAGAGACTGAAAGACCAGTCATCTTGCTTGCATAAGACTAGAGAGAAATATCATTCTTGTCTCTTTTTAGAGAGCCAGTAACTCCTCTGTGAACAGATTTCCTGTTCTCCAGTGTTTGTGTTCCTGGAAATACAATGCATCTTTCTCCAAGGTGAGAGGAGAAGTTGAGAGCTTTAAGCAAATAGCACTGGTTCTGTCTGCGTGTACTTAGCTGGAGGAACCTGACTGTGGGCTGCTTGTTAGTGTGACTAATTCTGCTCAAGGGCACAGCCCCCTGGGAAGGCAGATTTTAAATCCAGACTGTGCTGGTGGCAGAGATGTGTAACATGCTCTCTGAAAGGGATGTGGTAAGACTTTGGCAATATCCAACAACTGTCTGCTTGATCAAGGGACATGCTGTAGGTAGCATCTCTGCATCTAGAAGATGAATCCTGTTGAGCTTGTTATAATGAACAGATGGCTTGTTAATATGTTCTGCTGTGCTATGGCAAGTCATGCTTCTTCAAGGCATTGCTAGCTACACTTTCATTGCAGAAATTTGTGTACATTCTCTTTCTTCTGATAATTTTCTGTAACAACGGGTAACTGTTCATGCATATGTGGATGTAGGTGTACATTTCTGGTCTGTTGACATGATCCTGAAGGGTTAATGTTTATGTATGTGTGTCCTGTGTATAGAGTATGCTCTTGGATGGTGTAACGTGAAACAGTATTGCAATTCAGCGCAACATCAGTCTCAATGAAGCTACTGTTTGGCTCTATTTTTAATATATAGAGCTGCTGGAAAGGCTTTGCAAAGTATGGAAAGAACTTCAGGAGAAAACTGAAAGACCGCTGTACCCATTTGGCTCTGTCTGAAAAGCTGTGTGTAGCTGGCTGCAGACAAAGCCTCTGATAACACACCCGTGTTTTGGCCTCTGGAAACTCAGTGCTAACCAGAAACATTGCTCTGATTGTGTTCAGGACTTCCAGGAGCTGCAAGACTACACCCAGGTAGTCTTGGTGTGTGCGTTGCCCTACAGAACCAGGAAGCTATTTAAGAAATGAGATCTTGAGTATGTATGTGAGTTCTCTCCTTTCTGGGAATCTTTGGTATTCCTGATAACTGAAAGGATAACTGAAAGTGGCGCCTTCTGGCATTTAAGGTATACTTGAGAAAATTACATTCCTCTTAAAAGCTTTTTCACCTCCTCACATATTTTTCTTTTTTGTTGTTTTTGGTGGTTTTTTTTTTCCTTATCCCCCCTATGTGTTAATTAAGATACTTAACAGTAATCTTTCACTCTTTTGTTAACTTGAAAACGTGAGGGTTATAGTCCCTCTACTAGGCCTCCAGCCCTGGAAATGAAGGGCTAGGCTTGATACAGCTTGAAAGAAGTAGTACTATCCTGGAGCTGTAGTTCAGTCATAGGAAATGGTTTAAGAAGTTGTTTTCTTTAGCACATGCACGGGAGTGGCACTGCTAAGAAGAAAGGGTGGGGGGAATAAGTGCTCACCCTTCAGCAGCCTGTTGGAGTGCTCTCTCATCTGTTCAGCCCAATTGCAATTCCTCTGCTTTTGCTATTGCCAGTCTGCCAAGTCATCTATTTTAAGGGCTCTCATCAGCCCCGGACTTTCTTTGTTTGCCTACATCATCTTTCTGCTACAGTGATTTGTGAGGACTAGCAGCTGTTGCATGAGCATCTGGAATTTTTATGGTTGTGCTGGAAAATAATGCCTGTTTGTGTATCAGAGGAGCAGAGGGACACCTCAGTGCTTTGGCCCCATTCTGTTTTGGGCTTGCTAACACTGCCACAATCATGTATCTCGCTGCAGTTTTTCATTATCCAATATGAAAAGGTCTGTCACGTTTGCTGCTGGCGAGAGAGTATGTTGTGGAAGATGATAGGCTCTTTAGCATTTAAAAAGTAAAGCTATAAGTAAATCAGAAGCCTCAGGAATTACTTCGGTTTTCTACTTCTATACAAAGCCAAAACAACAAATATCTTGCCTTACATTATACTTTTCTCCTTCTGTATGCCTTTAATTACTTCTCAGGCTATGGTTATGGAACTACAAAGCTTTCGTTTCTTAAAAAAATTAAAATATATGCATATCATCATAACTTACTTCTTTTGGAATGCCATATGGAAGAAAAACACCCTTTTTCTACAGCCTGTTACAATTTCCAAAAATGCATATGATTAGAGATTGCTGACAATTCCTGACTTTGCATGTTTGTGTCTCTGAAAAATGGATGCAAATATTTTCACATGTATTTGACATCTTTAGAAAGAGAAATCTTGAAGTGAAGTAAGAGAAGAGAACAAATTTCAGGCTGACCACAGCAAAGTGAGAGTTCAGTTGAAAAATTGTACTGTTTAGGGATCAAGGGGGCTGAAATGGGAGTTCCTGGTGCTGTGGGTTTTCTTGGAAGGCAGTTAGGCTGATATCTGTTCTTAAAACAGTTGTTGCAGATCATCTGCAGGCTCTGCCAAGGGACACTTGCTCAGTCTGCATTTTCAAGATGGCAACACAATTTATAAGGTTTGCTGGCTGTTCAGAGTGCAATTCTTTGGCAGTGAGCAAAGGTTAGCTTCTCTGGGGTAAGTAAATGTGCCCATAGGGGCCTTTATAGTGAAATGGGTACAAGAATGTGGGAGCAGTGGGAGTCAGAAGGGTTTGCTGGAAGCTTTTGTTTTACCTGGGCTTTGGGCTTGTTCGCAATGAATTCCTCTCTTGCATTTGTGCTCTGGTGGCAAGGATGTGCTCTTGATGTGGAAATAGAGTGTCTCCTTACAACCCATTTTTGGAGACTCTCAGGAAAGTGTGAATGTGTATACTTGAAACCAAATGAATGGCAAGGCATTTTGACAGACTCCTGAGAGTTTTTTAATGGAGGGATCCTAAAATGGTAACTAAAATTCCTTTCAAGCATGCTACATTTGGATATAATAAAAGGATTTTGGAAAGAAAGAGAATGGTTCAAAGCTTGCTGGCAATTAGATATTGACTAAAACAAAAATGACACAGAACCCATGAGCGCAGATGTCAGGTTGTGAAATGTGTGAAGGAAGGGTGGTTCTGCATGATGGAAATCCCAGTTAACAAACCAGCTGGGAAGATAACACTTCAGTGCAAGAAAGAAATCTGAATGATTCCATTGAAAATCCCTATTTTGAAAGGAATTAATACAACATTACAATGGCATAGAATATAGTCTGAACTTACACATTCAGCTTCACCTTCCAGCACTTACTTGTTTTCTCTATCTTCCAGTGATACAAAATTTTCAGATGAGACATTTATTAAATTGTGAAGTGGTAATGAAATGGAGCTTTCTTTGTATGTTTCTTACTGGCTTGGCCTATTTTTTCTGCAGAGAAATGTTGGGCAGAGCTGGCTTTTTCTAACTTAATGGAAGCATCTGCATTGGCATCATGATGACTCTTCCTTGGAGATTAGGCAAGAATTTCCCAGCCAGGAGAGGAAAGCACAAAGAGGTGTTCTGCATGTTAAAGAGAAGTGGCCATGTTTCTGTTGTACTGGGCAGTTGCATCAGTGTCACATCTGATTTTTAAGGGCTGTCACAATTTTTGAAGTTGTCAAATACATGATAAAAGAGAGTAGATCAGTTGTATCTGATTCTCAACTTCCATTTCCTAAATAAACTGATGGAAGTATTTGAATGAATGATGGGGCCATCAACCAAGCAACTCTTGCCAAACTTTTTTTGGCTAGCTAGGGATCCCTATAAGCTGTTCCATTCCAAGTCAGAGCCAATTTTGGTTACTCAGTGTTGGATGCTTTATGGCAGGGGCTCTGAGCAAGTGCTTCCTAAACAGCTGCTCATACAAGAACTACTGTGTGTGGACAGACCAGATTCAGCACTGCAAGTGTGTGACCCCTGACTAGTGTTTCAGTCACCCATTCAAGCAACCAAGATAAATACCAAACTAAAAATAGCAAGTCCGGGGCCCAGGATAAGTATTTTCAGTTACAGGCACAATAGACTCTTTTGAAAGTTGTTAAAACACAGGATACCATGAAACTGATTTGATTAAAAAAACCCTAAGTAGTGTGTGCGTGCATTTGTTTTACCTTCAGAAAATTCCATTTAGGAGTTAATTAGAGGAAAAATTACTCCTGTTGATTCTTCGCAAATTACTTCCTTAGCTTCCATATAATAATGAATAAATAAATAAAAAAAAAACGGAGAGGGGAAAAAATCTTGAACAGAAGCAGGGAAAAGAAAAGTACAAGGATCTGTTATTTAAAGTAAAAGGATCTGTTATTTATCTTTCTTGGCCAAGGCACCTGCACAAGCTGCCAGTGCTGTTCATGGAGTTGCAGGCTGCATCCAACACTGTATGAGTTACCTCCCTGCTGCTGATGGGAGAATGCAGCCAGTGAATTGTGGCAGGCAGCCCAGGCATTTAAATAAAGGGGCATGGTCTTCTGAAAGGGCACAGAAAGCCTTCCTTCCAGCAAGAAAACTTGATGGTGTGCTGGTGACCAACAGTAGGCAGTGTGTCTGCTAGGCAAGCGTGGCCTCAGCTGAGTTGGCAGAGTTCAAAGTGCAATAAAACTTAGTTTTTCTCCTAACACATTATTCTTTCAATAGCAGCTTTGTGGCCCTGCTAGCAAGCAGGTTGGACAGCAGTGGAAAGAGAGGAACCAAGATTTCTTCTTCTGCAGAGGCACTCCAGAGTATTTGGCTGAGGTCACCATGTCACCATTTTCATACGGTCTATATAAACACAAAGGCAACTCTGACAGTAGTGGTCACATTGGTGCAGAAATGTAAAGTGAATTTTAATGTCTAGCTTGCCCATACTGATTAAAGAGAGCCCTTGATCTCTGTTTGAAAATCACACTGCCACCAGTTCTGGGTGTAGGTAGGCCTGAATAGACATTGAAACAGCTTGCAGAAATTATGATGCTTCATCTGTTGCAAGCTGCTAATATTATAAAGCTCTACGTATCAATGTTTTTTCAACTACCTGCTCTATTGCTGTTTGGGAAGTGGTACCGTGTTTTATTTGAAGCTTTGTGTTGCCATAACTGTGTGGCACTGAGGCATTTTAGGTGTGATGGGCAGCATCTGTGATGCAGTGGAACACAGTAGTGGGGGAGTGGTCCAGATTTTCCGTTGTTCTAATTTGTAAAAGCCAGAGTTGCATAGCTTCTGTATATTGAGTTGTTCTCAGAAACTGGCCCTGCCCCCCCCTTCCCTGAGTAACTTCAGTTTTGGCAGTGCTTGTACCTGTCTCACTGTTCTTTAGCTTAACTTCCCCTTTCCCCTCCTCCAGCTGACTTTTTGACATAGTTGGCTGTCTTATTTTTCCCCTCACTCCCTATACAGGTTAAAATGTTGTGCTAACCATGTTATGATTTAGGACCTAACAGCTGACTTAAATTGAGTGCCTGTAACTGTAAGGGGTTTGGGGGGAGCCATGGTGTGTTGCCATCGTTTTTCTGCCCTCTAACCTTCTAATTGAAGGAAAGGCAAAGCTGCAGTGGCATCTGCAAAGGCAGCAGCTGACTCTGTGTTGAATGTCAGTGCAGAAAGGCTTGTGTTCTGGGGGAGGGTGAAGATATTCAGGGAGGCCGGGTGGGGAGACTTGTGCTCTGGATATGGATGTCCTTTCCCTGTCCTCTTTCACAAAGACTTGCCCATAAAGGGAGCTTTCACAGGAGTTGCATTGAGGGATTGATGTTCTTATCTCTGCCCAAAACCCTGATCCCTCCTTACTGATAGAGGGACCCCACCTGGAATAAGGGCACAAGAGTCTTGTGTCCTTCTGTATCACCTGAGTGCCAGGATTGTGCTGTTTCTATTTTTGTGTAGTTGGATGTGATTTTACAGTAAAAACTTCGGGGTGCATTTGCTACTTTAGAGGGGCTGGTTCTTTGAATGGAACTTTTAATTGGAATAGCATCTGTCTGTTTCCTCTGCTCTACTGTCACTTGAGAGCCAAGAGGAGAGGCTGATCTATGATAGTGCCAGCTTGAGACAAACAATGGTTTACAGTGACTGAGGCAAGAAAAAGAGCCCACTTGGGTAATGAGATGGAAGAACTTGGCTTGAGTAGATGATCCTCCCCTGATTATTAAAAATATTAGTTGTTAATTGCTTTAATGAGGTTCACAACTAGAATGTGTTTTGTGTGTACCATATATCCATTGCCATGTTAATTTATTTTTCACTTCCACTTGAAGTCTGAAGTTGCAGCTGTACCCAACTGCTGGCATGTACATGGGCATTAAGATGCCTTTATACTTAAGAGATTCCCAGAAATTTTCAAATGTTTTACACCATGTTTTTATTTGTAGTTGTTTCTAAGTAAGGAAGTTTGAGCTGTTCTTGACTATTGTTAAGTAACATTAACATACAGGATTACTGTTCCAGTTTGCTTAGGGTGATATCCCTATATAGGGCTTGTCCTGCTTGAGATCATTCTGATCTGAATTCCTTCCTCCTTCCCACAACCCGAACTCAAACCCCACAAATCTGTGACCTTCATGACTTACTCTTTCTAGGCAACTTGCAAAAGTACTGATTGACAAGTCATGTCAGGTAACATATCTCACAGAGGGAGCATGTCCCTGTTGTTTAACTCTAAATCTCTAAAGTTGTCATTATGCAGACTAATTGCATCAAAACTGTGTCCCTCTTTTTTTCTGTAAGGAACATACTGCTCAAACTGGTCTCCTAACTGTATGACAGGGAAAGATGATGGTGATGGTTATGGAGGAGGCCAAGAATTCTTAACAGTGCTCTTTTAGGGAAGGCTGACTAGCCTGTGGCATAGGCATGCTTTTTCAATTATCCAAGGAGCATGGTGGTATCCTTTTGACATATAATCCTATGCTTTTTCTTATGGTGTGTCTCTGGCTGGGAGCAACACGCACCTAACTTTCATACTGGCCTGGATCTGGGATGCTGTTAGGTTATGCTTTAGATCTTGGAGCTTGAGAGTGCTCCTTGTTCCCTGGGTTCAGACATGAATTTCCAACAGATTTCCTGGTTGAGATTTCCTTGTAGTATTATGTGTACTTCCTATTATAAGCTTGGGGCTCTTTCCCACTTATCTACTAACCAACATTGGGTAAATTGGCAGATGCAGACAAGGCTTTTTACAAGCAGTTTCTTTCTTCTCCGAGCCAGGTGGTTGTGGGTAAGCTTTGGTCTGGAAATCTAATTGCTCTGTTAATAAACTATGGCACTTGAATATAAATGCTCTGCCAACAGGGGTTGTTCTCTTGGTCTGAAAGCTGCCCTAATGCAGCTATGTTTTTTGGACCATGCAGTTTGTGCACACTGGCTGAGCAAGCTGTGGTCTAGCAGTGCCTGCCTCTGTAAACAGCATCACTGTGTGTTTAAGTGTCTGTCCATCTTCTCACCTTTTCTGCAGCTTTGTTTCATCCTCTATATTGCTGGACTTTGCAAATTCCTAGGTAATCTCCCTTCTGCTTCACAGCAAGGTTTGTAGTTCTCAATGCAGAGCTCTGTAAGCATTGTTCTTGGCATTACTCTTGATTTAACAACTGGCAAACACACTTAAAATGTTCAGCTTGTCCAGATTGAAATAATCTGAGCTAAGGAGGTTCACAGTATGTGCCTGCCTCAGCTGGAATATCTTGAAAAGCTTTTTAGGTAAGATTTCACTTATTTCTGAGGTCAAGATTAAAATCAGGAAGAAAAAAAAGTGGTTTTCCACATTGCTTGAGGACTTTCAATAGCCAAGTTGAAACTCTGGTATGTGTAATCTCGGAAATTTTGGAGGGACCAGATTTGCTGTGCGTCGGAGATGCCTGTGGCCAGTTTATGAAAGTGTTCTCAGTTTAATCAAGCAACTCCCCTCCTCTTTCACTTGCGCTTGTCATGTGCCTGAACTTGTTAAAGTTTGGCAATAAGCTCAAAGATTGGCATATGTGAACAAGCTTGCTCTGTGGGTAACTAGAAGGGGCTGGGCTCTTGTAGTTTCATCTTGGCAGGGAGCCCTCATCACGGTGCCTGGGAGCTGAGTTGCTCCTTTTTCTGCTTCCAGCAGTCCTTTCTCTGGCCCTCAGTTGCAGAGAAGGAGTACAAAGGATGGATGTAGAAGCAAATACCTGATAAGATAGGAGCAGAGGTGGTAGGATTTTGCAGGAAGCAAGATGTTAAAGCTGAGGACTACATTTTTAAGAATAGGAGGGGAGGGCAATATGTACTGTAATAAAATTAGACTTGTTCTCCAGACCAAGAACTGTATGTAGGGTTCAGAAGACCTTCCTGTGCTTTACCAGCAACTCCGGGGGCCCTTGTGTTTGCAAACTGTTACCTCCCTCTAGTGGTGTGTGCACAAGGCTGTGGACTGCTAGCTCCGGGGTGAGGGTATGTCAGATCTGCACCATATCTATAAAACACCTTGGCCTTGACTTTTATCCAGCCCTTTATACCATGTTATGTAGATGTATTTGGTGCACCAGTGAGATACTGGGCAGCTTGCATAAGCTGTCCTGTTGCCAGGAGTGGACTTTGTGTCCCTCCTTTGTTGTGTATTTAACTGGATCCGCATGATGTCAGACTTGAGGACAGGCTCAGCACAGAGAAGGTTTCTGTTCAAGAGCCACACTGCCACAGATAAATTATGATTATTCATAAACAGTAGGATTATTGACTCAAAATGGGTGAAGAAATCTGGTAACTTTGCCTTGAATGTCTCTGCACTTTTATTCAATAAACAAGAGTGATAGAGGAAGATAGACTTGCTGTTGGTAGAAGAGGCTGCTGCTCTGGTTAGGACAGATTGGGTACAACACAGGGTTTTCTACCTCTTAGTTGGAGCCAAGACTGAATGGCATGTGCTCAAGAGTGAGGCCTCTGTCTCTGTGGTGCCTTTGAGATTTCACGTTCAGTGATGGTTGCAAATGAGATAAGTGCCTGATGGGGGAGAAAATATGTAACTGCATGCTAAAGATTGTATCATACTGGGAGCAGCGTCCTAAATGTGTTCACTGACTATCAGCGGTGCAAACTAATATTCACTGTTGCATGAACTACTTCACCTGGACCAAGAAAAAAAGAGCTGATTTTTTTTTTGTGTTCAACATTAGATCATCATGTCTGCTATGGCATTACTGATGTTAATATTTTAGGATTGGAGAAAACATGCTGTCATTTAGTAATTGGGTTTTACCACTGAGGATTCTTCTTCTTACTGCAAATTTCATGAACACTGGCACTTTTGAGTACCTCCTTGCTGTCTTCAGCATCCTTTCCTAATCTTCATTTCCTTATACCAGTCAATAGACAGAGTAGTCTTTTTGTCTTGCAAATAGCTTTGTTTTAGCTGTGTATTTTGACTCTACACTTAACTAGGATTGGCTTTAAACAAAAAAGAGCTTTCTTTAATTCTGGATTAATAATTTTTGATCACTTAAACTAATTTTTTTGTTTTTACTTCTATCCACTTTTCCCCTCATGCTTAAGTCCCCCAAAACAAGTGAATGCTTTGAAATATGAAGCACATAAGTTTTTCTTTTGAGTTTGATAAGAATTACTATTTGATCATATTCATTTACCTGGACTAAGTGCAATCCATTCATAATCCCACCAGATTGCATATGCAACCAATGATTTCTAGTCCTGGTAATTTGTGGGGTTTTTTTATTTATCATCCTGAGACTTACACCCCTGTCTTGCAGTGCCATCCATGCCTGCAGATGAACTGGTTTAGAGCTGCCTTTATTAGATGCCCAGCAGATGCCTGTTCTAAAATAAATAAACATTTTAATACATTGAATGGATATTTCCAGCAAAACTGGTTCTGTTTTCTACTTTGATTTTAATCGCTTACTGGCAATCTTCCAGGACTCTGAGAGAAATCCCTGATTAGTACAATCTGAAACTTTCATATGCCTGAATTGTAAAATCATCTTTCCTTCCTCTTCCTTCATTTTTCTCTTGTTATCCTTTCCTCCTATTTCCAAGCTCACTATACAAATGATGACTTTAACTTTTCTTGCTGTGTTTAACTTCTCCTTTCTTTCCGAGATTTAAAATCTAAAGTAAAAATCAAACAAGCCTATTTAATTATTTCCCAGGACTGCAAATGTGATGATGCACAGTGAATGACAGTGAGGGTATGGGATAATGGATTAATTTGCTAGTTGGATTTATAGTGGGAAGTTATCCATAGGGCAACCATTGCCCTTTAAGTTTTAAACCCTCCAATAAATGTTTAATTAGTAGATACTTGGAATGAGACCTGCTTTTGCTGTATTGGAGGTGCTCTCCTCAGGGTCAGCAGGCTGGACTGTGCAGGTGTTCTTCACGATGCCCCTGCAAAATCTGGTCCTTTGGCTTAAGCTGCTGTGGGAGCCGGTTTTGAAGACCTTTTTCTGGTCTCACTAATGGATGTTCACCTGTTTCTGTTTCATTCAGCACTGCCAGATGGAGAGGTTGTCTTAAACTGCTACAGCTATTTACTACTTAATGCACGTTTGTGCCCAAGGTCTTTTGCCAGCAGTCTGCAAAGAATTCATTCAATCTAAAGAGTAATGGGGCTGTCTTTCAATGCAAGGTTGACTTTAAGTTTTATTAAATATCATGGAAGCTGTCTTTGATATTTTCTGACTTTTGAATGATTAAGCAGAAATCAGCTCATGTTCTGCCTACATTGTCAATGCAGACTGCAGAGGGTGCTTAAAAGGAGAGTGTCCATCCTCCTCTCCCCCAAGAGTCTCGGTTGATAGATGTTTGCGCCCAGAACCCCCACACCCCTATTTTAGCTTTTCTGGAGGCTGCTCCATGTCAGCATGCTGCTAGTGGTTCCTTGGTCCCCCCATCTGCTATTTGCATCACTTTGTCTCCCTCTTACTGGAGCAGAACTGGTGGCAGTGTTTGTTTTTTTGCACAGCCTCATGACAGTAACAAGATCCTTAAATTACCATCCTTTGGCTACGCACAGACCCTTTCAGGCTTGGCCCAGCCCAATTTGTATCTAGCTGCTGAATTGTAATTGGAGCAACCAGATTAATGTCACCAATAAAATCTGTCAAACAGAAGGCATGACTTTGTCTTTCCTCCCTCTGTCATTACAGCTGTTATGGAGAGGTCGGGCTCCTGACCTCAGGGCATGTTTTTCATGCCTTACATAAAACTCTTCAGATGGTGCAGCTGCAGTAGTTCAGATGGAGAAAAGGTGTTTTGATTGCTTGTTCATTCAGCCAAAAATAAGAGCAAGAGTTACCTTTTTGGGCTCCCCCCTCCATTTGTGTTATGTATCAGAGTTCAAATCTGCTGTGAACTGAAGAAGATAATATTTTACAGAAAATGTAACTTAATTGAATGCCATTGTGTCAGATACAATTATAGTTCCTTGTTTCAGAAACATTTGTAATTTATTTTGTATTATCACTTTTTGTGATGTACAGGATCTGTGTTACCTCCTATACTGAAATTTCAGTGAACTGCTGGTGCAGTTGCCCTCTGAATTGATGGCACTGTGAACTTTGAAGATGTAGGAGAAAGTTGATTTGAAGAGGGAAGGAGCAAGGATTTCTTCCATTTGACTGGTACCATTCAGAGTAAAACTAACCTTTCAGGAGCATTCAACTTCGATGAAGTGTGATCACAAAAAAGCATTATATACCTTCTAGGCAATTTCCCCTCACTGCTGCTTTTCAGCATTGTTTCAGTTTGCTAGAATGCTGCTCCAAGGGACAAGAGTTCAAAATGTGTATCTGACAAAATACTGAATGTGCTGAACAGCACTTCTGAATGCAAACATATGCACAATTGCTATTTACACAGTTCAGTGGATGTATATTTGATAAGTTTACAATATTAGCAGTGACTCCAGGCACCCTGTCTGTATTTAGGCTGAGCTGCTTAGATAAAATGTTCAGGAGATTTACTACATATGTGGGGAATTTCTGGTTCTTGGTGTGATATACGCATTAGTATAGAGTTGGGATTATAAACTACTAAGTAAATGTACCACTGTTATGGATTATTCTTTATCCTTTCCAGTTCTGATAGCTTTTACTGAATATATAGCCTATGGAAGTCTTCTCTTCCTCTTGTTTAAATTGCTAGTGAATCTGTTGCATTGGGTTAAAAACTGCCATATTGCCAGATTGTGTTACAGTAACTGGTATCTTTACTTCATCTCAGCAAATGTCCACCCTTCCTTTCTGACCAGGCTGATTGGGCAAAGGGTGTGCCTTGTGCATTTTTGTTCATTGAGTCTAACTGCCTGCATGACTGCCCTGTAGTGTCCCTGCACACTTTCCTTCAGAGATGAGGAATGAGGAACTTCGTCATCCAACTTCTGTCTTTCCTCCTCACACTCAAGAAGATATTGAATAGTTGGCACTTTAGCTGGAGTTTAATACACCTAGTTGTTTGCCACTTTGGTGCTTAACTTCTCTTAGATTAACTTGAACTAACTTACCTTTGTTGTTAATGTTTAGACTGTCTTTTACCCAGTAGAAGAATAATTCGGTATTACCTGAGGCAGTTGCTATTGGAGCTGTTAAATTATTTCACAATTGTTGGAACTTCTGCAACTTGCTAGAACCACCACATTTTTGTAAAAATGCTTCTTTAAGCTTCTTTAAGGATCTTGAGAAGTGTTGGTGGGGTACAAGAAAGCAGCAGCACCTGCTGTTGTGATCTTTTTGCTTCATCCTGACTCTTGAATCCACCCTCTGCTTTGGAATCCTTCAGGTCCCTGTTTTCATTAGGTAGGTACCAAAGTGATGCCACAGCAGTCAGTCAATTGATGGCAGTGCACTTGTGGGAGAGGAGAGTCTTGCAGTGCCCATGTGTTGGCTTAGATGGAGGAGGGTCAACAGAGGAGCTGTGTGCCATGGCACTGAGGCCACTGTCAAGGCTGGACTTGGTGTGGGAGAGTGGCTGAGACCAGAGTTTTGTACGTGCAGCAGGGAGCTGCATAACAGTTTTGATGAGAAAATGTATAAAATGGCCAGCAGGATGTTTTTTGCATAACTGAAAACGCAATATGTGGTGATATCTGTGGATAATGAATTCTCATTGAGATTCTAGAGCTCAGAGGTCCTTCAAAATGTATGGACTGCTGCTCTGGCTCAGGGAACAAGGCATATGATGTGTTGGTGATGCACAGAGAGAAGTGTGTGGGTGGAGGAGGTTTAAGGAAAAATCTCTAAAGTACTCTATGCCTTAGACTTTGTGCTTCACTGCACGTACTGAAAATCTGAGTTCTTCTGATGGAGCATGTATGTCATCCTTGTAAGCCAGCTTTATGCAAGGGAGATCTTCCACAGTGTTACCAAGAAAAGCAGTCCAATCAAAAATGCTTTCAGAACTATTTTGTGGCTTGCTGCAGTTGTTATCTACTTCCTCTTCCTTCTACTTTTTCTTCTATCTCCTCTTGCCCAGTAATGTGAGAGTAGCATGATTTGTCCTGCTGGCCATGAGTTAGTAACACACCCTGGCTGAGAACAAAGGATTTCTTAAGAGCTGTCACCTTCTGTAAGGCTGGGGCTTGGCCTGATGCTGGCCTGGAAGCAAGGAATCAAGCCACCATCCCCTATTGATTTCCTTGTCTGGCACCAGGAAGATGGGTTTGTGTGCCATCACTAGGCTGCTTTTGGGGTTAGTTAAAAGATAGCTCTATGGACTAAGTGGGTATTTTTGCATTTCAGGAAGAAGAAATGCCAGAGGTAGAAATTGACATTGATGACCTTCTTGATGCAGCCAATGAAGAGGAGAGAGCTCTCAAATTACAGGTAATATTATTTTATAATTTTAAATCAGAAGGTGGCTGAAGTAATGCATCTGGATCGATATCTTATGTTCCATTGAATCTAAATGTAGAATTAGAATTGAGAGATTCCTAGATCCAGTCTAGCATAGTCTACCAGACTGTTCAAAGTTAATCAAAATCCTTTTAGATAAAAAAATTTTTGAAGGTAGGTGATAACACTAGTAAATATAAAAGCTCAAAGAACCCAGTAATAGAGGCAAATATGCTAGGCCAAATTAGCCTCATTCTAATTTGTACAAGTATATGAAATAAAGAACAGAAAATGTAGGAAAATGAAGAAAAGCACATGGAAAAAGCTGTATGACTGAGAGTCAGTTATGATGACCAAATAGTTTCTGTGATTCACTTTAGCAGTAGAAATGTGTATACAGACCAGAAATCTTCCCTTGTGCTTAGACTACTGGCAATTATTTCTTTCTACACCAGAAAGAAATTGGAACCCATCAAAAAGTTCAAAGAAAGGGTAAGATGGTCAGGAACAGGAATTAGTCAGGAAATTCAAAAGCTATCTGCTGAAATTAAACAGTTTAAACCAGGTCTCTAAACTTTTGAATCTTGTGTGAGGTAGGAATCAATGAATGGAAGAATGAGGGGGAAAAGAAAAGAACTATCATTGCCTTAATATAAATCTCTCTGTAAATCAGCATATAAAACCAATAGGAAATGTCTCCATATTTATAATCTTTTCAGATGCACTAAGAAAAGGAAAAGTGTTCTAGAGTCATGGCTTGCCCTCAGCTTGCTCCTGGGAGGTGACTAATGTGGTGCTTCAATGCAGCACATCTCATTTTCGTGCCTGTTAGCGCCCTATTCTCAGTGCCCGCTGGCCAGCCACAGAGACCGGGGCATGGCCTCAGGCTGTTTGCTCAGCGTTCACAAATAGCTTTGCTGCTTCTGCCTGAACTAGCTGCAGCAGCCCCCTGCTAGGAATGCCCTGCTAGGAATTACTAACGTCTCTATTTCTGCATTGCAAAGGCTCTCATGTCCTCACAGAAAGCTGCCTTTCACATGTCTGTTCCTGGGAGAAATGTTCTTGGATTCTCCTCCTGTTCTCAGTTTTCCTTGGAGACAGGGGTTTTGTAACTTCCTACCTGGAGAAAGAAGTCATTATTTCTCTCCTGGTACAAATCATTCTGATCCACATAGGGAGCAAAGGTGATCTGTATAACTTTGGGTTTTCACTAACATCTTCATTCAGTGATTTCTGTTCTTGCTTATTTTCTTTCTCCCCTCCCCTGCCAGGTTTCATACCATGACTTGTTTATGTTCACTATTACTCTGTATGGATACTGACACTTTCATATTTTGCTTCTAGGAAACTCTTGTAGATTGCTACAAACCAACAGAGGTAAAAGACTTTTTTAAAATGCTATTAACTTGTGGAAACTGTAGTTGTGTTCAAGCTAAAGTAACTTTATTTTTATTCTTATGATAAAGTAATTAGATTAACATTAATGGCTAGCTGATAGACTTGGAGCTTTATATCCTAAAAATATTTGTGCCTCTCACTTAGCTACAGTAGGAATGTGATTGTACCCTGTGGAGGAACTGCTGGTCATTCCAGCTGAACTACCAATATTGTTTGCTGTAATGTCCTTCTGACTATACTGACTTTTAAAGCTGCTATGTTACAAGAAAACTAAATATAGTTATCATTAGATGGCTAAAGTATTTGCATGTTGGACTGTGCTCTTCACTGTGAAATAATTTCATTTTATCTAGGACAGTAAATTTTATTCTGAGAACTTTTATGCAGATATGCTGCTTAGCTAATTGTTTGTGTGAATGGACTTGAATAAAATTGTGGGGTAACCTGCACTAGCAGGATTTAGTTACTCAACTTTCAACTTGTGTATCTATTGATGTGTCCAGTGCCATTATAGCCTGCTTTTCATACAGTAATGTGTGCTTACTAGGAAGAGTAAATATTATAAAGAAACTCCTTTGACTCCTTGTAAAAATCAAAAGTTTAGGTAATGGGTCACTTAGTTCCATTTACAGAGTCAGTTCTTCCCCAGAAGTGGCTGCTGCAGTGTTTAATAGAGGGGTTGGCTAACGGGATTGCTCTTGTCACAGACCTTTCAGCTGTGCATGACTAGAAGCCAGGTGTTTGGTTTTGAAATAAGGCTGCAAATAGGTTGGTTCTTCTGTAATGTCTGCAGCTGGACCCACATAAACTGGTGGGGCTTAAGGATAGTGAGACTATCAGGAAGAACTGCTGGTATGGTTGAATAAGCACTTCACAGTCCATGAGATATTTTCTTCAAGGCTTTTCCATTTTTATTGATTCCTATGGTAGATTGAGAAGATTCTCCAGAATTGCTATGATAGTTGCTGGTACAAACATTTTGACAGAGGGGAATTGACTCAGAAAGACTCAGCCGATAACACCTGTAGAGTTTGTTGTGTGTTGTATCTTTGTTGTCTTACAGCAGATAACACACATGTTCCATTATGGAGATGCCATAATGCCAAGTCTTCAGCTGTCTCACTGTAGTGATGCTACACTAAAAATGACCCTGTCAGCTTCTCCAGCCTTCTCTAAGCAAGTGCCACTGAACACTGGTGCTTCTTCTTAAGATAGGTGTAAAGATGGATACAGCTGTGGAGTCTGGTATGGCTCTTGTCACAGGCTAGTAAGAGAAAGCTGGAGTCATGACTAGGTGGGAGGAACAGGTTGCTAAGAGTTTAACAGTCAGTCATGTGCTGACCTCTTATCTCTGTGCTATCTGAAGGCAGAGGAAGAAGGCAGAGATCCAATAATTACTCTTCTTTCTTCTTCATTAAACATGCCACATGAATGATTTTTTTTTAGCAATAAAATTTGACACAATGCAATGCAGATTTCAGAAAGCTGATATGGATACATGACAGATGCCAGTGAGGGTTCCACTGGAAACCTTGGTTGTAGAATTACAGGGAAGATTTGTGCCATACTGGTAAATGAAGCTGGTGTGGCAGCTCTCAGGAAACAACATTCTGGACACATCCTTGTCTGCCCTCAAGGCACTGGATCAAGGTGAGATTTTAGTGCTGAAGTGGTAACCTGTGTCTTCAATCCTTTGTGGATGGGATGGAGGCAGCTCCCTTATCTGTGAGAATTTTCATCTTCCTTGACAGTCTATAGAGATAGCCAAGTTGAGAGGGTACTCAATCCACTCACTCTCTACACTAGCTGAAAGGATGTTGTAGACAGATGGTGTTGGCCTCTTCTCCCAGGAACTAGTGGTAGGAGAAGAGGACATAGCCTCAAGCTATGGCAGGGGAGTTTAGGTTAGACATTAGGAAGAAATTCTTCACAAAAGCACTGGTAGATATTGGAATGGGCTACCAAGAGATGGTGGAGTCATCACCATGGAGGTGTTCAAAGAAAGGTACTTTGTGCCATGGTTTAGTTGACAAGGTGGTATTTGGTCATGGTTTGGACTCAGTCTCAGAGGCCTTTTCCAACTTAATTGATTCTGTGATTCTGTGAGGATAGTTTCCAAAATGAGTCACATCCCAGGACTGTTTTACAATAGCAACTTTTCTTCATCTATGGCATGGTGAGCTCAGTAATACTGCATGACTTCTAGCTTAGGCCACTTAAAAATAGTGACTTTTGTCCTGCCATGTGTGGACTAAAGAGCCTTTTAGTTGACTTAAACTTGCTATATAAGGCTTCACACCTTGACTAGAAAATCTGCACTCTTTTTTTATATTTGCAGACCATTCAAAACTATTGAGGTAGTTGGCTTGTGAAAGGATTTTTAGAGGATTTGTGGAGAATGGATATGAGCTAATGAAATTTCTCCTGACCAATGAAATACAGTCTGTCAAGTGCACTAGGGGTTTTATCATCAGGAGTTATACAATTTGCAAAAGGTAGTAATCCCTAACTGGGGGAAAAGTTATGTAATATGATGTCCCTGCTATTCAGAACATAAAGAAAAATAGTATAGGCAAAAAGCTTGACTCAAAGCTCTTACCCAGCTGTGAAAAAAACCCTCTAAACCTGCAAATGTATATCTTAAGTCAGTTTTGCTTAGTATCTTCCATTTAGACTAAAGGCTAAGGAAAGACTGAGGAATGTTTATATGTATCCTGGATTGACTTTTCATCAGGAAGCTGAGTTATCCAGGTCACTTAAAACATGAGAAGAGTTCCCAAATTCTTTAGTAATTTGGCCAAAGATAGTAGCTGACTGTAACTAATGAGGAACTGTTACAAAACCTTTCTTCTAATGGAAATACCTCTAGACTGTTGAATGTGCTTTAAAGTATTAAAAGCTTTTCTTAGGTAGCAGTTATAGCTGTTTTAATTTGTATGGAAATATGCTTAATGTGGGACCTTTATGTAAAGAATTATTAAGTACACAAACTCAAAGGATTTAGTATCTGCCAAATCAGTGCCATAATCAAATTTTGGATCTGAACTTTTGTAATTGAAGAGGAACAGGGAGCAGCATCCTCTTCCTGCATCATCTGTGTGCCAGTCAGTTCTTTATATAGTCCCACAGGTCACTTGTGGAAAATCTTGCTCTGACATTTGTTGAGTTGCTGTCTCAGCTCTGTCTGATGTTCTCTGTCATCATCTGGTGGTGGAGAATCTTAATGTTCACAGTAAATATAACAGATTTAAATATAATGTGCAATCTTGATGATGATCTTTGCATACTTCACAATAGATTCTTATTTAGGACAGGAAGACAGTTGTGATTGTGAAATCCATGAGGTTTTTTCAAGACACATATTTTGAAAAAGGCTGACTAAATCTGTATTGCTGTTATCTCTGCTATTGGTAACAGCAAGGCCACTTATTTAGACTGGGCATTGGGGAAAATTTGAAGAATTTATAGCTGATGTGAATTAGAGCTTCCAGTAGTGGGAAAGTCAAAGTGATGACAGGAAAAATGACAAGGAAACTCTTAAACTGCTATGGGAGAGAAATCCAATGAGTGGGCAATTTTTATGCTCACTGGCTCCAAAAGATGCAGCTGAACGACGCAAGGTCTGCAGATAATGAGTGTTTGAAGAGAACTGAATAAATTAGATTTGCAGTTTATTTACTTCTTTCTTTTCTCATAGAAATATACGAAGCTTAAGATGAATGAGCTGGAGATCTCTCCCATTCAGGCAGCATTAAATCTATTTTGTTAGTACAATTCTTCACTTAGTGCAAAACGGGAGAAAAAGGAGATGAAATTGTATCGTAAAAGGAAGTTGCATAGCTGGAAGCTTCTAGTAATAATTTTTAATATGGTTTGCAAACAAACTATGTTGAATTGTTGTGCATATTTTCTGGAGAACTTGGGCAGAGATTTGATTACTGACTACTCAATTACTCCAGTGGTTGGACTATTTCAGCAACTTCTAACACTTTTGAAAAAGGTAGAGATGCATTAGCTTAACTGTATGTTTCTCTAAGTTTAATTCCTAGTTGGAGCAAATGACAGGCTTGTGATGCAACTTTTTAGAGTTGTCTAGGCACTGTGGTTTTAAAGATAAAAGCTGTTTTGTGTATGTATTGACATATTGTATGTTTTTAGTATACAGGCATGAATAGAAAGCTCAATGCTTCTTAACAGAACCCCATAACCCCAAACCATAAGGTTTGAAGGACCTTATGTTTATTTTGTTCCTAATATGTTATCAATTATTTCCAGTTAATGTTACTGTTTGTTTTTTCTATTGCAAGGCAGCAATTTATAGGATACCCACAAGAAGCAATAGTCACTGCAGATGTGTCCTAAATCCTCAATGCAGTGTGATGCCTTACATCTGGGCAAGCCAGGGCAGCTGATAGGTGGTAAATTATTAAATCACAGCAAATGTATTTTATGTCCATATTACTTGAAATGAAATAGGAGAATTTGTAGAGAAAAAAGGTTAGAAAACATGTTTGTTTAAAAGCAATGCAGGCAGATGCATTTCAAGTAAAACATGATTTCTTGTTCATTCATTTGACCACTGAATTCAGTGAACTAAAACTTTTTATGTGTCTGCTGAGATCTGCCCTATATTGTACTGCAGCATTGGAGGGAATTAAGGTTGCATGTTTTCATTTCTGCAAGTAATCATGAACACAACTTATAAATACCCACAGCAATATCAGAAGGGAAGAGCAAGTGGTGATTTGACAAGAATAAGCTGTGCTTGTTTACGTGCTGCTGAATTGGAGAATCATTGGGCTGCAAGTCTTAACTGTAGCTAAGCTTTGTGGTGTGTAGTTAGTGCCTCATACAGAGCTCACCAAAAAGCTAAAGTGCTGCAAAAATGTCATGCTCTGGACACTGATGGTGCTGTGGCCTCACTGGAGAGGGCATGTTGAGGGCATCATTCAGTGAGGCTACAGAGATGCTGTGCTGGTTCTTGCTAATAGAAGGCATCTTCTGGCCCTGTTCTCCCAAAGCAGGGAGAACAGTTCCCTTTTCTCTATACAATTGGCTTTAGGGGGGTTTGAGCCTGTGTGGAAGAGAAGGTGTTTGGCAGTAAGATGGGTTATTATTTAGGTTCTTTCCCAAGTAGCTATGGGATTGCTCTCCAGGCTGACTTTAGTTTTTACACCCAACTAATAAAGCCATCTCCAAGAAATAGCCTTGGGCAAACAGTTAATCTTGGTTTTTGACCTGGCTACAGGGAAGTAAAGCTGTGAAGGAAAGCTGACTTAGGGTTCACTTCATGCTCTAGTGAAGCAGGAGGACTAGAAACTCTAAATTTTAGTTTAAAAACTAGACCTACTAAATGTGTACTGTTTGAGGAAGAGAAATCTGGAGAGGCAGAGTCTAATTAGTCTCCAGAATTAATTGGAAGACTTGAATAGGAAGCCTGGAATTCATTGTCTGTCAAATGACCTCATTAAAACAATGAGTCACACCACCAAAGCAGAGAGGTGAAGTGATTTCCTCCCCTTCCCTGAATTATCATTTCACCTTTGTTTTTTGCCTTTATTATTTTTTGCCTAAGGCTGAATATAGATGAGTTCAAATGAACTATAGACTTAATCTGTCTCTCATTAAAATTTGCCTTTGGAATTAGAAAGATGTCTTCTAGAAACAATGATTTAGTATTACAAATTAAAAAGAGTCTCAATACTTGTAATAAGGGTGCCTCCTTGCAGAAAATCTGTAAAAAAAATTTAACTAAGTCTTCATGCATTTTTGCACTTTCTAAAAACTTTGTTTTTTATTTTATTTACCAAGGCACAAAGTGCTGGTGTGAGATTTTTCTTGCATTAGAAGTGCATGTAGCCTGTGTATTCCTGGCTATAACCCTTCAAGAAATAATGAGTAAGTTTTTGAATCCTTAGCTGAATTATTCTTGTTTTTTAACTCCATGAATTACATCAGTATATATATGTAGATAATTCAAGCTGTATTACAGAAGTGCTTTTAACATAGATTAGTACATGATCAGCCTTCAAATGTCTGATGCTGAATTTCAGCATATCTTGTTAGGGGGGATTTCAGTAAAATGCTCTGTGTAAAGTGATTTTTGTGTACAAGGTAGAGATAGATGTTGTTATTAAGTCTTGACTCAAATGGCCACAAGGAGCAACACTGCAATTTTTGAGTGATGGCTTAAGAAAACAAAATGGGTGTTGTTGACATAAACCTGAGGTGGTTAGTTACAAAGTGAAGGTTTACTGAAATGCTGTGAAGTCTCCTTTCCTGCCTCCATGAGGGAAAATGTGCATCTTTTCTAGAACGCTGCTTTTCCTTCATGGGGAAGGAAAAGCAAAGCAAGAAAGGCACAAGTACCAGAGCACAACTGGGTTGATGACAGCCAGCTTCATGTGAGTGTCAGATGCAAAGTGATACTTAAATCAGAAATGTGCTGAACCAGTGCTGTGGTTTGGGCGTCTATGGAAGTGCACAACAGCGCTACTGCATTATGCAAAATGTCTGCCACATGCAAAATGCTCTTGTTGGGTTTTACTCTTTGGTACTGCAGACCCTTATTTCAAGGGGAAAAAAAGTTTCTGGGGGATAAAGCCTTTAAAATTTTTATATGTACTTCTTCAAATGAATGCCTTCTCTGCCTTAAGAATACTTGCAGTTGCTTCAGATCTCCTTTAGGAGATTGACCCTGCACTTTGGTTTATTTTGGCAATATTAAGTTTCTGGATAGTGTTAAACTTGCCTGAAAACTTCAAGCAAATATCTTGTTTTGCAAAAGAAGGTGCTTTTGATAACTCTTCAAAGTTAAATGGAGAAATGCCTCACTTTTGCCATAATGTCATATTAAAAAGCAACTGACCCTTGGCTACATTTGATATCTAAGAGAAATTTGCTTCAGACTCTACTGAGTTGTGGGAGAATGGGCAGAGGAATGGCAGGTTGGGATATCCCTAATAACTGCAGAGTACCATAGGTGTTCCTGCCTGCAGATGTCCCTTCCCATAAGGCTCTTACTTCAGTGAAGCTGCTGGAGAGTTTCCAGATGCAGTGTCTTCTTGTAGAATATTTGTGGCTTGAACAGACAATTTAAAAAGTTTTTCTAAGGGAAGAACTTCACTTCAGCCCATTCTTCTCCAAAGTTTTCTTAATCTGATGGGACTATTTTTTTAAATGGAAAGACTTGCTGAGAGGCAATACAAATGACACTAATCCCAAGTAAAAATCTTCTAAGATTGCTTTATTTCTTTAATGATTGTACTGCAGGGCTTTATATAAGTTTGATAGTAAAAAATCCTGAAGTGTGTTTATATGCTTCAAGCAGCACCATGCCATATAGTTTTGCATTATGTAACAGATCCTTACAGTGATGATATGATGACACAGAATTAAGGCAAAGTTTGTTGAAAGCTGTGAATTTTACAGTAAGCATGTCTTCCTCCTTCTGATTTTTCAGTGGAGAAGTACAGGACTGTGACATGTTTAAAGTTTATATTGTTCCAGTGGCTTGTGCCTTTGTGAAGTAAGACAGCCTCAAGATGGAGGGAGAGGATTTGGGGGTCTTACGAAACTGTTTTTCTGATCATGTAATTAGGCTGTCTGTCCAGATGGGAGGCATGAAATTGATATGCATAGATGTATTCCTGAAGTGGCCTTTGCTTATTAGTTCAGGGTGGAGACTTCAAGCACTCATCCAGGAAATCATGCTTTTTAGTTGTTTCATAGTATCATAGAATGGTTTGGGTTGGAAGGGACCTTAAAGATCACCTAGTTTGACTGCCAAGGGCTGGGACACCATCCACTAGGCTCAAAGCCCTGTCCAACCTGGCTTTTCACATCAAGTTAATAATTACATTCCATGTTTACAGCTAGCTGATTTCATAAGAACTTTTTTGTAGGTTCATACACAGTACTGCGGATAAACATTGTTTTCCCAATGTGACAGTAAGGAGGTCTTTAGCTTTTAAGCAAATCTATAAGCTTCTGTTCTCACATAGTTTAAAAAGAGGAAATCTGCTGAAACTGGGGAAAATATCACTGTGAATAAAGGCCTTTAATTTGTTTGTTGTGTTCTGGTTTTTTGGGTTTTTTTTCTGGGAGGTGTGGGGCGGTTGGCATTTGTTTGTTTTCAAAGTAGTGTCATTCACTTAGTTCTGCAACCAGTTTAGCCCATGAAAAACCAGTGGTGCTACCTCTTGTACAGCTCACTATGCAGCCAACCAAAATACTAGCTCCAGCATGGAGAGTGGCAAGAGAAACACCTCTTTTGGCAAGAGTGCTGATTTCTGTGCAGGCTTAAGCTGTGGAAGTCTGCTTTGACTGTTTGCATTGTATCCAGCCATAGGTTTTGCTTCATTCAGTAGTTGGTAGAAGGCCCTGTGCAGTAAAAGCCTGGAAGATGGGTTGTAACTGAGCCAGCATAATCACAAGGAAAAGCTCATTGTTCACACTTCTGCTGGATGGGGAAGGATGTGTATTATGTTCCTGATGATCAGGGCGGAGAGATTCCAGTTTAGCAGTAAAAGCTTAAATAAAAATGTATCATTTGCATTTAAAAAAAACCAACTTGATTATAGTATTATGGGATCATTAAAATTGCTCATATTTTCTTTTTTTTCCTAGGAATTTATCAAAGAGCTGCTAACTCGGATAAGAGGAATGAGGAAACTCAGTCCCCCTCAAAAGAAGAGTATATAAATAACTCAAAGTAATAGCACTCTGTAAAAGACATGGCAAGGGAAATGGGACTTTGAATACAAGACCTTTATTAAAATAATTGTCTTTCTCCACAACTTTTTTGATTTTATTCAGTTTTGACTCAAGGATTTTTTTTGGTGTGTTTTAAGGGTTCTTTTTTAAGTGTCAATTATTTTTTATCAAAAATATCAACAATTTGGATGCTGCTCAACTTTCACCTGGAGGATTACTGAAGCAAGTGAAGAATCCAAGAGTTAGAGATGAGGGGCAGCAAGCCTATGTGGTGAACCAGAAGATCTTGTAAATTTACAGAGCTAGGAGACTTCTCCTTGCAACTAGTTGGATAACGTTTCTTAAGTTGGTTGTACATTTAACTCATGGATGTCAAGTTTCTTGTGCTTGTCTGTACATAAATTTTAAAGTGGGTTGTGAATACTGTTTCACATGATGGAAGGAGAAGTTTGTTATAGTAAATTATTTAAATTGTGGTTATTGCAAATTTGCTACCAAAAGGTACCAATTTAGATTACTAAAATGAATGCTGCCATTTTTCTAAATACCCTTAAAGCAGCCCAGTGAAGAATCTCATCATATCTCCTTGTTTAGACCGCAGCATATGAAAATTGGGAATTTTAAGGGCTTAATTTGTAGACTTAAAAGTTATTTGATTGACTATGATGCTTTGCCAGGATCACTTCCTCTCCCACCTCATGGTGTCTTGGAGCTGTGCTGACCTATTCTGAATATGGGCCTGGAGTGATATCTAGAGAAATGTCCATGAGCATTTAAACTGGTTCATGCTGGAGGAAAGGCAGTGATACCAAAATGAATTGCAAGTACTGTATTGCATTTAATGATGTGGTCTTAATCAAATGCAGATTCCTCCCCTATAAAGGTAGGCAAAGAGTAATACAGCCTTTGTTTCTGGCTCTGCCCTGAGAAGTGGGAGACTTCTTAACTTGGGCTCTCTTACTTGTAAGAGCAAGAGCAGAGATCCCTGCTCCCTTCTGGAAAATGTCCTAACTAGAATGTTTGATAAGCTACCATTTACTGGTAGGTGACATTAGTCAGGCATTTTATATCAAGGGTGCTCTGAACATATTTTATTTTTCAAAAGAAGTACATGTTTGTGAATTTTATGTATACTGGCAAGCTTTTTTAATGTATTTAATTTTGTAATGTTTACTGATGATTTTATTTACCAGATATTTACTCAAATAAATGGAACAACTTGTGACTTGTTACATGTACACTTTACAAGACTACTATTGCTGAGTAGGTTTGTAAATGGAATTGCTTGTCAAAAAGAGAAGCCTGTAAGGTGGTAAGTACATGGGAACTCAGCTGTATTGACCCTAACTGGATTTTAATGTACCCAGTATCACTCAGCCCTTGCCCAGTGTCACTCACACTCCTGTAACCTGGTGCACATTGGAAAATCTCCTCCAGATGAGGCCTTCCTTCCCTGTGCCTTAGGGAATTTAAAAAGGGGTGGGGAAAAAAAGCTTGAAGTTCTTTCAGATGGATGCTGATAAATTCAGATATTTTTTTTGTCCGCCAGAGATGGACTGTAGGGGAAGGCTTACACTGGGTGGCTCTCAGTTTCCTAGTGAAGGTGTGGCAGAAGGGGATCTTTCAGAAGGAGGCAGTCTATCTTCCTTTAGACACCTTTTTGGATCCTCAAGGAATTCCAGCACTCCTGAGAAAAGATTCACCTGCAGCATTTTAAATTTAAATCTTGTATCTTGCTGAAGTTGCAGTTTATCTCTGGTTTGGACTTGCTGGCAATTCTTATATTCAGGGTTTTGAGATGGAGTCTGAAACAACTCACAGTTTGAACAATAGGGTTCTAGTAATTTTCACATTCACAGATGCATTTTGTCACTTCACTGACAATTTCAAATACCACTCTTTTTTCCTTTATAATAACAGTGTGCCAAATCAGATGTCAATTAATGGCAGTTGTACCAGTTCTTTCATTACCTACAGCAAAAAATGCTATCCACAACTATTTTTTCTTTCATGTTTTTTGACTAAAAGCTGCCCACCCAACTGTACTCATGACGTATTTGTGTCTTTTATCCTATTCATCTTGCACTGAGTAGCTGTGGAAAGTAGCAGTGTACCCCTTCTAAAACTAATAGGTTTGGTGATACACTTAGAAATGGTGAAGGCTGGGACAGTCCTTACTATTGTTGCCTCATGGAGATGGGCTAAGTCACTTCTGAGAAGAGTTTCCTCCAGCACCACAGGTTTTGCTGTCTTAGAACTGTCAGTGAGCAAAACCAAACTCTAAATAGCTTTTGTTTGCAGCTGGCCTGATTTTCCTGGGGACTTGTGGGGTCTCATTCTTGCTAATTTTTACTTAGTGGAGCTACTCTTGGCCTTGGTCTTACTGGGGGGGGAATTGACCCATTCACTAAAGATTTAATTGTGCTTTATGTCTTTATACTGCGTGGGTGTTCTTGGCTCTGGGGCAATATTCAAGGAGCATATAAATAGCACTCTGTTACTGAAACAACTTGAAATTAAATCTTACCCCAGTCTCTTTACTGTCTTGGCTGGACAGTGTTCATGAGAAGGGCCAAGTTGTTGCAATGAGAGCTTCCTCTGGGCTTCTTAAGTGGCTAATGAAAGAAACTGAAGTTCCTTCTTATAAACACATAGTGAAACTGAGGTTTTTGTTTTGGAATTGAAGTGCTCTTGCATTGTTAAAAAATTGCCTTCAAGAGCATGTGTTTCTGGAGTCTGCTTCATGACATAATTAGCTTTTGCATGTTTTACAGCAGGACCTGACAGTTGGCTTAGAAAGAAAAGCGAAGTACTTGTATAATCATACTGTGTGCCTCAGGAGGCTGCAGTGACAGCATGGTGTATTCCTGTGGCACAGGAGAAAGGACATGAACTATTTGCCTGCCAGCCTTGTTTTTGTTCCTTCCCTGCCAACAATGGAGTTTACTCCTGAAGTTGCCATTCATGCTGGGAACATCATGCAGAATGTGGAAGGGAGAGTTTTTCTATTCTCAGAGAATATGGCCAAGAAAAGCAGGAGCAAAATATCTGCTCTGTTTGTGCACTTGAAACTCTTTGACGCAGAGTCTTAGTAAGAATTCTTAGTACTTTATGCTGGTAGGTAAAATAGCATAAGTGAAATTGAAATTACTGAGCAATTTATTTCTAAATGTTTTTTCAGAGTCAAGACAGTCTTAATGTAAACATGCAGCTCCAGGGTAAAAAAAAATTGCCAGCCACATCAACAGAGACTTATTTGAGTGGAAGCCAGAAGAAAATGCAGGTCTTATTCTGAACACACAGTATTTTGAACTGAAAACTCTGGTGAAGTGCTGTAACAAAAGGAAAAATTGCTTCTTGGTTGCATAAGATTTGTCATTGTGTACTGTGCAGATTGTATACAGGTACTGAGTAACTGCATGCAATACTTTTCAAAAGGTGTTGAGATTTAGGGAGGAAGCCAGAAAAGAAATCAGATGTCAGGAAGTCCAGGAAAAAACATCACTAAGAAAATTTCCTGTTAGGAAAACAGAAGAGTCTTGTGTTACTGCATATACTTCTGTATGGAAAGAAAATGAGAGATGTCAATGCTTTCCTGTATTGGAGAAAAGCATGAAGAGGAGAAATACCTGGAAGATAATGGAAGGAAACTTGAAGTGTTGAAGAAAATAGAGCATCCTGATGGTGATGAGCTCTTTGAGCTTGCTACTGTGGGAATAGGTGAGATTGACATCTATTAGTATCTCCAAATGGAAATTGGGTGCTTTTCTAGATAAGTTGTCATTGGATCAGTTATTCAGTTTCAGTCAAGGTAATCAAAGGCCTTATAACTCGAGACTTCTGCTTTGTGGGGTTTTGTTTGTTTGGTGGGTTTTTTCTATGATTGTTTTTGGTTTTGTTTGGGGGTTTTTGTTTTGTTTCTTTATTGGTTCTAGTTTTTTTTTTAAAGCAGAGGAAACTAATAGGAAACTGATTTCTATGTATTATGGCAATGTAATGACATGCTTATGTAGTGATCAAATCAGATTACTAATACTAACTACACATTTTATATATAACTCAAACTACTTTTTACTTGACTTTCATGGTACTACTTTTATTTATTCTGGAAGTAAGAAAATAGGAATTGTGAATGTAATTAAAGTTGCTGTTGAAAGCTAGAGAGAAATTTAAATGAAGAAGAGAAAATGTGACAAGTGCTTAGTGCAGCAAGTTTTATTTTTGCCACTGGAGGATTCTGTCATCAGTGTGTAAATAGAGTGTTTCTGAAGTTTGAAATTGCTATTTGTAATAATCAAACCTAGAGCTGATGGGGTTTTATTTGTTTTGGGGTTTTTTTGGTGGAAGTAATCACCAAATTCTATGAATTTACACTGTTTACAGACTTTTCTGTTTTCCAACAAAAACTGACATCAGTTGTTTAATGAAACTGAGCTATTTAAAAAATTATCCTAAAAAATGTATATAGGACTGAAAATTCTTTTGGAGGTGCAGGTAACAGGTTTTGTTTTGTAGTAAACTCAGATGTCTTATTGAATTGGTATTTTAGTTAAACTTTTTACCTTCCAAAATCAAAATCAAAAATATCCTGTGGTAGCCTTTAGCAGAGGTTTCAGTCTGCCTAACTGTATATTACTGGGTTGGACTTGAAACCCATAATTACTTGGCAAAAAATGCAGCAGCCAATCCTCTTCAAGGACAGAGACTTGTTTTACCACCCCTTCTAGGGCCAAAGGGGATGCCCCACAAAGCCCCACAAGGGGCTTTCCTGCCTTCGTCAAGGAGGATCCTACAATCAGTGTCAGCAAGGCTTTGGCTCTTGCAACAGTTTTGTACCCAGTTTCTGCCACTAACCCAACAAACTGCATATTTTCTGTTGTGTCTTTCCAGACTTAATTTCAAGCCTGCCAAAGCAATAGTTACTAAGTCAGTTTTGGTGCCCATTGTCTCCTGTACCTCATGATGTGTTTGCCAACAGTCTGCATTGTTTTCCCCCATTCCTTCAAGTTTGACAGCTCAATTATTTCTCCTAGGAGAAAGACTTACTACTATATGGAAATGGAAATGTGTCATGGTGCTATTTCTGCAGCAGTGTTTCTGCTGTCAGTACCAAATCAATCCAAAATACTAGAAAGGATGCTGTAAATTTTAGTGTCTTCTGATTTATGGTCTCATATTGCTGAGGTTTACTCACTTTTTGCATTATTTCTTTATTTCCTTGAGTAAGTTTTCATCAGTGTGTACATGCAACTCAGCCACAGACTGTAGGAAGAGAATAAACCTCCTAGAAGTAATCAGTTTCTTGTACATTCTGAGAAAGAAATATAAATGTGATACTTATTTTTTCCCCAAATATCTGGAAGATGCATTTGCAGTGCTATAGAAATGTTCTTGTTTAGAAACCTGAGGGTGTAGTGTAAGTGATGAAACAAGGGCTGAGTGGTGGCTGACACACAAACTCACCAAATGGACACATTCCTTGTATCCTTTAGGAAAAGAAAAAATAAACCCACGTCCATGTTTCCTGAGCTCAGTGCTTGTCAGACTAACCTACTACTCTTAGGCTCTGCTGGGCTTTGTGCTGGTCCAGGCAGGGACCCTGTGGTGATGAGTACTGGTCCTTGAAGAGTACTGCAGATATGAGCACATTTCTGTAATTGCAGACCAGCTAAATTGCTTAAATCTGAATCCAGTGTTTGGGCTGTTGAGAAGCCAGTGTTTCAGGCAGTGTTGGTAGGATGTGTCATCTCCCTTTTCCATTTTGCAACGACTTGTGATGTGCACAGTCTCTGCTGCCACTAAGGAATACTGCAGTTTTTCAGGCATTAAATCAGGAAAGAGCATGTTTTCATTTGGGAGGTGCAGTAGTTTGTTACCAGCCCACACATACTAATGACTTTGTTCCTCTGATGTAGGTAGCTAAAAAACATGCCTTTCAAATAGGTATAGCTGTAAATACACTGTTACCAACTGGCAGTGTCTGCTTCTGTGGGAAAATGAAGCTGTTCAATGGGTTTTTTTCTGAACTAATTTAATTTATGCCTCCTAAACTCCAATTAACCTTTTAATATATGTTTCATAGTCATAAGAAAGGCTTTAGCACCTTTAGAGAATTTTTCTGGTGCTGGTTTAGACTTAGAACCACGCACAAAATGATCTGATATTGGAAAAAAGCTATAACTTGTTTGTAAGATTCCCTTCTTTAGAGTTATCTCAAAGGTGTTTCTGTTTCCATATCAACAATGTACCACAGTAGTGCTTGTTTTATAATGGTAAATCCTTAGAATTTTAATAATTTACCTCACGTGTCGGCTCTTTCTTTGGTCCTCTGATGTGCCTTGGCCAAGAGCTGATATTTAAAGTATTGATTATTTCTTCATCTATGAAGTTGTATGTTCAGCTCAGCACTTAATCAGTCTGAGGCTGGGTTTTTTATGTTTGGCACAAGGACAATGTGTTTAAAAATATGTCAACTTCTCAAAATTAAAAGTTTTAATGGCAGGGTTGAGTGAAGTGATAGTTGTTTAACATTTTCCTCTCTTGGTTACCTTTGAAATCTGGAAAACCTGAGTGCTTCCTGAAATTAGCATGATTTTTTCAGTTCTAATCTTGTTAGATGCTTCCTAATTAATGTAGTACTTGTATTTCTTACAGTTTTTATTTGTAGTAGCATTTAGTGTCTGCTCTAACAACTTTTCACCCTCCCTTAGAATCCTCCTCTTCTGCTCTCATCCTTTTGCAACAGAAATTCAGGTATGTAAAAATTATGCCACATCTGCAGCACCAGCAAAGATAACTAGGCAGGGATTCAAGAGAGATTAAATAAATCAGACTAACCCACAGTATCGCTGTGTTTTCTTTGCTGGAGACAGTTAGGCTATCATGCCCAGCCCACTCCTGAATTTCACATCTTCTCCTTCTTACACCAGCAGACTCTTCCCTAGGAGAGTGTGTTTATTTTAGTTGCTTAAGCACCCAAATTAAAGCACTTAAAACTCTGGGATTTGGTTCAAAAATCTCAGATGGAACTACTTTTTGAGGTTGGCTTTAAAAAAAAATAAGTTTGGGGTTGTCCTTTGCATCCAACCACTCGGTCTTGTTAATTAGAAATGGTGGAGCAACTGTCAAATATGCAGGGGGGCAGGGGCCCCAGATCAAACAGCAGGCATGGAATATGCTGCCCTTTCACTTCTTTCCAAGTTCCCTCACTGTCTGAACCTTGCTCATCTCAAATGCTCAGGAATTATAAGACAAGTAAACAGGCACTCTGAGGCTGGAGTCCTGAATGCTTTGATTGTTCCTTGAGTTGCTTTCTCAGGGACCACTTGTTATTTGTTCATACTGTTGATGACGGACTGAAACTTCCTTTCCCAGCTCCAGCAATTTCAGGAGCAGAAATCCTCCTGAAAGGAGGAAAGCTGCTGGGCTTGTGATAAAAGCATTAAAGTCAGAGACAATCAGGGCAATAACATCTATAGGTGCTGGAGCTGACCTTACTCTTGATCTGCTACAGTGCCCTTTTGGATGCATCTCATGTAGCCCATGGAGATCATGCTCATGCACAAAACCCTACGAGACAGACAGGCTAGGTAAAATTAAAATATCCTGGTGTTGCTTGGCATTAGACGGTCTACTCTTTATCCATTTTAGTGATTTTCTCTTTATCCATTTCAATGCAGGCTACTCATTTCATTAGCTGGAAAGCAACCTTCCTTTAAAGTAGGTTGGTGATGGAGGCTTTTATATATCGCTTCATCCCTGCTTTACTGCAGTACACAGGGACCCTGGTGGAAAAAAAGCAGTTCTTCAGTGAGTACTAGAAACAACCAGCTCCCTCTTTTTGGTATAAATAGTTGAGGACAGAGAGAAGCAAGCTCATTTTTAATATGTGTTTAGATTGAAAGTGAGTTGCACTGGAGCCTAGCTAACACTCCAAGCAATTATACTTCCAAATTTTGCCCTTTGGGGAGAGAAGAAGGCTGTCAAATGCTGGGCTCCCTACAAATCAAAAAGTCTTTTGAGTTCTCTTCATTTTTAAAAGGGTCACTTACTGAGAGCAAACAACTCTAATACATGAATAGTAGTTGCTCAAAACTTGGCAGAAGGTTTCAGAGCTGTGTAATAGCATTTGGGAGATGGGTACACAGCTTTCTATGCCACGTTTGTGGGGAGCTCCATAGGGGCAGCGAATTGAAATGACAACATTTTCATTGTATCCTTTTTCTGTAAATGACAAAAATTTAGGTGTGGGGTTCAGCTATCCACAGATCTTTTCCTCATGATCTGGGAGTGCAGTAGTGCTGAGGCAAACAGATAACCAGCAGTTACTTTCTGTATAGAGCTTTGGACAGGGACTATCTTACAAGATTTTTGTGAGTGCTGTTGGGAGTTATTCAAATTAAACTGGAACCCTCCCCCTCTTAGGGTGGAGCAGGGAATTGAAAGAGTTCCCAGAGAAAGACCAGGTCTGCGTGGAAGAGCAGGTGACCCCACTGGTTTGTGTGCTGTCAGACTGCTTGAAGTTGAGCCAGAGGTCAGTGCCACAACAGCATATGAAAGACTTCAAGTTATTTACTTAGACATATGTAAATATTAGCAAATGACTGAGCTCTTGTTTGTAAAGACCACAAAATACTTTCCTCTCTATTTGTTGGCATTAATTAAACAGAAATTAGTTCTTTACTTCATCTGTTATTCAGGTGCCCACTGACCTGGGTCAAGGCTGAGATTTCTGCCCCATCCATTCTGTTCCAACCTAAAAATCTCTGTCTGCCATTTTGTCATCTGTCTCCAGTGTTGCAGATCTTGGAGAAATGTTTCCCACAAGAGGGTGTAAGACAGCATTTTGCATTTACCCACTGAAACTGGATTGCCGTGAAACTGGATTCCTACTACTTGCATTATCCTCACATGGATCGTGACAGTGTGCTATCCATCACCACTTAGGGAAAGAGAAAGACTCCAGTGAGCACAGCCTGCCTACTGGCTCCAGCTGGGACTCAGATAAAACACACAGACTCTCACAAGCTCACACCTAAAGTAGTGTCAGCAAGTCCCCTGGCTGAAAGCTCGGGTATGGGTGATGCTCCCACCTACAGATGTCAGGTGTGCCTGTCAGCAGCAGTGCCAGGAGCAAGGAGCAGCACTTCCTCTCCTCCTCACAGAGCTCTGGACAGTCACTGTGCCGAAAGCTTTGTGTAAGACAGTCTGCTGCCTTTAGGAAAACAAACATGTAAACTCTCCTGTATCTAATGTCAGATCACATTGTCAAAACAGATTGTGATCAATCTCTTTGACGGAAGGAAAGGAAATCCCTGTGCCCCTCATAAACTTCAGTGGTAGTGCTTCTCAGGACAGACATCTAATGGTATATCAGTATTTTTCCTTCCTTATTCCCTGATTTCTAGTTCCCTAAAGGAGTGGAGTTGGTCCTTTCAGCAGCTGATATGTCAAAAGCATTCAGGAGGAAACTACAGGAAGCTGGCAGTGACTTGGAAAAATGAAGCAAATCTGCAGGGAATCTCTTGGCTGATTCAGTGGCTTTCTAACATCTTTCCCTTCCAGCTGGACCTGCCTCCTGGTAGCAAAGGCCCTGTCTAGGCTGAACACATCAGAGACAGCACACTGACCTCTTTAATTTCTGAGGCTTAATGAGGTTTTACTGCTTAAGGTAAACACCTAAATTAATGCTGAGAAGCTTTGCTCACATTTCTCTATCTTTTTCCATCCTCCATCACCTCTCAGTTATGACTCACTGGCAGGAGTCATAAATAATGTAGTATTTTTAAAATAACTCTGAAAAAATTGAACTGTGCAGTATAAGATCACTTGTGAAGGAGGAGCTGTGGCAGATGTAACAAGTGGGAATCCTGCTGAGGCACTGTTGTTGTTTGGATGTATTTCAAAGGTTTAAATAGGATTAAGGTATTTATTATTATTAATGGGAAAATAATCTTTATCCTTCCAGAACATTAGAGATATGCTGCTTTTTTATGCCATAGAAGAATACTCTGTGGGCAAGTACAAGGTTCTTGTAGTCTAAATAGTCAAGCTTGAAGCTTATGCAAACTGAGGATTTTCTCTTACCAGCAACACACAGTGTTCATTCTGCTGCAACCTTGTTGAGGCCAAAGGCTGAGGCATTCATAATAACTACTGACTGAAGTGCCTTGATTTATTGGTGTTCCACATGAGGCACTTTAAATGGACCTTTATTTTTAGAATAATACTCTTTAACACCTGGAGTACCATACATTTGAGGCTCCCAGCTTGCTGACCCTTCTTGAAAACCTTTGGAATATTGATGGATGAACAAATTGCACATGCCTAGGTAAGAAGGTCAGTGACTGCTTGGTGCTATAGCATTAAGAGAGGAAAAAAAAAAGATAGGCTTTATAGTTAAATAAACTGCCATATTTTGCCAAGATAATGCTAACATCTGAATTTTAGGGCAGGCCAAAGGCTTTTTCCCTCATAAAAATCTTGGGTTAAATTTGAAAAAAACCACCCTCTCAAACTACCTTCTGTTACGCCAAGAACTCTTAAAATTTCAGAAGGTAGCATTATGTAAAATACTCATTTTACACTGACCACTGCTTCCTCCTTTGTCCCTGGCATGTGTGCAGCACTTTCTGCTATTTGAAGTGGAGAGAGGTGTTTTGGTGTGGTTGCCTGCCTCAGTTCAGGACATATGAATATTTTTTGCTGCTGAGGATGGTCTTCCTGGTGTGTGGAGAGGAGCAAGGTCATCTGGAGCAGCCTAAGGGAGGGAATAAATCAATGAACCAAGCAAAGGCAGTTGCTGGTAACTAGCTGAGAATAAAGAATCAGGCTTGGGTGTGCAATGTTCACTGTCAGCAGAGCTTGAAATCCTCAAGCCAAATGGTGAATTTCTGAGCTCAGGATGGGCTTGGAGGAAGTGGAGTTGTAATTGGATCTTGGGATGCCATGGTCTGAGTGAAGGTCAGCTTCAAAGAGTTTTTGCTGACAAGTGCAATAGAGGAGTTGCTGTGTGAGCTGGCTTTAATGGACTTGAATGAAATAAGAAACGTTGGACCCTGAGTGTTGTTAAAGGGTTTTGTGTATGAAGCCATTATCTCTTGGTTCTTTTAGCCTCACTGGTTTTGCCTGGGAGATGGCAGAAAACCTTGTGGAGCTCTTTCTGACCCAGCTGGTGGGTAAGGAGAGACCTGAGTGCCTGACTGCAAGGTTTCCAGCCCAGTGAGTAGCCTGAAAAGAACTGGATTATTCAAACACTATAAAAACCCTATAGATGCTCTGGGAAGGAAGTAGCACATGTGAGGTTTCTTCAGTGCTTAGTCTGGTTTTAGATTCATCTATTGCTCTTTAGTTTAACTGGCTGCTGTGGTTAGGTAATGCTGCCTTGACATACTTGCTTTTAGATGGTAGTAGCATGCACTGGACCAGGGCTTGATCCAGCTCAGTAGAAAAGTAAAATAAAATATTTCTGACCTGTTCCAGAGAAAGTCCCAGATTTGCTCCTTGCTGTGCTTGCCCCCATGGGACACTCCACTGTTTGTCCCTTTAGTCTTCAAGTTCTGGTGGCTGTCCTTGCCATCCCTCGCCCATGACCTGACCCCTCCTGCTTTGGCAGCTCCTTTGCCCACAGGAGGGGTGACTGAACTGCCTCCTGCCTCACCCCCCTCCTGTCCCCAGGGCTCTGTTCAGCTCCAACACCTCAGTGCTGTGCAACACTGCAAGGTCTCTGTCTGAGCTGAGGGCTGGTGCTTCCAACCCAGCAGCTGCACAGCATCCTCCTGTGAGCAATTCCAGGGATCTCCCAAGCTGTTACTGCTCTGGTGCACCTGGGTGCTGTGCTGGGGATTTCCCGTTTGGCAGGGAGGAACTCGCGATACAAATCAGCTTGGGCTGCAATAAAGAAAAAAAAATGCAGTGGATAAAGGATATTATCTCTTCAAATTGTAATTTAGGCTTGCTCTTGTGCCAGCAATCTTCTGTGTGGCCTTATGACAGTTGCTTCTGTGCATCAACTCCCCCTTGCACTAATGGTCCAGGGCTGGTTTTGTCACAGGGATATTGCCAGGATAAATGCAGCTGGGCCACAAAGCACTATGGTGGCATGGAACACTTCACTGTCTTGATTGATTGCATGCCATAAACAGGATGTCTGTCACCTAACTCACATCACAGGAGACCTCACTCTCACCTTGATGAAGCAGATTTTCTGAGCTTGCCTGTAAATTGTGTTGCTATTGTAAAGCAGAAAGCAAAAGCAACCCCGAAGTCCGGTGCATAGAGACAAGGAAGGTTATTTTTAACAGTGTGGGAAGTGCTGTACTCACAGGGCTAATGCTGCCCACGGGACGTGCCTTGCATTTTGCTTAACAGAAGCAGAGCCCTCTCGAGTTACAGAGCTGAAGGGGAATAGCAAGCTGGTGTGCTAATAATTCCCATGTTACTATTTTTAAAGTTCTGCCTGCGTTGTCTGGAGCACTGTTACCCAGCAGTGCCTCCCAATGCCAGGTTATTTCAGGCAAAGTTGGTGTTTGAACTTAAATCTGTATTAATTTACTTGCTTTTTGTTTGCTTCCTTCACCTCATTACAGTTTTATGCACTTGTACGTTAAAAAAAAAAGAATAAAAAGAAAATAAGCTTGTAGCCAGAAACTAGAATTTGACAAAATTCAAGTTTCTTGTCTTGTTCAAATACTCAGAGCTGTATTTACAGAGTCCCAGCACCCTTCACCTTAGTTGTGGGGACACAGAATGACTTCTATGATTTTTTTTTGTCTTGATGGCTCAATGCTTTCCTAGTCAGCTTGTCTGTGAAAACACCATTGAACACAACTAGGCAAGCTGATGGGTCAAATAATTAGAGGTACAAAGCTGCTTTTTGCATGCCAGGGCTGCATGGTGCCCATTGCAGGCTTGCAGGGAGGCTTGCCCTGCTGCAGTGGGGCTTGGTGGAGCCTCTGCTCTGCTGGCAAAGCTGTCTGGGATATTTGGATCCCTTGCAAAGGCTCTGGTGATATGTACTGACAACTGTGAGGATGCCCCTGAAAGGAGAGCTGCTGGAGGAGCAGGCAAGGCTGTTATTAGCAATAAAAGCTGAAACATTTGTGAGTCCCTCTGAAAGAAAGTGCTTTTTCTATGAGAGTGAGGAAAAAGCCAAAGTACAGCTTGTCTTCTGCAGTAATGCTGTTTCTTACCCCTTCCATGCACAGGGAGGTTCCAGCACATCCCTTGCCTGTCAGCCTGTTGGTGCCGTGATAAAGCATCGCTTACCTGGGGGCGGCAGGACTGCTGACTTCTGCCGTGCTCCTATAGTGACAAGCAGCCTTCCCAGGTGTGTGGAGCAAAGAGGGAAGGGAGAGAGCTGAAGGGGAAAGGAGGCAGCTCATTTTTGGGGTCTCAGGGGAAAGAAGTGGGAGCAGAGAAGTCCTTACAGGTTGAGCAGTCTTGCTCCAGCCTCTGAATCCCCTTGCTGTAGTCGCCCATCTGCCAGCACACGGAGGTGTAATATAAAGGTTATTCCAGTGCACCAATCCAACTTCATTTTTATTCCACAAGGGGTTAAATTATTTATGTTCAGCGCAGCAACAGCTGAACCTGCTGTTAGAAGGTACCTTGCAAGACCTTTTTAAATATTTAATACTTACTAACAGAACGAAGCAGGAGTAGCTAAAGTGTTGAGGATGCACTCAATTTTTAAACAGTTAAAACAAATTAGGCAACATTTCCGAAGACAAGTGTGCAAAGGCCATTTGCTTCATACCAAGTGGTCTGCACAGTGACAGGAGACCATCTGGCTGATCTGGATTTTTCTGTGGGGCTGACTGCTCAGTTAAATGCACGGTGCTCTTAGAATGATGATCCTGTAGATTCAGCTGCTTGGCACTCCTGGGTCTATCTCTTGGTCAGCCACAATGGGAGCCAGGCACTTTCCTTTATAAAGATGCATCTGCTGTGGGCAAATCTCGCTGTGGTATGTCCTTGTAGACCTATGCTGGAGCTCTCACTCTGCCAGCTTCCCTCTATTTTCCCTTCTGTGTGGGTGGATGTTGCCAAAGCGAATGGATAGCGATCGTGCTTCCCCCAGGCACAGAAAATAGAAAACATTCTCTGGCAGCTTTCTTGATTTCTTATTCCAAATTTGTGTTTATCTTATCAATATTCATGTGCTCTGTATATTTTCAGGGTATCTAATAGGCCACTGTGAGACTAGGTAGATTCAGGAAAGCTCTGTTCTCAGCAGGGGTTGTGGAGCAACTGGACTTGCCCAAGATAATGCAGGAAGTGCAGAGCAGGGGCTTTGCCTCCAAGTTTGCTGGATATGTTATTGCTCCTGGCTGCTGCCGCAGGAGCTCGGCACAGAGTCCCTCCCGCTGTTGCTGGTGGCATCCAGAAACAGCAAGGGGCAGCTGTCTGTGTGGCTTTACAGCACCTGGGTGGGAGGAGTGGGTATGGCTTACTGACCTCAATCTTCCAAGAAAGGCCAATGGCTTTTGTGGAATGTACAACAGTGATCTTTGGTCCCTGCAGGGAAGGAGGAAAAAACCCAAACTCAACACCCAGCTGAGGCCTGGATGCAGGAACAGCCCTGTTTAGAGCATCTCCTCTCTGTCCACTGAAGCCAAGGGGCAGGAATAACTGTATCAGAGTCAGGAAAGGTTGTTGGCTCTGTGGGTGGACTGAGGACACCTCTGCACCTGGGTCTGGACTGAGAAACACAGGCTGCCCAGGACAGCTGGCAGCCATAAGGATCAGGGATGAGGTTAGCACAGAGGACAAAGGGGAGAGCAGATGTGTCCTAGGGAAACGCTGTGCTTGAGCTTTGCCCCTCCCCAGAGCAGGAGGGAAGATAATGTGTGACACTGGATTGCTCTGGAATAAAATCATATGAACAAGCCAGAAGAGCTGTGTCTGAGAGAAATACGAAGATAGGAACTGATAGTGTGAGAGGGGTGCAGGGGAGAAGCATGTGAGCAGCAGGGAACAGCTTGAGATGAAATGAAAAAAAGTGGAACAGAGTACAAGCAAGTGACATCAGATGTAATAAAAATCTTGGCAAGGACTAGAAAGCATAAAATGAGGTGTGGCTGAGGGAAAAGAAAATATAAATATTAGAAGTAAATTTTAAATGTCCAGGGCTGGAGAAATGGTGGAAGATAATGCAGTAACATTAAATAGAGCAAGCACTAGCACTCATTTGCTAGGATAGATCAGTGCTGTATTTATTTGAGTAACACAAATACACTTCAGGGTTGCTTAAAAGGATTATATGGCCAGAGCATGTGAATGCTAGCTGCAATAGCTGACAGTAAATAATTACAAGTGGGAGGGCTAGAGTTACTAATTATTGAAATTTCCTGACCCTGCTCATGACAAGATGCTCATTTTGGTTACTGGGCTATATGACTGGGCTGTAATTTCTCATACCAGCTGTCTGCCCCAGGCTGAATGTGTCTGAAAAACAGCATTTCAAGACAACTGGGACGAGACTTGGGGTCACAAAGAAGATGGAAGTGGGGACAGACAATAGAAGTATAGAAGTATGCCCCATGTGCCTAAGGATGAAATCAAGAAGACAAAAGCCCAGCCGCAGCAAAGACTTGAGGCAGGCTTTTAAGGGTAACAAAGAAGGAATCCTGCAGGTATGGTAGCTGCTAAAAAAAATTCAGGGCAAATATGGATGTGCTGACAGAGAGAGGAGGCAGCCAGGTTTGACATAGAAAATGGTGAAGTGCTCAAGTACTTGAAAAATAGTTACAAAGAATGCAGGACCCAAATCTTCCCAGTATATCAAGGGGTGATGCCCACAGACTGCACCATGGGGTGCTTGGGTTGAAGCCAAGGTAAAAGGAGATGAATACAGCATAGTAAAGATACCCAGAGGGGTTTTGAAGGTTTTTGGGGCTGACATAGACAAAGCTGAGACTGACTTGATGTGGCTTTACTGATAGCCCTGCTGTGAATGGGGACTGGACTGCCTTCCAGCCAGCATCTCCTTGGTTCCTCTGAAGGAACCAAGAGCATGTTGTGGAGAGTGTTGCTGTGACTATGCTGGTAAAAGCATTTTATTTGAGAAGACTTAGTGTCTCTGTATTTTAGATTTGAAAGGCAAAAGAAGTCAGGTTTTGGGTCACGGTAGAGGACCCAAAACATGGTCCAGCAAAGCAGCCTTTATTTCTAAGTCTGTGATGACAACCTGAGGTTTTCCCCTTTGACTCTTACTCTGCTTTCTGGAAGTGTGTGCCATGGGCAAAATATCCCCTCTCCCCTGGTGCTGCAGATGGCAAAAGAGGTAAACCAGGTCTGGCTCTCAGGTGTGCATTTCTGCAAGTGGCAGCAGTCAGCTGCATGTCTAAGCTCTGGCAGGGTTTGTATGTATTTTTCCCCATTTGACATCTGAATGTTTCTGACATGCTTGGAGATGTGATAGGATGACATTCTTGAAAAACACTGGAGGAAGCAAATAATTCTTTCTCCAGAGCAGGGATTAAGTTGTCCCTCATGCAGAAAAATAAAGGTGAAACCAAAGTAACTGTGAAGTAAAACCCAACAATTCTGTGTAGCAAAAAATGGAAGAGCCCCGTGGAAAAAATAATAAAACCTGTACAGTAAACAAGAACAACTGACAGAAGTAATGTCTTTTTTTCTCAGCTTTCAATTACCCATGTTGTGGCTGGTGCCTGGCAGTCAGTTTTAAGCAGGAAAGATCTCTGCAGCAGTCTTACACAACAGACTCTAGTTTGCCCTGAAACCAGGAGAACAGCATCTTGATAAAAACAGCACTGGTGTATTTGTAGACCCCCTTTTAACTTAGCAGGCCTTTGGCATGTGAGGAATGGGTGTAGACAAACAGGATATGTACCAGTATATCTCCTGTCTATAGGGCAGTAGTTACTGATGTAGTTACAGGAATTCAGAAATGTGGTTTCAATTTAGTGGGTCAGAGAGACAGAGCCCAGCCAAACAAGTTGAATCTCAGCACAGAGTAGAGGATATTCACTTGCTGCCTCCTGGAATACCACTCTTGGCCAACACACAGAAGGGAAAATCCTTACTCAGGTTTAAAGTCAGGAGCCAGGGCAGAAGAAAGTGTGCAGTTCTTGGATTGGAGAAAAATCACCAGAGAAGCTTGTGGAGCCTGTGCAGTTCAGCAGATTTCTGTGTGACCTGGAAAAGGGGTCAGCTGTGAGCTGCCAACATTTGCTGATGGCATTAAGTTGTTCAAATTAGTAAGAAGCAGAACCAGCTGTGAAGACATGTAGACAAACCTTGTAATAGTGGGTGACTGAGCAAAAAAAAAAATTGCATATGACATTCAGCATAAATGAATGTTCAAGGGTGCATGTAAGAGCAAAACAGTTATGACTCCACATATAAAATGATAGCCCTCATAAGAGCTGAGGGAGCAGGGAGCTATAAATCAGGAACTTGATCTGGGATGACATCAAACACCTGACACGCTGCTAGTGATCTACACGCTCTGTGATGGTTAAATAAAACTGGCATACAAAATGTTAGTAATTATCAACATGTTAGGGAACAAAACAGAACATACTAGTTTTGGTAAAACAGCACTTTCTGCTCTGACTTCACTAGATTGGTTTCCCAGATGATGAGTGTTCACAGCCTTTGTGCCATTCCCTTGTCTCGGAGAGAGAATGGAGAGGGCTAGTAAAGGAGAAGTTTCTTCTCCTAGTAGGTAATGTGAATTTCCCTTTGACATCAAGGACTTGTTCCTCTGTCAAAAGAAGCCAATTTTGCAATGTGTGGAGGAACAACGTGAGCCCTCCAACAACTGCTGTGGGGAGAACCCCATAGTCCCTAACTAACCATTCTATTTCATCTCACCCCAAAGGTTGCATGAAGGCTCCCTGTTAAATGCAGTAAGAACAACACAGGTGAAAACTGATATTGGGGTGAGGTTATAGATGAGGATTATCTTTAAAAAGTGGGAATCTTCAATAAGATGCAGTAAGGAGTTCTTGGAAGAAAAAAGTTGAATAGCATTACTGAAAGGAATACTTGGAGCTCATTTAATCTAAGCAATTTCTAAAACCACCATTAACCTTTGTGGGGGGATGGAATGTAAGAGCATGGAGAGAGTGCAGAAGGCAATCTCACCCCTGATGAGTTGCAGCTGTGCTAATTACCAAAGATTAGGAGCAGCCCTGCCCTTAATAGGCCACAGCTGTGTCCAATAAGGATGAGTGCTATAAAAGCTGGTCAAGAGGGGAGCTGTAGTCTTTTGGCTGTGCTGTGAGGAGTTGCCCATGAGAAATCATCAAGAAGGTATGGAACTTTTGCAAAAAGATGATAACAAACTTCAACCTCAACATGAAAATAGGTTGGTCAGGGGCTCTTTGTGATGCAGTGACTGTGTTGAGGAGTTTCAGTGGTCAGCCATGGGCTACTTCCAGTGCCATGAGTCCTGTGTAGATCACTGTGTTTTGGCCAGGATTGTGAAGAGGTAATGAATCTTGCAAGGTCAGATTTTTTTACTTATATTTATTCACGTTATCTGTTTTTTACTGGGGCCGTGATGTTGGTAGTTTATGCCGGATGGTGAGAAAGACAATTAAGTTGCCAGCCTGGGCTGGGAGGGTTAATGGCAAATATGTGCTACAAGCAGAGCACTTCAGGCGCTTGAGCCAATCCTGAGAGAGAAGTGATTGGGTAGGCCTGACCCCCAGGTGCACTGCACAAGGAAGGCTGATGAAAATTCGCAGCTTTTCCTGTCCATGAGAGCTAGTCCTTGCCCAGCTGTTGAGTGGCAGGAGGACACTGACTGATTGCCTTGTGTGTTTTCTCTGGTTGCTCCGAGAGTACCTTCCCCAATAGACATAACCTCTGGGCCTTGCTCTCTCCCAGAAAAGCTGGTGTGTGGGCTTTGTGTAAAACTTCATACTGGGTTGGAAAAGCCAGCTCTTGCTCCCTATGGGTCACTTATTTTCAGCCTCCCTTACTGCTGTGTTGACCACTGCTTCCAAGGTGGGCTTATATTGGGAGCGAGGATCAGTGTGTGTGGGGATTGGGGGTGGTGTTCAAAGGCAGTAGACACATGATTTTATCTTAAATACCTCTTTTGACTGCCTTCTGTGTGGTTTGCTGAGCAGGATGAAGCAGCACAAATGAAATCAAGTACCCTGGTTGTGTCCCTTCCTAGTCCCCTAGCTCAGGTGTATTCCAGCAGCTTCTTGCTGTTGAGCTTGTGTGGCAAAATGAAGGCTGTGGATGAGCTGGGGCTCAGGGCAGTGGCAGGACAGTGTCCCAGGAGCTGGGCACAGGGGGCAGTGAGCTGCCTGCTGCTGCCCAGCTCTGCTCTCTGCTGTGGCCCAAACAAGGGCTCCTGGGCTGGCTTTAATCTATGCAAGCTTTCTGCCACCTGCTCACAGAATGAAAAATTAATATGCTTATGCACTGACTAAATTATGCTGTACACTAATTCCTGAAGAAAATGTTGATAAGAGTGCTTTGAGAAAGGCTTTTTAATATCCTTTCCAAGTGACTAAAGGAATTCCAATTAGACCTTACATGTCATTTTCATTTCCCTTGTCATTGCTGTCTAATTCTGAAAAATGCTTCCATCTCTCCTGCTTTCATGTATCATCTGCTTTTCTTATTTGTCCACCCATAATCCTGGTGGGTGACATGACAGCTATTTCCATGGCAAGAGCATTACAAATTCTAATAATATCTTTCACTGAAGTAACACTTTTATCCCTGGTGGAGCTGTGCAAAATGAAGTTTTATATACATAATTTCATCACTTCATATGGTTTTCTAATCTTGCATTGTGCAGTTGCTGGTTACCACATTTCATGTAAGTTGCTGGGAAAAAAACCCACAAGACTCCTTTTTTACTTTGTGGTTTAATCTAAAAAAAAAATCCTTTTGGCTTGGAAGTATGATTTATTTAGGTTTTGGATTGGAAACAAAGCTATTCAGCATTTAAAAATGTTAAGAAACTGTCCCTATGTGCTAAAACAGGTTTATTTTGGTTTGTGTAACAGAAAGAAAAAACCCATCCAACCCCTCTGAGTTTTAGCTAGACAGCTTTGCATTTGGTTGCCTCTATCCCATGCATCTTTACTCTGAAAAGTAAAAATGCATTTTTATGCTGAAGACTTGACAAATAATAATTGTTTCTCCTGCCATTGAAACACAGCCACGTTTGGCAAGGGGATTGGCCAGTGCTGAGCCCTGAGCTGCAGTGCTGCTGCGCAGTAGGGGCTGGGGGGCTGTGAAGGGAGCACAATGCCCAGGCATGAGGATAGAGAGGATCTGTGTAGGCTGCATGTTAATGACTCAAACTGCAGTTTTTCCAAGGCACTAGGCTCAGCTTCTCTTGGGATGGAGGACAATGAACAAGAGATTTTCCTGGCCAAGTGTCATGGTTTTAGTTCAGCACAGATGTGGGGGGAAGGTTCCTGACGAACGCTAGCGCTGCTTTGTTGGGTTTTTTTGCAGTACCTGGGATTTCTTTGTCCTTGCTAATTAAAAACATGTCTGTGAAATGAAGGAATAATGAAAAATAGCCCATTTCTACTTTGGGTGTTGGCTTAGGACAAAAATGGTATTTCCTAGAATTCTTTAATAGTTCTGCTCTGTGACTGAATATGTGTTGTTTAAATTGGATAACTACTGCTGCAGCCTCCTCTTGAGAGGAGAGAGGAACTAGAGCTCATTTGTTGAAACTCTACTGCATTTGTTCTCACACAGTACTGAGCTGGTTTCTTATTTAATTGCTGGTTGGCTGGTTTCTTATTTAATTGCTGTTGATCAGGAATAATTTCACAGAAGGCAAAAGACTGACGCTGCAAATAGTGCCAAAGAGAACTAAGTAATGCACAAGGACTAAAAATCTCCTTGTGCATTACTTATATTAATATGCTTGAGAACAAAGAATATAATTTGAGTCAGTAAAATGTTTAGTCAGTCACTGCTGCATAGCCCCATCAACTTGCCAGGGGTGGCTGTGCAATTTGTATTTTGCCCCTGGAGAACCTGTGAGCTCAGTCATGTCCAAATCAGTAGTACTTATGTATTTAGTCCATCTTAGAGTTCATTTTTATTAATTCAAGGTTAAGTATGGATTGCCCTTTTACTCTGTGGTGTTACATCACTTGAAGGAAAATTTCACTTTTAGTTGTCCTACATTTTGCAATGTGTAGCCCCAAGTATCCCATAAAGGGGGTATTTCACAAGCAGTAAGTACCTGCTTTTTGTTAAGGTGTGCACAAAAGACATCGGTGAATGATGTTTGAAACCAGTGAAAACTAAAGTGAATAGTCCATGAAATTCTGGGGGAAATCACAGCATGACCTGTCCACTGCCCTTGCCAGCCTTGGATCCAGGGTCCAAAGAAAAGCACATGTGCAGTGGTTTAAAGGAAAAGGAATTACACAATATGTGAGGGCATGGCACAATGTAGTGTGGCACTAGACAGTGTCCTTGGTCATGCAGAAGAGCATTTTTGTACAGGGAAAAATGTTGCATTTTCAAATTCATATTGTATTTGAAAGGGACCTGCAGACATGGTAGCTGTGTGAAAAAGCAAAGCAAATTTGATTACATGTTCAGCAGCAAGTTCACCTTCTTTTGTTGTTTTTGTGTGGATGTTGAATGCCCCCAAAAGCAGAGGAATTATCCTACAAAACCCTTAATCAGGATACTGAAAGTTATGGGTTTGAAGAACACTAATTATGATGTTAGAGATAGTTATTTCTGATTTGTTTGAGATCCCTTACTTTGTGCTTAACATACAATGCAAAAGTGCTACAAAACCAACTTCAGACAATTTGTAGGTAACATCCTTGATCTCAGGGATACAAAAACTTTTGGAAAGTGATGATCAGAACTGTGATGTAAAACCCCAGATCATTTGAGGATTCACCTAGATTATGGGAACTTTTTACCTGCCCTTCACTGCTGCCCTGCTTAGGAAAGCTGATTCTGCCATGTTGGTGCACTAAGGGCAACCCAGAAGAAAGCATCAAGCCCAAAACCTCTGATTGCTTTTGCACTGCTACTTCCATTTTCACTGCTAGAACTATTTTTTTTTTCATAGTGCTTGTGTCTAGAATCCAATTGATTTAGTATCTCCGCTCTGGAAAAAGTGGCTTTAATTCTTCCTTACTTTCCTCAGAGGACGTACCATCTATTGTCTACTGTAACTAGCTGTGCCAATGCATCTCCCTGTTCCCAGTCTGGCATCCCTTCCCTGATGTTCCAGGGCAAATCTCACATTCCTAAGCAGCTCAGTTCAGTTGCCTAAACAACAGCCATCTAGTGCTGTTTAAGTGCCTTGCAGTATCAGCAGATGTGACACAGTCTATGCACAGTCCATTCTCTACGGAGGAGCAGGGTGTGGTAAATCTGGTATCTTAGGGGGACTGGGGAGAAGTTGTGGATGCCCTGAAAGTATCCAAAGCCAGGTTGGATGGGCCTCTGACACACCTGGTCTAGTGGAAGGTGTCCCTGCCCGTGGTGGGGGACTTGGAAATACATAATTTTTAAAGTCCCTTCCAACTCAAACCATTCTACAAATCTAATATATAGATTATCATAACATTTAGACGGGAGAACTGGTCCCACCCTCTCCTGGTAGTATCCATCTGTGCCAGAGTCAGAATGAGGACCACATGGATGGATGAACCTTGGCCTTCTAGCAGGATGCTTGCCTTGCAATTCCCATTGGCAGAGAGTCTTCACAGAGGAGGTGATGGGGCAGAAAGGTAGGATTAAAGTGTTTTAGGAAATAAGGACACTTCTGGGACAAGAGGGACCTGTGCAGACTATGCCATGGTTAAATGAGGTCAGGCTGTGCCTCTGAAAGGGCTGGGAGGGAAATAAACAGATTGGAATGAACAAAGAAATGAGGCTGCCTGTGGTCCCTCTTGGCCAGCAATGCTCAGTGACAGAGCTAGGGAAAAGCAAACCCATGCTTTTACAGCAACACTTAGTGTTTAAAAATGAGGATGGAAGAATGAGCATTCCTGGACTCAAATGGGAACCCTGGCAGAGCAGTCATCCCAGGGACATGGTGGGAGGAGTAGGATCAGAGGGATATGGTGTTGCCAGGTTACCAATCTTACAGGAAAAGAAAGCAGGACATATTTGTGGGGGAGTGACGTTGTATTTGAAGGATAATATGAAGTGTAATGGCATAAAAATGTTCCAAGGAAAAAAGGCACATTGTGGAACCCCTAGTTAATGGTGGCATGGTGGGACTGTACTGACAAGCCCCTGATTAAGGACAGGGACTGATCATCATAACAGGACTGGGCAATGCAAGGTGAGAGGAGCTTCACTTGCAAAACAGAGAGCAAAAGGGGGTAGTTGTGCTGTTTCTCTATAGACTGGATTGATGCCTTGTCAGGGCAAGGTGTGGAGGGAAAAAGTTTGACATGAAGTATTTCCTGCTGTGTAGAACAACCTGCAGAAGATACTGATCTCTGTTTGGACCCAAGTGGTTCACGAGACCTTCTTCAGGAGGTAGCTGTCTCAATGTGATTAGATTTCAGCAAAAGCAAGCCAAGTGAATTCAGAATATGAATATTCAATTTCAAGACAGGGCGCTCTGTGGAAATGAGGCAATTCGTCAAAAAAGAAAATAAAACAACCTTGAAAACACTAGTCTAGGAAGTGAGAAAATTGAAGCTTCTAAAAATTACAGTATTAGAAGTTGAGGTAGACTTTGCATTACAATTAGAAAGAAAACATAAATCCAGTGAAATCCCTTCAAGACTTAATAGAGAAGTTGAGGCTATCACATAGAGTGGATTGATATTAAAAAAATGGGAAAATTGCCCAAAGGAAGAGAGCATGCACAAACATGCATCAAAGAACATGGATAAAGAAGTTCTAGTTGGCACACTGTAGCTTGGACCTTTCACATTCAGAATGCCAATGTAGATGGACCATTGCTCTAACCCAACAGACTGTCTCTTGTGCTCTCAGACACAAGATTTAAACCCTTGCAAATCTTTGCAAACAGAATGAATTCTATGATGCAGGGCACTGTGAAGTGAAGAGCCACTGTGGGCTGCTGCTATGGCATGGCAGTCTTTCTCCTCTTGGAGTCTACCTGCTCATTATACAGATAAATGTTTATTCTTCCTTTCTCCAATTTGTCTGAACACTGGACAGACAAATATGTATCTGATCCCTGAGAACTTACATCTAGTTTCCCCAGACTAACAAATCACCAAATTGTAATTTCCTTGCTGTTAAGAATTGGCTGGGGCAGATGTCCCAGCAAAAATGAACTTACAGAATCCTTCAGAGCAGCATGTGTTGTTAATGGGGGTTTAATTACCCAGGCATTTGCTGAAAACAAACATGACAGAACACAGATGGTTTGTCCAATTTTTAGTGTACTGGTGGAGAGTTGTGATACCAGGTGGTAAAAGAAACTCATAAGAAAAGTACTTAAAGACTTATTCCTTACTGGAAGGAAGAGTTGAAAAGGTTCTGCTAGAGAGCAATTAATATGATGGTGATCATGAAATGATAGAGTCTCTGATCCTCTGGATGAGAAGAAGAGGGGACAGAACAGTCAGGGTCCTGGACAATGAGAAAATTACAAGTGTGATAGTGACAATTAAAAAAGGGGAAACAGGTGAGTTATTTTTAACCTGTCTTCAGTTATCGGATAAATTCTGAAACAAACAATTATGTGATATTTTGTAGGCACCCTTGAGATAACAAAATAAAGATTACCATTATAAATTTGTCAAGAACAAAGTGTTAAGCCAGTCTTTTTTTTTCTAAAATAGCAAC